>NC_052069.1:4844455-5194455 GCF_015852505.1 Tachyglossus aculeatus | reverse complement strand
TCTGACTCCAAAGCCCGGGCTCTTTCCACTGGGCCACGCTGCTCGTATTTATGGAGCGCTTACTGTGGGCAGAGCACTGGACTAAGGGCTTGGGAAGTTCGGAAGCAGCGTGGCTCAGCAGAAAGAGCCCGGGCTTTGAAGTCAGGGGTCATGGGTTCAAATCCCGGCTCTGCCACTTAGCTGTGTGACTTTGGGCAAGTCACTTCCCTTCTCTGGGCCTCAGTTACCTCCTCTGTAAAATGGGGATTAAGACCGTGAGCCCCACGTGGGACAACCTGATCACCTTGTAAATTCCCCAGCGCTTAGTACAGTGCTTTGCACATAGTAAGCGCTTAATAAATGCCATTATTATTATTATTATTCTCTATTGTAGTAGCGATACTATTCATTCATTCAGTCAGTCATATTGAGCGCTTTCTGTGTGCAGAGCACTGCACTAAGCGCTTGGAAAGTACAAGTCGGCAACAGAGAGAGACAGTCCCTGCCCAACAACGGGCTCGCGGTCTAGAAGGGGGGTGACAGATGACAAAACCAAACAGATACTAGCAGCAAGCCCTTTTTGGGGTGGCACCCGGAGAGTTTCCAGTCCTCTACCAGTCTCGGCTACAGGAGGGACGTCATCATCATCAATCGTATTTATTGAGCGCTTACTGTGTGCAGAGCACTGTACTAAGCGCTTGGGAAGTACAAGTTGGCAACGTATAGAGACAGTCCCTACCCAACAGTGGGCTCACAGTCTAAAAGGGGGAGACAGAGAACAAAACCAAACATACTAACAAAATAAAATAAATAGAATAGAGATGTACAAGTAAAATAAATAAATAAATAGAGTAACAAATATGTACAAACATATATACATATATACAGGTGCTGTGGGGACGGGAAGGAGGTAAGATGGGGGGGATGGAGAGGGGGACGAGGGGGAGAGGAAGGAAGGGGCTCAGTGTGGGAAGGCCTCCTGGAGGAGGTGAGCTCTCAGCAGGGCCTTGAAGGGAGGAAGACAGCTAGCTTGGCGGGTGGGCAGAGGGAGGGCATTCCAGGCCCAGGGGAGGACGTGGGCCAGGGGTCGATGGCGGGCCGGGCGAGAACGAGGTACGGGGAGGAGATTAGCGGCGGAGGAGCGGAGGGTGCGGGCTGGGCTGGAGAAGGAGAGAAGGGAGGGGAGGTAGGAGGGGGCCAGGGGATGGACAGCCTGGAAGCCCAGGGGGAGGAGTTTCTGCCTGATGCGCAGATTGACTGGTAGCCGCTGGAGATTTTTGAGGAAGGGAGTAACATGCCCACAGCGTTTCTGGACAAAGACAATCCGGGCAGCAGCGTGAAGTATGGACAGTGAAGCCGAGGCCTGTCCGTGCCATTCCCAGCTTGGGCAGTGGCTAGCGAGTGTCAGGCCATCGGCTACAAGTCAAAACTCCCCTGTGCCGGGCAGCAGCGGCCCGGGACAGAGTCCAGGGCGGAGACTCAAGTTGACCGCGCGGAAGGAGGCGATGGTCAACCGCTTCCGGATTTTTCCCAAGAAAACTCCGTGGATCCACTACCGGAAGCATGGCAGATGGAGAGCGGGGCCTTCCGGGAGAGACGTGTCCGTGGCGTCGCGATGGGTCGGGGAGACCGCTCCGCGGCGTTAAGTAGCAGCCGGAGCTGCCTGAAGGAATTTCAGATCTGGCATATCCGCTTGGGTTTTTCAGGTGTGGCCCGAAGTAACCGACCCCGAAAAGTTTGTGTTTGAAGACGTCGCCATTGCCACCTACCTCCTGGTAAGGAATTTCTCCCTGGCCGGCCCAGGGTTTGGCCAAAGGAAGACCCGATCTTGTCCTTCCCTCTCCCCCGCTTCTCACCGCTCTGCCGAGACGCAGCCTGGCCTAGTGGAAAGGGCCCGGGCCTGGGACTCGGAAAACCTGGATTCTAATCCCACCTCTGCCATTCACTATTATTATTATTATTATTATTATTATTATTATTATCATCATCATCATCATCATCATCATCATCATCATCATTATTTTCATTATTATCATTATTATTATTATTATCATCATTATTATTATTATCATCATCATCATCATCATCATTATTGTTATTATCATTATTATTGTTATTGTTATTATTATCATTATTATTATCATCGTCATCATTGTCGTCATCATTATTATTACCATCACCATCATTATTATTATCATTATCGTCACCATTATTATTACCATCACCATCATTATTATTATCATTATCGTCACCATTATTATTACCATCACCATCATCATTATTATCATTATTATTATTATATTATTGAATAATTGATATATTGACTATTATAATATAATATGATAATATATTGTAAGAGCTCACCTCCTCCAGGAGGCCTTCCCAGACTGAGCCCCTTCCTTCCTCTCCCCTCATCCCCCTCTCCATCCCCCCCATCTTACCTCCTTCCCTTCCCCACAGCACCTGTATATATGTATATATGTTTGTACAGATTTATTACTCTATTTATTTATTTATTTATTGATATTACTTGTACATATCTATTCTATTTGTTTTATTTTGTTAATATGTTTGGTTTTTGTTCTCTGTCTCCCCCTTCTAGACTGTGAGCCCACTGTTGGGTAGGGACCGTCTCTATATGTTGCCAACTTGTACTTCCCAAGCGCTTACTACAGTGCTCTGCACACAGTAAGCGCTCAGTAAATACGATTGATTGATTGATTGATTAACAATAATAATGATAATGATAGCATTTATTAAGCGTTTACTATGTGGAAAGCACCATTCTAGGCGCTGGGGAGGTTACGAGGTGATCAGGTTGTCCCACGTGGGGCTCACAGTCTTAATCCCCATTTTACAGATGAGGGAACTGAGGCCCAGAGAAGTGAAGTGACTTGCCCAGAGTCACACAGCTGACAATTGGCGGAGCCAGGATTTGAACCCATTCAATCGTATTTATTGAGCGCTTACTGTGTGCAGAGCACTGGACTAAGCGCTTGGGAAGTACAAGTCGGCAACGTATAGAGACGGTCCCTACCCAACAGTGGGCTCACAGCCTAGAAGGGGGAGACAGACAACAAAGCAAAACATATTAACAAAATAAAATCATCATCATCAATTGTATTTATTGAGCGCTTACTGTGTGCAGAGCACTGTACTAAGCGCTTGGAAAGTACAAGTTGGCAGCATATAGAGACAGTCCCTACCCAACAGTGGGCTCACAGTCTAAAAGGGGGAGACAGAGAACAAAACCAAACATACTAACAAAATAAAATAAATAGAATAAATATGTACAAGTAAAATAAGTAAATAAATAGAGTAATAAATCTGAACAAACATATATACAGGTGCTGCGGGGAGGGGAAGGAGGTAAAGCTGGGGGGCTGGAGAGGGGGAGAGGAAGGAGGGGGCTCAGTGTGGGAAGGCCTCCTGGAGGAGGTGACCTCTCAGTAGGGCTTTGAAGGGAGGAAGAGACCCCTGACCTCTGACTCTAAAGCCTGGGCTCTTTCCACTGAGCCACGCTGCTTCTCCACGCTGCTTGGTGACCGTGGACGAGTCATTTCACCTCTCAGGGCCTGAGTTTCCTCATCCTTCTCCCACGAAGGAGACTGAGAATGAACGGCCGGAGAGATAAGAGGAGAACCGGGAGAGGACGGAGTCCGTGAAGCCGAGGTCGGAGAGCGTGTGGAGGAGAAGGGGGTGGGCCACGGTGTCCAAGGAAGCTGAGAGGTTGAGGAGGATTAGGATGGAGTAGGAGCCGTTGGATTTGGGAAGCAGGAGGTCTTTACATTAGGCCACACTGCTTCCATGATCTAGGAGAGGAGCTGGGCATTAAATAAGCTGTGGGCAGGGGAAACAACTGACAGTAAAGATAAGTAATAATAATAATAATGATGGCATTTATTAAGCGCTTACTATGTGCAAAGCACTGTTCTAAGCGCTGGGGGGGGATACAAGGTGATCAGGTTGTCCCACGGGGGGCTCACAGTCTTCATCCCCATTTTCCAGATGAGGGAACTGAGGCCTAGAGCAGTGAAGTGACTTGCCCAAGGTCACCCAGCTGACAATTGGCGGAGCCGGGATTTGAACCCGTGACCTCTGACTCCAAAGCCCGGGCTCTTTCCACTGAGCCCCGCTGCTTCTCTGTAATAGTAACAGTGATTGTGGTATTTGTGAAAGCGCTCACTATGTGCCAAGCACTGTTCTAAGCACTGAAGTAGATCCAAGTTCATCTGGTTGAGCGCAGTCCCTGTCCCACATGGGGCTCGGAGTCTTCCTCCCTTTTTGCTGGATGAGGCCACTGAGGCCCAGAGAAGTGAAGTGACTTGCCCAAGGTCACACAGCAGACAGGTGGCGGAGGCAGGATTAGAACCCAGGTCTTTCTGACGCCCGGGCTCTACCCACTAGGCCACGCTACTACAGAACCCACGGGTTTGGACCTCATTCAAGCTCCACTCGACCTTTCTGAGAAGCAGCGTGGGAGTCAGAAGGACCTGGGTTCTAATCCCGCCTCCGCCACTAGTCTGCTGTGTGACCTTGGGCAAGTCTCTTCCCTTCTTTGGGCCTCAGTTCCCTCCTCTGTAAAATGGGGATGGAGACTGTGAGCCCCACGTGGGACGGGGACTGTGTCCATCCCCATTCGCTTGTATTCATTCATTCGATCATATTTATTGAGCGCTTACTGTGTGCAGAGCACCGTACTAATAATAATAATAATAATGATGGCATTTATTAAGCGCTTACTATGTGCAAAGCACTGTTCTAAGTGCTGGGGAGGATACAAAGTAATAAGGCTTCCCCACAGGGGGCTCACAGTCTTCATCCCCATTTTACAGATGAGGTAACTGGGGCCCAGAGAAGTTAAGTGACTTGCCCAAAGTTACACAGCTGACAAGTGTCAGAGCCGGGATTTGAACCCATGACCTCTGACTCCAAAGCCCGGGCTCTTTCCACTGAGCCACACTGCTTCTCTAGCCACACTGCTTCATTCATTGAATGAATGAATGAATCATTATTATTATTCTGGGCCTGGATACTGATTGTCCAGAAACTCTAGGTATCTGCGCTGGAGTTTTTTAATTCTTGTCAATCAATCAATCAGTCAATCGTATTTATTGAGCGCTTACTGTGTGCAGAGCACTGTACTAAGCGCTTGGGAAGTACAAGTTGCCAACATATAGAGACGGTCCCTACCCAACAGTGGGCTCACCATTTATCCATAGTAAAGTCTTGTTACAGGCAGGTAACATCTCTGCTAATTCCCTTGTATTGCACTCTCCCAAGCGCTTAGTACAGTATTCTGCACATGCTAGGTGCTCAATAATGATAATGATGGTATTTGTTAAGCGCTTACTATGTGCCAAGCACTGTTCTAAGTGCTGGGGGAGATACGAGGTCATCAGGTTGTCCCACATGGGGCTCACAGTCTGCATCCCTGTTTTACAGTTGAGGTAACTGAGGCCCAGAGACGTGAAGTGATGCTCAATAATAATAATGATGGTATTTGTTAACAATAATAATAATAATAATAATAATAATGGTGGTATTTGTTAAGCGCTTACTATGTTCTCTGTCTCCCCCTTTTAGACTGTGAGCCCACTGTTGGGTAGGGACTGTCTCTATATGTTGCCAATTTGTACTTCCCAAGCGCTTAGTACAGTGCTCTGCACATAGTAAGCGCTCAATAAATACGATTGATGATGATGATGATGATGTGCCAAGCACTGTTCTAAGCGCTAGGGGAGATCCCTCATGGGGCTCACAGTCTTCATCCCTGTTCTACAGTTGAGGCAACTGAGGCCCAGAGACGTGAAGTGACTTCCCCAAAGTCACCCCAGCTGACAAGTGGCGGAGTCGGGATTAAAACCCAGGACCTCTGACTCCCAAGCCCGGGCTCTTTCCACTAAGCCACAGGGTTATCCAATTTACTTGCCGCGTTAATAGAAAGAATGAAAATAAAATTAATTGCCTAATTTCTTTTTTTTTTATTTAATCTGTCTCTTGTTTAGGTTCTCTGGGAAGAGGAAAGATCCAAGAGGAACCTGACGAAGAAACAGTCCTTTGTCGATTTGGGATGTGGAAATGGTCTCCTCGTTCACATCTTAAACAGCGAAGGGGTAAATGGCCGTTTTCAAGTAGAGTTTTGGGAATCTTCTGGCAAACCGTTACTGCTTCCCGGGTGGACGGCGAGCCATTTGGAATCTTCAATCAATCAATCAATCGTATTTATTGAGCGCTTACTGTGTGCAGAGCACTGTACTAAAGTGCTTGGGAAGTACAAGTTGGCAACATATAGAGACGGTCCCTACCCAACAGTGGGCTCACAGTCTAGAAGGGGGAGACAGAGAACAAAACAAAACATCTTAACAAAATAAAATCAATAGAATAGATATGTACGGTCAATCAATCAATCAATCAATCTATCGTATTTATTGAGCGCTTACTGTGTGTAGAGCACTGTACTAAGCGCTTGGGAAGTACAAGTTGGCAACATATAGAGACGGTCCCTACCTAACAGTGGGCTCACAGTCTAGAAGGGGGAGACAGAGAACAAAACAAAACATATTAACAAAATAAAATAAATAGAATAGATATGTACAATCAATCAATCAATCGTATTTATTGAGCACTTACTGTGTGCAGAGCACTGGACTAAGCCCTTGGGAAGTACAAGTTGGCAACATACAGAGACAGTCCCTACCCAACAGCGGGCTCACAGTCTAGAAGGGGGAGACAGAGAACAAAACCAAACATATTAACAAAATAAAATAAACAGAATAGATATGTACAAGTAAAATAAATCAATAAATAGAGTAATAAATCCATACAAACATATATACAGGTGCTGTGGGGAAGGGAAGGAGGTAAGGTCGGGGGGGGGGATGGAGAGAGGAAGGAGGGGGAGTTTCAGTTCAGTTTGGGCGAGGGTGACTGTTGTTAAGACGCAAAGCGATGGCTAGATCGAACTATTCCTATTAGCGGCGAAGGTAAAATTGGGAATTTCCCAGAAGAAAGTCCAAGGAGTGTCGATGGGAAATGAAAAAGCGAGTCCCCGACCAGAATCCGTCAAAAATGAAATAGCTTAATAATAATAAGTAGTGATAATAATAGTCTTTTAGACTGTGAGCCCACTGTTGGGTAGGGACTGTCTCTATATGTTGCCAATTTGTACTTCCCAAGCGCTTAGTACAGTGCTCTGCACATAGTAAGCGCTCAATAAATACGATTGATGATGATGATGATGATGGCATTTATTAAGCACTTTCTATGTGCAAAGCACTGTTCTAAGCACTGGGGAGGTTACAAGGTGATCAGGTTGTCCCACGGGGGGCTCACAGTCTTCATCCCCATTTTACAGATGAGGGAACTGAGGCCCAGAGACGTGAAGTGACTTGCCCAAGGTCACCCAGCTGACAAGTGGCGGAGCCGGGGTTTGAACTCGTGACCTCTGACTCCAAAGCCCGGGCTGTTTCCACTGTGCCAACGCTGCTTCTCTTAATGGATAAGACCTGATGACGGGCTTTTGTAAATGTCGTATTTGTAAATCGCAAGCACGCGGTATCGGACTGCATTGGTCTGAGCCAAAATTCTTTCGAAAAGTAGTAGTAGTAATAATAATAATAATAATAATAATAATTATTATTATTATTATTATTATTTCCAAGCACTTACTACAGTGTTCTGCACACAGTAAGTGCCCAATTAATATGATTGAATGAATGAATGAATAATAATAATGATGATGATGGTATTTGCCAAGCACTGTTCTATTCGCTGGAGAAGATACAAGGTGATCAGGTTGTCCCACATGGGGCTCCCAGTCTTAATCCCCATTTTAATGATGGTATTTGTTAAGCGTTTACTCTGTGCCAATCACTGTTCTAAGCACTGGGGAGATAAAAGGTGATCAAGTTGTCCCACGTGGGGCTCACAGTCTTCATCCCCATTTTCCAGATGAGGTCACTGAGGCCCAGAGAAGTGAAGCGCCTTGCCCAAAGTCACACAGCTGACAAGTGGCAGAGCCGGGATTAGAACCCACAACCTCTGGCTCCCAAGCCCGGGCTCTTTCCACTGAGCCACGCTGCTTCCCAAACAGGCATCTTTCATTCAGTCGTATTTAATGAGTGCTTACCGTGTGCAGAGCACTGTACTAAGCGCTTGGAAAGTACAATTCAGGTACAAATAGAGACAATCCCTGCCCACACTGGGCTCACAGTCTAGAAGGGGGGAGACAGACAACAAAACGAGTAGAAGTAGTTTAGAGAAGCAGTGTGGCTCAGTGGAAAGAGCCCGGGCTTTGGAGTCAGCGGTCATGGGTTCAAATTCCGGCTCCGTCCGCCAATTGTCAGCTGTGTGACTTTGGGCAAGTCACTTCATCATCATCATCATCATCAATTGTATTTATTGAGCGCTTACTGTGTGCAGAGCACTGTACTAAGCGCTTGGGAAGTCCAAGTTGGCAACATATAGAGACGGTCCCTACCCAACAGTGGGCTCACAGTCTAAAAGGGGGAGACAGAGAACAGAACCAAACATACTAACAAAATAAAATAAATAGAATAGATATGTACTTCACTTCTCTGGGCCTCAGTTCCCTCATCTGTAAAATGAGGATTAAGATTGTGAGCCCCCCCATGGGACAAACTGATCACCTTGTAACCTCCCCAGCGCATAGAACAGTGCTTTGCACATAGTAAGCGCTTAATAAATGCCATCATCATTATTATTATTAAGTTTGCTGATTCTAGACTGTGAGCCCGCTGTTGGGTAGAGACGGTCTCTCTATGTTGCCAACTTGTAGTTCCCAAGCGCTTAGTACATGTGGGACAACCTGATTACCTTGTATCTACCCCAGTGCTTAGAACAGTGCTTTGCACATAGTAAGCGCTTAACAAATACCAACATTATTATTATTACAGTGCTCTGCACACAGCAAGCGCTTAATAAATACGATTCAATGAATGAATGATTCAAAACGGTATTTGAAACCTACAAACCTTCCCCGAATAAACCCTGTTTTCCTCTACGTGCTTTCATCCATTCATTCATCCAGTCGTATTTACTGAATGCTTACGGCGTGCAGAGCACTGTACTAAGCGCTTGGGAAGTTTAAATCGGGTACATCCCTTCAGCATCATCTGGGTACTTAGATTTGTTCAGATTTGTCCTCTTTAAACACTTGTTTTTCATCCCACCCTCAGCGGCACGGCATTTATCGTCCTTCTCCATAATTGATTTATATTGATGCCCTCTCTCCTTTTTAGATTGTCCGCTCCTCATGGGAAGGGACCAGTCTGTTGTCTCGTACTCGCCGAAGCGCTTAGTACAGCGCTCCGCGCACAGCAAGCGCTCAGTGAATACCGTCGATTGATATGAGCTGAAACTTCAGACCCTAAGCTTGGCATGGGCAGGGAAACTATTCGTTCATTCAGTCATCATCATCATCATCATCATCAATCGTATTTATTGAGCGCTTACTATGTGCAGAGCACTGTACTAAGCGCTTGGGAAGTACAAATTGGCAACACATAGAGACAGTCCCTACCCAACAGTGGGCTCACAGTCTAAAAGGGGGAGAGTTAATGAGTGCTTACTATAGTAATGATGGCATTTATTAAGCGCTTACTATGTGCAAAGCACTGTTCTAAGCACTGGTGCTAAGCACTCTACTGTGTGCTTAGGGGAGTCCAATTCATCTGTAAAATGGGGATGAAGACTGTGAGCCCTCAGTGGGCTCACCTTGTCACCTTGTAACCTCCCCAGCGCTTAGAACAGTGCTTTGTACATAGTAAGTGCTTAATAAATGCCATTATTATTATTATTATTATTATTATTATTATTATTGTTGTTGTTGTTATAATAACAATATCATTATTATTGTTATTACAAGAAACAGACACATTCCTTAGAGAAGCAGTGTGGCTTAGTGGAAAGGGCCCGGGCTTGGGAGTCAGAGGTCCTGGGTTCTAATCCCGGTTCCGCCACTTATCTGCTGTGTGACCGTGGGCCAGTCACTTCACCTCTCTGGGCCTCAGTTCCCCCATCTGTCAAATGGGGACGAAGACTGTGAGCCCCCCGTGGGACAACCTGATGACCTTGCGTCTCCCCCAGCGCTTAGAACAGTGCTTGGCACATAGTAAGCGCTTAACAAATACCAGCATCACTCCCTGCCCTCAGTGAGCTTCCAGTCTCTACTCTGCAAACTGTATCGTATCCTCCCGGAGCTCATGCTTCGGAGAGTCCGTTGCCAATTGACCGGATCGAATGACTTGTTGAACTGACCCTTGGATTTTTATTTTTTGCGGAACATTTCAGCATCCAGGAAAAGGAATTGATGTCAGAAGAAGAAAAATCTGGGCTATGTACGGGCCTCAAACGCATTTAGAGGTAGGACCGTCACGAGGGATCTCGGTTTTGGGTCAGTCGTTTAACGCACGGTGGGCTATTCTTATTGCCGTTATTATTATCGCTGTGGTATTTGTTGGGCGCTTCCTATGCTGCAAGTCCTGTTCTAAGCCCTGGGGTAATAATAATAATAATAATAATAATAATAATAATAATACCAATAATGATGCTGCTATTTGCTAAGCGGTTACTATGTGCCAAGCAATGTTCTAAGCGCTTGGGGATCAGGTTGTCCCACGTGCGGCTCACAGGCTTAATCCCCATTTGACAGATGAGGGGACTGAGGCACAGAGAAGTCAGTGCTCAGAACAGTGCTTGGCACATAGTAAATCGTTTAGTGGAAAGAAAACGGCTTGGAAGCCAGAAGGTCATGGGTTCTAATCCCGGCTCCTCCAATTGTCTGCTGTGTGACCTTGGACAAGTCACTTCATTTCTCTGTTCCTCAATTCCCTCCTCTGCAAAATGGGGATTAAGAAGGTGAGCCTGCTGTGGGACAAGGCTGTGTCCAATCCGATTTGCCTGTATCCTGGTGCTTAGTACAGTGCCTGGCACATAGTAAGCGCTTCACAAATACCACAATTATTATCATTATCGTGTGGCGGGGACTGTGAGATTGCCACCCCCCTCGCTTGTGCTAGTAATTGTGGCATTTGTTAAAGCGCTTACTGTGTGCCAGGCACTGTACTAAGCACTCAGGGGTGGGGAAACAAGCAAATCAGGTGGTTGTTGTTTTTTTTTAATGGCATTTATTAAGTGCTTACTATGTGCAAAGCACTGTTCGAAGCGCTGAAGCGCTGTTCTAAGCACTGAGGTTGGGCCCAGTCGCCGTCCCACACGGGGCTCACGGTCTTTTTTATCCCCATTTTACACAGAAGGGAACTGAGGCACAGAGAAGTGACGTGACTGGGCCAAGGTCACACTGCCAGCAGCGGGCAGAGGCAGGATTAGAACCCAGGTCCTCCTGATGCCCAGAGCACGCTGCTTCCCTCAGCAAATACCGTAATAAAAATAATAAAAGACATTTGGCAGTAGTTTTAGGGTACGGATCTAGTTCTTTCTCCGGGTGCTTCAGATAGAGTTAACAAATGTGATTCCTTTTTTGTTTGGGGGGGGGATTTTTTTCCAAGGAATGCGCCATCTGGCCAGACGATAGTTCCCTGTTTCCGGATGTCGACTGGCTGATTGGAAACCATTCCGACGAACTCACCCCCTGGATACCCGTGATTGCTGCCAGGCAAGTGAATCAATCAATCAATCAATCAATCAATCGTATTTATTGAAAAGCCGGCGGGCGGGCCTGAACTTGGGACGTTTATTTGATTTTTACAGAGTGGTCTCCGTTAGACCATAGAATGGTCCCAAGCGCTTAGTACAGTGCTCTGCACACAGTAAGCGCTCAGTAAAAACGATCGATTGTTAGCATTTTGCATACGAAAAGATCCCCAAGCCAAGGCTCAGAATTCAGAAGAAAGTGCTCCCCTAATCACTGAACATTAGGACTCGAGGATCCTGTCCTCAAAAGGAAAAATAAAAAAAGAGAGAGCAGTTTGTTTGTACCAATGTTTTTGATTCTGAAAGTGTCGCGTTAAACTTTCTCTAGAAATTCATTCATTCAGTGGTATTTATTGAGCGCTTACTGTTTGCAGAGCACTGTACTGAGCGCTTGGAAAGAACAGTTCAACAAAGATAGAGACAATCCCTGCCCACAACAGGCTCACAGTCTAGAAGTGAGATTTGTGTTGATAATAATAATGTCAAGTGTGGTATTTGGGAAGCACTTACTGTTCATTCATTCATTCAATCGTATTTATTGAGCGCTTACTGTGTGCAGAGCACTGGACTAAGCGCTTGGGAAGTACAAGTTGGCAACATATAGTGACAGTCACTACCCAACAGCGGGCTCACTGTCTAGAAGGGGGAGACAGAGAACAAAACCAAACATATTAACAAAATGAAATAAATAGAATAAATATGTACAAATAAAATAAATAAATAGAATAATAAATACTCTTAGTAAGTGCTTAACAAATCTCATTGGTATTATTACTGTTATGTGACAGGTGCTGTCCTAAGCACTGGAGTGAATTCATTCATTCATTCATTTAGTCGTATTTATTGAGCGCTTACTGTGTGCAGAGCACTGTACTAAGCGCTTGGGAAGTACAAGTTGGCAACATATAGAGACGGTCCCTAACCAACAGCGGGCTCACAGTCTAGAAGAGGGGAGACAGACACAAAGCAAAACATATTAACAAAATGAAATAAATAGAATAAATATGTACAAATAAAATAAATAAATAGAGTAATAAATACTCTTAGTAAGCGCTTAACAAATCTCATTGGTATTATTACAGTTATATGCTAGGTGCTGTCCTAAGCACTGGAGTGGATTCGTTCATTCATTCAGTCATTCAATCGTATTTATTGAGCGCTTACTGTGTGCAGAGCGCTCACCTCCTCCAGGAGGCCTTCCCAGACTGAGCCCCCTCCTTCCTCTCCCCCTCGTCTCCCTCTCCATCCCCCCCATTTTACCTCCTTCTCTTCCCCACAGCACCTGTATATATGTATATATGTCTGTACATATTTATTCCTCTATTGATTTATTTATTTTACTTGTACATATCTATTCTATTTATTTTATTTTGTTAATATGTTTGGTTTTGTTCTCTGTCTCCCCCTTCTAGACTGTGAGCCCACTGTTGGGTAGGAATCATCTCTATATTTTGCCAACTTGTACTTCCCAAGTGCTTAGTCCAGTGCTCTGCACACAGTAAGCACTCAATAAATACGATTGATTGATTGATTAATTGATTGCAGAGCACTGTACTAAGCGCTGGAGAAGTACAATTTGGCAACATCTAGAGACGGTCCCTACCCGACAGCGGGCTCACAGTCTAGAAGGGGGAGACAGACAACAAAACATATAAATCAAATTCATTCAATCGTATTTACCGAGCGCTTACTGTGTGCAGAGCACTGTACTAAGCGCTTGGGAAGTACAAGTCGGCAACATATAGTGACGGTCCCTACCCAACAGTGGGCTCACAGTCTAGAACCAAATAAAATAAATAGAATAAATATGTACAAGTAAAATAAATAAATAAATAAAAAGAGTAATAAATCCACACAAACATGTATATGTGTGTGTCTGTGTGTGTATATACACACACAGACACACACACATATATATACACATATATTTACATATACATACACACACATATACATATGCATATACATATACACACACACATATATATACACACATATACATATACACACACACATATATATAGCAGTACATACACATATGCATACTATGTGTGTGTGTGTGGTAGTGCATATATATGTGTGTCTATATACATGCACACACATAGACACATACATGTATATATGTGCATACATATACATGCATATATACATACAGATATACATATATGTGTGCATGTGCATATATATACATATATGTATATGTGTGTATGTGTATATATGTGTGTGTAGATATGTATGTGTATGTGTGTGTGTATATATATGTATATGCATATGTATATGTGTGTGTATGTATTTATATGTAAATATATATGTGTATATATATATGTGTGTGTGTGTGTGTGTGTGTGTGTGTATATATATATACAGGTGCTGTGGGGAGGGGAAGGAGGTAAGGCGGGGGAGAGGAAGGAGGGGGCTCAGTCTGGGAAGGCCTCTCGGAGGAGGTGAGCTCTCAGTAGAGCTTTGGAGGGAATACAAGCCAACGCTTAGAACAGTGCTTGGCACAAAGTAAATGCTTAAGAAATACTATTATTATTATCATTATTATTATCATTATTATTATTATTGTTAAAAATGGCTGATTTCGGAACGGCCGGTTTTAACGGGGATCCCGGGCACCGTCCTCTCAGGTCGTCCTCTAGCTGCTGCTACTTCGTCCTGCCCTGCTGCTTCTTTGATTTCGTGGGGAAGTTCAGCCGGCGGCGCAGCGGGAAGAGCCAGTACAGAGACTACCTCGATTTTGTCACGGAGGTCGGACGCGAGTGCGGATTCCAGGTGGAGGAAGACTGTCTCCGAATCCCCTCCACGAAGAGGGTAAATCCGCGTCCCCAGCAGAGCAGGGCTCCGCGCTCCGTAACTTCATTCATTCAATCGTATTTATTATAATAATGATGGCATTTATTAAGCGCTTACTACGTGCAAAGCACTGTTCTAAGCGCTGGGGAGGTTACAAGGTGATCAGGTTGTCCCATGGGGGGCTCACGGTCTTAATCCTCATTTTACAGATGAGGTAACTGAGGCCAGAGAAGTGAAGTGACTTGCCCAACGTCACACAGCTGACAATTGGTGGAGTCAGGATTTGAACCCATGACCTGTGACTCCAAAGCCTGGGCTCTTTCCATTGAGCCACGCTGCTTCTCTGAGCACTTACTGTGCGCAGAGCACTGTACTAAGCGCTTGGGAAGTCCAAGTTGGCAACATACAGAGACGGTCCCTGCCCAACAGCGGGCTCACAGTCTAGAAGGGGGAGACAGAGAACAAAACGTAACATATTAAGAAAATAAAATAAGTAGAATAAATATGTACAAGTAAAATAGATAAATAAATAGAGTAAATGCCACCGATCCATCAGTTGTTCGGATTTCTGGTCTCGGTGGCAAGCGGCAATCCTGTTACAGAATCTGAAATAATAAGAATAATGATGGTGCTTTTTAAGCTCTTACTAGGTGCCAAGCACCGTTCTTAGAGCTGGGGGAGATACAAGGTAATCAGGTTGTCCCATGTGGGGCTCACAGTCTTCATCCCCATTTTACAGATGAGGTAACCGAGGCACAGAGAATAATAATAATAACTAGGTTATTTGTTAAGCGCTTACTAGGTGCCAAGCAATGTTCTGAGCACTGGAGTAGATACAAGGTCATTCATTCAGTCAGTCATATTCATTGAGCGCTTACTGTGTGCAGAGCACTGTACTAAAGTGCGCTTGGGAAGTACAAATTGTCAACATATAGAGATGGTCCCTACCCAACAGTGGGCTCACAGTCTAGAAGGGGGAGACAGACAACAGAATAAAACAAGTAAACGGGCATCAGTACGATCAGAATAAGTAGAATTATAACTATATACTTGTCATTAATAAAATAGAGTAATAAATATGTACAAGTAAAATAAATAGAGTAAAACTGTATAAATATATACAGTATCTGTGGGGAGGAGAAGGGGGTAGGGCAAAAGGAGGGAGTGGGGGTGATGGGAGGAGGAGAGGGAAAAGGGGGCTCAATGTGGGAAGGCCTCCTGGAGGAGGTGAGCTCTCAGTAGGGCTTTGAAGGGAGGAAGAGAGCTAGCTTGGCGGATGGGCAGAGGGATTGGGGGCATTCCAGGCCAGGGGGAGGACGTGGGCTGGGGGTCGATGGCGGGACAGGCGAGAACGAGGCCTAACGGTGAGGAGATTAGCGGCGGAGAGGAGCGGAGGGTGCGGGTTGGGCTGGAGAAGGACAGAAGGGAGGGGAGGTAGGATTGGGCGAGGGGATGGACAGCCTTGAAGCCGAGAGTGAGGAGTTTTTGCTTGATTTGTAGGTTGAAAGATAGCCACTGGAGATTTTTGAGGAAGGGAGGAACATGCCCAGAGTATTTCTGCACAAAGATAATCGGGGCAGCAGAGTGAAGTATAGACTGAAGTGGGGAGAGACAGGAGGATGGGACATCAGAGAGGAGGCTGATGCAGTATTCCGGTCGGGATAATTGAACCAGCAAGGTAGCGGTTTGGATGGAGAGGAAAGTGCGGATCTTGGTGATGTTGCAGAGGTGAGACCGGCAGGCTTTGGTGACGGATTGGATGTGAGGGGTGAACGAGAGAGCGGAGTCGAGGATGACACCAAGGTTGCGGGCTTGTGAGACGGGAAGGATGGTAGTGCCGTCCACAGTGATGGGAAAGTCAGGGAGAGGGCAGGGTTTGGGAGGGAAGACAAGGAGCTCAGTCTTCGACATGTTGAGCTTTAGGTGGCGGGCGGACATCCAGATGGAGATGTCCTGAAGGCAGGAGGAGATGCGAGCCTGAAGGGAGGGAGAGAGAGCAGGGGCAGAGATGGAGATCTGGGTGTCATCAGCGTAGAGATGATAGTTGAAGCCGTGGGAGCGAATGAGGTCACCGAGGGAGTGAGTGTAGATCGAGAACAGAAGGGGACCGAGAACTGACCCAAGGTCTGCCCTTTCCTCTCCATCTTGAGGAACCCCTTCAGTAAGGGGATGGGAGGGGGAGGAGGAGCCCGCGAAGGAGACTGAGAATGAATGATTCATTCCATCATTCATTCAGTGTATTTATTGAGCGCTTACTGTGCGCAGAGCACTGTCCTAAGCGCTTGGGAAGTCCAAGTTGGCAACATAAGAGAAGTGAGTGGCCCCAAGTCACCCAGCAGGCCCGTGGCGGAGCCGGGATTCGAACCCACGACCTGTGACTGCCGAAGGCCGCGCGTCCGAGGGTCTTGGGCCATCCGCCGTCCGACGCCGCCTTCTCGCCCTCCGTGCAGGTCTGCCTCATCGGCCGCTCACGTACGTACGCGACCTCGGAGGAAGAGGCGGCGGACGGGGCCCGGGCGCGGGGCTTCTCCCATCGGGGCCGCGGTCCTCGGCCCCCCTCGACTCCCGCTGCGGCCCGCCCGCCGGCCGAGCCCACCCCCGGGGCCGCGGCCTGGGCCCCCGGCTTCCGGCCCCGGGACAAGGAGCAGCGCGTCCGCAACTGCGCCTCGCTGCCCCGGGAGCTGGCGGCCGCCGTGGTCCTGCGCGTGGCCGGCTTGCTGCTGGCCCGGGAGCCGCCCCCCCCCGCACACCCCTCCGGGACCGGACCTGCCCACACCTGGGATCCAGGAGGTGAGAGGGCCTTTCCCATGCCTGGGATCATCATCATCAATCGTATTTATTGAGCGCTTACTGTGTGCGGAGCACTGGACTAAGCGCTTGGGAAGTACACATTGGCAACATATAGAGACGGTCCCTGCCCAACAGTGGGCTCACAGTCTAAAAGGATCCAGGAGGTGAGAGGGCGGCGGCGGCGGCAGACGGATGGACGGACGCCTCCTTCCCCCCCCCTTCGCTTCCATTCATCTGGTCCATCGGATTGATGGAGCGCTCGCCGGGTGCGGACTAAACGCTTAGTCGGCAACAGATAGAGACGGTCCCGACCCAACAACGGGCTCACAGTCTAGAAGGGGGAGACCGACAACAAAACAAGGAAACGGGAGTCAAAACCGTCAGAATAAATAGAATTATAGCTATATATATAGCTATACGGCTATACACACAGTCTTCTAGACTGTGAGCCCACTGTTGGGTAGGGACTGTCTCTATATGTTTCCAACTTGTACTTCCCAAGCGCTTAGTACAGTGCTCTGCACACAGTAAGTGCTCAAGAAATACAATTGAATGAATATATATATGTATATATGTGTGTGTATATATATATATACACACACACACACACACACATATGTACATATATCTATCTATATATGTGTGTGTGTGTGTGTGTGTATATACACATATATCTATCTATATATGTGTGTGTGTATATATATACCATATATCTATCTATATATGTGTGTGTGTATATATACACATATATCTATCTACATATATGTATATATATATACACACACACATATATGTATGTAGATATAGATATATGTCTATATATACATATACAGATAGATATATGTGTAGATATGGAGATATAGATCTATATCTATCTATATGTAGATATATATCTATATATACATACACACACATATATAGATATATATGCATATATAGATATATACATATATAGATAGATAATGTGTGTATAGCTATATACACACCTTGAAGCAGCGTGACTCAGTGGAAAGAGCCCAGGCTTTGGAGTCAGAGGTCATGGGTTCAAATCCCGGCTCCGCCAATTGTCAGCTTTGTGACTTTGGGCCAGTCACTTCACTTCTCTGTGCCTCAGTGACCTCATCTGGAAAATGGGGATGAAGACTGTGAGCCCCTCATGGGACAACCTGATCACCTTGTAACCTCCCCAGCACTTAGAACAGTGCATTGCACATAGTAAGTGCTTAATAGATGCCATTATTATTATTATTATTATTTTTATCATTAATAAAATAGAGTAGTAAATATGTACAAAGAAAATTGGGTAGTAAATATGCACAAAGAAAATAGAGTAATAAATATGTACAAATATGCAAGTGCTGTGGAGAGGGGAAGGGGGCGGGGGGTAGGGGGTCGATGGGGAGGGGAGGAGGAGAAATAATGATAATGATGGTATTTGTGAAGCGCTTACTATGTGCCAAGCACTGTTCCAAGCACTGGGGTAGATACCCGGTCATCGGGTTGTCCCGCGTGGGGCTTCCAGTCTTCATCCCCATTTTACAGATGAGGGAACTGAGGCCCGGAGAAGTGAAATGGCTTTACCAAGGTCACACAGCTGTCAAGTGGTAGAGCCAGGATTAGAACCCACATCCTCTGACTCCCAAGCCCGGGCTCTTTTCACTGAGCCATGCTGCTTCTCTAACTTCTCTGGGCCTCAGTTCCCTCATCTGGAAAATGGGGATTTAGAATGTGAGTCCCATGTGGTACAGGGGCTATGTCCAACCTTGTAATAATAATAATAATAATAATAATAATGTTGGCATTTATTAAGCGCTTACTATGTGCAAAGCACTGTTCTAAGCGCTGGGGAGGTTAAAAGGTGATCAGGTCGTCCCATGGGGGGCTCACAGTCTTCATCCCCATTTTCCAGATGAGGGAACTGAGGCCCAGAGAAGTGAAGTGACTTGCCCAAAGTCACACAGCTGACAATTGGTGGAGCCAGAATTTGAACCCATGACCTCTGACTCCCAAGCCCGGGCTCCTTCCACTGAGCCACGCTGCTTCTCTAATAATAATAATAATAATGATGGTATTTGTTAAGCGCTTTCTATGTGCAATGCACTGTTCTAAGTGCTGGGTGGGGCGGGGGGGAATACAAGGTGATTAGGTTGTCCCACACTGGGCTCACAGTCTTCATCCCCATAAATGCCATTATTATTATTATTATTATTATTATTATTATTATTATCATCATCATCATCATCATCATCATCATTATCATCATTATCATTATTATTATTATTACAAGGTTGGACACAGCCCCTGTACCACATGGGGCTCCCATTCTTAATCCCCATTTTCCCGATGAGGTCCCTGAGGCCCAGAGAAGTTAAGTGTCGCCCAAAGTCACACAGCCGACAAGTGCAGCGTGGCTCAGTGGAAAGAGCACGGACTTTGGAGTCAGAGGTCATGGGTTCGAATCCCGGCTCCGCCACACCTGCCGTGTGACCTTGGGCAAGTCACTTAGCTTCTCGGAGCCTCAGTTCCCTCCTCTGTAGAATGGGGATGACGACTGTGAGCCCCACGCGGGGCAACCTGATCACCTTGCATCCCCCCCAGCACTTAGAACAGTGCTTTGCGCATAGTAAGCGCTTAACAAATGCCATCATCATTATTATTATTATTAAGTGGCAGAGCCGGGATTAGAACCCACGACCTCTGGCTCCCAAGCCCGGGCTCTTTCCCCGAAGCCACAGTGCCCGGCCCACGGGAAGCTCTCCATAATAATGGCATTTATTAAGCGCTTACTATGTGCAAAGAACTGCGTCGATTGATTGATTATGTAGTAGCTTCCCTTCTACCACCTACTCTGCGGGGCTTTCTTTGGGGGACCCCGATGTCGAACCCCCCAAATTCCCCTTTTGGCTACAGAAAGCCTTCCGTTGGCCACCGTTGCCGGGCAGCTGGACAGGGAGACCCTGCGGAGGTTGAAGAGCGAGTGTGGCGGCCTGCAGACGCTCCTCAAGAACAACCATCAGGTATTTGAAGGTAAGGCCCGTCTCCTCCGGGAGGCCTTCCCTGACTCAGCCCTCCTCTCCTCTCCTCCCGCTTCTGCGGTTTGCTCCTTCACCCATTCGTTCAGTCGTATTTATCATCATCATCAACCATCAATCGTATTTATTGAGCGCTTACTATGTGCAGAGCACTGTACTAAGCGCTTGGGAAGTACAAATTGGCAACATATAGAGACGGTCCCTACTCAGTATTTACTGAGCGCTTCCTGTGTGCGGAGCGCTGTGCTAAGCGCTTGGAGCGTACACTGCGGCAATCAAGAGAGACCGTCCCTGCCCACGCCGGGCTCACGGTCTAGGAGGGGGAAGGCGGACATCCAAACGAGTCAACAGGCATCGGTATAAATGAATGGAATTATAAATATCTACACATCAAATCAAGTGAACAGGCATTGATATAAATAAGTAGAATTATAGAGATATGCCCATCAAAACAAGTAAACAGGCATTAATATAAATAAACAGAATTAGAGATATATGCACATCAAAAGAATTAAACAGGCATCAATATAAATGAATAGAATTATAGGTAGACATCCAAACAAGTCAACAGGCATCGATATAAATGAATGGAATTATAAATATCTACACATCAAATCAAGTGAACAGGCATTGATATAAATAAGTAGAATTATAGAGATATGCCCATCAAAACAAGTAAACAGGCATTAATATAAATAAACAGAATTAGAGATATATGCACATCAAAGGAATTAAACAGGCATCAATATAAATGAATAGAATTATAGGTATATAGACATCCAAACAAGTCAACAGGCATCGATATAAATGAATGGAATTATAAATATCTACACATCAAATCAAGTGAACAGGCATTGATATAAATAAGTAGAATTATAGAGATATGTCCATCAAAACAAGTAAACAGGCATTAATTAAATAAACAGAATTAGAGATATATGCACATCAAAAGAATTAAACAGGCGTCAATATAAATGAATAGAATTATAGGTATATACACATCAAAACAAGTAAACAGGCATTAATATAAATGAATAGAATTATAGATATATGCACATCAAAACGATTAAACAGGCATCAGTATAAATGAACAGAATAGATATGTACACATCAAGTAAACAGGCATCGATGTAAATGAATAGAATTATAGATATATACACATCAAAACAAGTGAACAGGCATGAACATAAATAAATAGAATTTTAGATATATGCACATCAAAACAAGTAAACAGGCACCAATATAAATGAATAGAATTATAGGTATATACACATCAAAACAAGTAAACAAGCATTAATATAAATAAATAGAATTATAGGTATATATGCACCTCAAAACAATTAAACAGGCATCAGTATAAATGAATAGAATAGATATCTACACATCAAAACAAGTAAACAGGCATCAATATAAATGAATGGAATTATAAATATATACACATCAAAACAAGTAAGCAGGCATTAACATAAATAAATAGGATTATAGATATATGCACATCAAAACAAGTAAATAGGCATTAATATAAATAAATAGAATTATAGATATATGCACATCAAAACCAGTAAACAGGCACCAATATAAATGAATAGAATTATAGATATATGCACATCAAAACAAACAGGCACCTATATAAATGAATAGAATTATAGATATATACACATTGAAACAAGTAAACAAGCATTAATATAAATAAATAGAATTATATATATATATACACATCAAAACAATTAAACAGGCATCAGTGTAAATGAATAGAATAGATATAATAATAATAATAATGGCATTTATTAAGTGCTTACTATGTGCAAAGCACTGTTCTAAGCACTGGGGAGGTTACAAGGTGATCAGGTTGTCCCTCATGGGGCTCACAGATTTAATCCCCATTTTCCAGATGAGGTAACTGAGGCCCAGAGAAGTTAAGTGACTTGCCCAAAGTCACACAGCTGACAATTGGCGGAGCCGGGATTTGAACCCATGATCTCTGACTCCAAAGCCCGGGCTCTTTCCTACTGAGCCACGCTGCTCAGTGTACACATGTACAGATATGTACACATCAAAACAAGTAAACAGGCATCGATATAAATAAATAGAATTATAGGTATGTACACATCAAAACAAGTAAACAGGCATTAACATGAATAAATAGAATTATAGATATATGCACGTCAAAACAAGTAAACAGGCATTAATATAAATAAATAGAATTGTAGATATATGCACATCAAAACAATTAAACAGGCACCAATATAAATGAATAGAATTATAGGCATATACACATCAAAACAAGTAAACAGGCATTAATATAAATAAGTAGAATTATAGATATATACACCTCAAAACAATTAAACAGGCATCAGTATTCATTCATTCATTCATTCAATCGTATTTATTGAGCACTTACTGTGTGCAGAGCACTGTACTAAGCACTTGGGAAGTCCAAGTTGGCAACATATAGAGACGGTCCCTACCCAACAGTGGGCTCGCAGTCTAGAATAAATGAATATAATAGATATGTACACATCAAAGCAAGTAAACAGGCATCAATATAAATAAATAGAATTATAGGTATATACACATCAAAACAGGTAAACAGGCATTCATGTAAATAAATAGAATGATAGATATATAATAATAACAATAATAACGTTGGTGTTTGTTAAACACTATGTGTCGAGCACTGTTCTAAGCGCTGGGAGAGATACAAGGTAATCGGGTTGTCCCATGTGGGGCTCACAGGCTTCATCCCCATTTTGCAGATGAGGTTACTGAGGCCCAGAGAAGTTAAATGACTTGCCCAAAGTCACCCAGCTGACAAGTGTTTAATGATAACGGTGGCATCTATTAAGCGCTCACTACGGTGCCCTTTTAGACTTTTAGACTGTGAGCCCACTGTTGGTTAGGGACCATCTCTATATGTTGCCAACTTGGACTTCCCAAGCGCTTAGTACAGTGCTCTGCACACAGTAAGCGCTCAACAAATACGATTGATTGATTGATTGCATCCTCCCCAGTGCTTAGAACAGTGCTTTGCACAGGCTCAGTGGAAAGAGCCCGGGCTTTGGAGTCAGAGACCGTGGGTTCAAATCCCGGCTCCGCCACTTGTCAGCTGTGTGACTCTGGGCAAGTCACTTCACTTCTCTGGGCCTCAGTTCCCTCATCTGTAAAATGGGGATGAAGACTGTGAGCCCCTCGTGGGACAACCTGATTACCTTGTATCTATCCCAGCACTTAGAACAGTGCCTTGCACATAGTAAGCGCTTAACAAATACCAACATTATTATTATTATTATTATTATTATTATTATTATTATTATTATTAACAAATGCCATCATTATTATTATTATTAAGTGGTGGAGCCGGGATTAGAACCCACGACCTCTGACTCCCAAGCCCGGGCTCTTTCAATTAAGCCACGCTGCTTCTCACATCTAATATATATCACATAGACACATCAAAACAAGTAATCAGGCATTAACATAAATAAAGAAAATTACACGCACATCAAAATTCCTCAACCCCAGAGCACTTAACATCCATATACGTGATTCATTTCTTTCCATTCAGGTCTGTCTTCCCCTCTAGACTGGAAGGCAGGGGACATGTCTTCCGGCTTCATTCTCTTGTCCCCTCCAAGCGCTTAGTACAGCGCTCTGCGCATAGTTAGCACGCAGTAAATACCGTCGATCGATTCATATTATTATTCTTAGCCATGTCTCTCATAGTCCAGTGCCCCGTACACAGTAAGCTCTCAGTGAATACGACTGACTGATTTCTGAATATTCTACTTCCCAATGGACCAACTCCCTACGAAAAGTCTCTTTAAGGGGGTAATTCTAGCATAAAATCAGCACCAATAATTAATCAATCCACGACATTACTTATTCATCCCTCCTCCCAGCCCCACACCACTTATGTCCTTATTTGTCATTTATTGATTTCTGTTCTATATATCTCTATATATAGATATATATATATATACCTATATATATATCTATATATAGAGATATATAGAACAGAAATCAATAAATGACAAATATATATATATAAATATATATAGAGAGATATATATAGGTATATACATATATATATATATATATATATATATATATATAGGTATATATGTTTGTACATATTTATTACTCTATTTATTTCTTTATTTATTTTACTTGTACCTATCTATTCAATTCATTTTATTTTGTTAGTACGTTTGGTTTTGTTCTCTGTCTCCCCCTTTTAGACTGTGAGCCCACTGTTGGGTAGGGACCGTCTCTATATGTTGCCAACTTGTACTTCCCAAGCGCTTAGTACAGTGCTTTGCACACAGTAAGCGCTCAATAAATACGATTGATTGATTGATTCTATAGAGAAGCAGCGTGGCTCAGTGGAAAGAGCCCGGGCTTGGGAGCCAGAGGTCATGGGTTCTAATCCCCGGCTCCACCACTTGTCAGCTGGGTGACTTTGGGCAAGTCACTTCACCTCTCTGGGCCTCAGTTACCTCATCTGTAAAATGGGGATTAAGACTTTGAGCCACCCGGGGGTCAACCTGGTTACCTTGTAACCTCCCCAGCACTTAGAACAGTGCTTTGCACATAGTAAGTGCTTAATAAATGCCATTATCATTATTATTGTGATTATTCTCTGGGCCTCAGTTCCCTCATCTGTAAACTGGGGATGAAGACCGTGAGCCCCACGTGGGACAACCTGATTACCTTGTATCCCCCACCAGTGCTTAGAAGCGCTTAACAAATGCTATTATTATTATTATCATTATTATTATTATTATTAAAGTCTGTCTCCCCCCGCTAGACTGTAAGCTCATCATCATCATCATCATCATCAGTCGTATTTATTGAGCGCTTGGTAACAGATAGAGACAGTCCCTACCCAACAGCGGGCTCACAGTCTAAAAGGGGGAGACAGAGAACAAAACCAAACATACTAACAAACTAAAATAAATAGAATAGATATGTACAAGTTAAATACATAGAGTAATAAATATGTACAAACATATATCCATATATACAGGTGCTGTGGGGAAGGGAAGGAGGTAAGATGGGGGGATGGAGAGGGGGGCGAGGGGGAGAGGAAGGAAGGGGCTCAGTGTGGGAAGGCCTCCTGGAGGAGGTGAGCTCTCAGTAGGGCCTTGAAGGAAGGAAGGTAAGCTCGTTGTGGGTAGGGAATGTGTCTGCTTACTGTTGTATTGTTCCATCCCAAGCGGTTAATTCAGTGCTCCACACACAGTAAGTGCTCAATAAATACGCCTGAATCAATCAATCAATTGTATTTATTGAGTGCTTACTGTGTGCAGAGCACTGTACTAAGCGCTTGGGAAGTACAAGTTGGCAACATATAGAAACAGTCCCTACCCAACAGTGGGCTCACAGTCTGAAAGAATGAACCGTAAGGTTGTTATGGGCCGGGATTGGGTCTGCTATGTCGTAGAGCGCTCTGCACAGAGTAAGCGCTCAACGCATTCATTCATTCATTCAATCGTATTTATTGAGCACTTACTGTGTGCAGAGCACTGTACTGAGCGCTTGGGAAGTTCAAGTCGGCAACATCTAGAGACGGTCCCTACCCAACAACGGGCTCACCGTCTAGAAGGGGGAGACAGACAACAAAACAAAACACGTAGACAGGTGTCAAAACATGTAGACAGGTGATACATGTTGGTGTATTGTTACATACCGTTGCTCGGGTGTGTCTCCGACCACAGTCGTTGCCGGCCAAGTTCGTCTTCGCGACTGGAGGGAAGGGAAGCCGGAGGCCAAGAGACGTCCGGAAGCCAAGCACAGACTCCGCGCCGACGCCTTCAAGACCCGCCTGTGCTGGTTCTTCCTCCATCACCCGGACGGCTGCCCTCTGCCCGCCCAGTCCTGCCCCTATGCCCACGGAGCCCGGGACCTCAGCCCCACCGCCGGGGCCCTCAAGAAGAAGAACCAAAAAGGGGACCCGGCTCAGGGCATTTGGACGGCCGCTTAATGAGGAGGAGGAGGAGGAGGGAGAAGAGAAGATGGAGGAGGAGGAGGAAGAGGGGAGAAGGAGGAGGAGGAAAAGAGAAGGAGGAGGAAAAGAGGAGAAGAAGGGGGAAGAGGAAAAGAGGAGGAGAAGAAGTAGGAGGAAAAGAGGAGGAGGAGGAAAAGGGGAGAAGGAGGAGGAAAAGAGGAGAAGGAGGAAAAGAGGAGGGGGAAGAGGAAAAGAGGAGAAGAAGTAGGAGGAAAAGAGGAGGAGGAGGAGGAGGAAAAGAGGAGGGGGAAGAGGAAAAGAGGAGAAGAAGTAGGAGGAAAAGAGGAGGAGGAGGAGGAGGAGGAAAAGAGGAGGGGGAAGAGGAAAAGAGGAGAAGAAGTAGGAGGAAAAGAGGAGGAGGAGGAGGAGGAAAAGGGGAGAAGGAGGAGGAAAAGAGGAGAAGGAGGAAAAGAGGAGGAGGAGGAGGAAAAAGAAGTAGGAGGAGGAGGAGGAAAAGAAAAGGAGGAGGTAGAAGAGAAGATGGAGGAGGAGGAGGAAAAGAGGAGGAGGAGGAGGAAAAGGAGGAGGAGGAGGAAAAGAGGATCAGGAAAAAGGAGGAAAAGACAAGAAGGAAGAGGAAAAGAGGAGGAGAAGAAGGAGGAGGAAAAGAGGAGGAGAGGAGGAGGAGGTAGAAAAGATGGAGGAGGAGGAGGAAAAGGAGGAGGAGGAGGAAAGGAGGAGGAGGAGGAAAAGAGGAGGAGGAAGAGGAAAGATGGAGGAGGAGGAGGAAAAGAGGAGGAAGAGGAAAAGGAGGAGGAGGAGGAAAAGAGAAGAATGGGGAGTAGGAAAAGAGAAGAAGGAGAGGAGAGGAGGAGGAAAGGAGGAGAAGGAGGAATGATTATGGTATTTGTTAAGGGCTTACTCTGTGCCAGCCACTGTACTAAGCGCTGGGGTGGATACAAGCAAATCGGGTTGGACACATTTCCTGTCCTCCATGGGGCTCACAGTCTCAATCCCCATTTTACAGATGAGGGAACTGAGGCCCAGAGAAGTGAAGTGACGTGCCCACGGTCACACAGCAGCTGAGCAGCGGAGCCAGGACTAGAACCCAGGGCCTTCTGCCTCCCAGGAGCAGCCGCTATCCGTGAGGCCACACTGCTGAAAGAGCGCTCAGTGGGGATGCCCTTCTGCGGGGCCTACTGCAAGAGAGCTCGGGCCTGGGAGTGAGAAGCAGTGTGGCTCAGTGGAAAGAGCCCGGGCTTGGGAATCAGAAGTCATGGGTTCAAGTCCCGGCTCCACCCATTGTCAGCTGTGTGACTTTGGGCAAGTCACTTCACTTCTGTGGGCCTCAGTTACCTCATCTGTAAAATGGGGATTAAGACTGTGAGCCCCCCGTGGGACAACCTGATCACTGTGTAACCTCCCCAACGCTTAGAACAGTGCTTTGCACATAGTAAGCGCTTAATAAATGCCATTATTATTACTATTATCTGGATTCTAATCTCGGCTCTGCCACTCGCCTCCTGTGTGACCTCGGCCGAGTCACTTCACTTCTCCGTGCCTCAGTGACTTCTTCTGTAAAATGAGGATTAAGACAGTGAGCCCTGTGTGGCACAGGGACTATGTCCAACTCGATTAGCTTGTATCCACCCCGGCGCTTAGACCAGTTCCTGGCTCATAATAAGCGCTTAACAAATACAATCATCATTATTATTATTAAGAGGTGCTAAATGCAATAAATGTGGCTTTGGAACACATCTGTACATGTATATTATTTCTTGATTTTTCAATGTCTGTCTCGCCTTCTAGACTGTTAGCTTGTTATGAGCAGGGATCATGTCTATTGTTTTATCATATTCATTCATTCAACTGTATTTATTGAGCAATTGCTGTGTGCAGAGCACTGTACTAAGTGCTTGGAAAGTACAGTTCAGCAACAGAGACAATCCCTGCCCACAACGGGCTCACAGTCTAGAAGGGGGGAGACAGGCATCTAAACAGGTAAACAGGCTTCAATCGTGTTAATATAGATAGAATTATAGATACACATCATTAATATAAATAAATGTAATTATAATTATGTACCTATATGCACTATTGCTTGGGGCGGGGAGGGGGGTAGAACAAGGGTGATGAGGGTGGGGAGGGGGAGCTGAGGAAAAGGAGGCTCAGTGTGGGAAGGCCTCCTGGAGGAGGTGAGCTGGGATGGAGAAGGAGAGAAGGGAGGTGAGGGAGGAGGGGGCGAGGGGATGGACGGCCTTGAAGCCCAGAGTGACGAGTTTTTGCTTGATTCGTAGGTTGACAGGCAGCCACTGGAGATTTTTGAGGAGCAGGATGCCATATCCCGATCGTTTTTGCGGAAAAAACAATCCGGGCATTCATTCACTCATTCATTCAATCGTATTTATTGAGCGCTTACTGTGTGCAGAGCACTGCACTAAGCGCTTGGGAAGTACAAGTTGGCAACATCTAGAGACAGTCCCTACCCAACAGTGGCTCACGGTCTATAAGGGGGAGACAGACAACAAAACAAAACATATTAACAAAATAGAATAAATATGTACAAATAAAATAGAGTAATAAATACATACAAACATATACAGGGCGGGGCAGCGGAGTGAAATATGGACAGGAGTGGGGAGAGACAGGAGGCTGGGAGGTCAGCGAGGAGGCTGATGCAGGAATCCAGGAGGGAGAGGAGGAGAGACTGGATTAACGCGGAAGCCGTTTGGATGGAGACTGTGAACCCACTGTTGGGTAGGGACCGTCTCTATATGTTGCCAACTTGTACTTCCCAAGCGCTTAGTACAGTGCTCTGCACACAGTAAGCGCTCAATAAATACGATTGATTGATTGATTGATGGAGAGGAAAGGGGGAGGAGGCGTTTCTTGAAGAGCAGTTGGTAGGACTCATCTCGTGGTGGGCAATGAATGGGTATCTCTCAATTCTCTTACGTTAGAGAAGCAGCGTGGCTCAGTGGAAGGAGCCCGGGCTTGGGAGTCAGAGGTCATGAGTTCAAATCCCTGCTCTACCACTTGTCAGCTGTGTGACCTTAGGCAAGCCACTTAACTTCTCTGTGCCTCAGTGACCTCATCTGTCAAATGGGGATGCAGACCGTGAGCCCCATGTGGGACAACCTGATCACCTTGTATCCCCCCAGCTCTTAGAATTCTCAATCAATCAATCAATCGTATTTATTGAGCACTTACTGTGTGCAGAGCACTGTACTAAGCGCTAGGGAAGTACAAGTTGGCAACACATAGAGACAGTCCCTACCCAACAGTGGGCTCACAGTCTAAAAGGGGGAGACAGAGAACAAAACCAAACATACCAACAAAATAAAATAAATAGAATAGATATGTACAAGTAAGCTCCCCCCTTCTAGACTGTGAGCCTGCTGTTGAGTAGTGACCATCTCTATATGTTGCCAACTTGTACTTCCCAAGCGCTTAGTACAGTGCTCTGCACACAGTAAGTGCTCAATAAATACGATTGAATGAATGAATGAATAGGGCTTTGCACATAATAAGCGTTTAACAAATGCCATCATCATTATTATTATTATTACATTGTCCTCTCCCAAGCGCCTAGCATGGTGCTGTTCCCACAATAAGCACTCAATAGATGCAGTTGCTCGATTGAGAATTGGCTAGGAATAATTATGGTATTCAGCACTTACTAAGTGCCAGGGACTATACTAAGCGCTGGGGTGGTTACAATTAAATCAAGTTGGACCCGATCCCTGTCCCACGTGGGGCTCAGAGGTTTGTCTCTTAGAGAAGCAGCCTGGCCTAGTGGTTAGAGCCCGGGCCTTCCTCTCCCCCTCCTCCCCCTCTCCATCCCCCACACCTTACCTCCTTCCCTTCCCCATAGCACCTGTATATACGTATATATGTTTGTACGCATTTATTACTCTATTTATTGATTTATTTTACTTGTACATATTTATTCTATTTTATTTTGTTAACATGTTTTGTTTTGTTGTCTGTCTCCCCCTTCTAGACTGTGAGCCCGCCGTTGGGTAGGGACCGTCTCTATATGTTGCCAACTTGGACTTCCCAAGCGCTTAGTACAGTGCTCTGCGCACAGTAAGCACTCAATAAATACGATTGAATGTATGAATGAATGAATGAAAAGGAGCTGGGTTCTAATCCTGGCCCCACTACTTGTCTGCTGTGTGGCCTTGGGCAAATCACTTCACTTCTCTGGGCCTCAGTTCTCTCATCTGGAAAATAGGAATGAAGACTGGGAGGGCTCACATTCATTCAGTCGTATTAATTGAGCACTTACTGTGTGCAGAGCACTGTACTAAGCGCTGGGAAAATGCAGTAAAGCAATTAAGAGAGACAATCCCTGCCCACAATGGGCTCACACTCTAGAGGGGCTGGGACAGGGACTGTGTCCAACCCGATTTGCTTGAGAAGCAGCGTGGCTTAGTGGTAAGAGCCCAAGCCGGGAGTCAATCAATCAATCAATCAATCAATCATATTTATTGAGCACTTACTGTGTACAGAGCACTGTACTAAGCGCTTGGGAAGTCCAAGTTGGCAACATATAGAGACGGTCCCTACCCAACAGTGGGCTCACAGTCTAGAAGGGGGAGACAGAGAACAAAACAAAACATATTAACAAAATAAAATAAATAGAATAGATATGTACAAGAAAAATAAATAGAGTAATAAGTATGTACAAACATACACAAGTCACCCCACTTCTCTGTGCCTCAGTTCCCTCATCTATAAAATGTGGATTATGATGTGAGACCCTCGTTGGACAGCCTGATCACCTTGTATCTATCCCAGTGCTTAGAACAGTGCTTGACACATAGTAAGTGCTTAAAAAATACCATTATTATTATTAATATTATTATTAGAACAGTGCTTTGCACCTAGTAAGTGCTTAAAAAATACCATTTATTATTATTAATATTATTATTAGAACAGTGCTTTGCACCTAGTAAGCGCTTAATAAATGCTATCATTATTATTATTCTTATTACCCTAGCACTTAGTACAGTGCCTGGCACGTAGTAAGCACTTAAAAAAGCTCTCCCCCTTCTAGACTATGAGCCTGTTATTGGGTAGGGACTATCTCTAAATGCTGCTGATTGTAATAATAATAATGATGGCATTTGTTAAGTGCTTACTATGTGCAAAGCACTAGTCTAAGCGCCGGGGGGGATACAAGGTGATCAGGTTGTCCCACGTGGGGCTCACAGTCTTCACCCCCATTTCACAGAGGAGGGAACTGAGGCTCAGAGAAGTGAAGCGACTTGCCCAGTGTCACGCAGCAGACATGAGGCGGAGCTGGGATTCGGACCCATGACCTCCGACTCCAAAGCCCGGGCTCTTTCCACTGAGCAACACTGCTTCTTAGTGCAGTGCTCTGCACACAATAAGTGCTCAATAAATGCGATCAAATGAATGAATGAAAAAAATCCCACAATTATGATTATCATTAGAGCATCAGTAGGTTCTCAGGGGTCTTAGTGTTTGGGACCCCCAGGCCGTGATCCATTTTGCAAGCTCAAGGCCCTAATGGGCCGTGGGCCTAGTCTTCCTTCCCCTCCCCACAGGATGATAAACAGTTCTGCTTCTCCGGACTCTCACCCGTTGAGCTGAGAATGTTTTGGCCCCCGAGAGCCCCTTCTCAGCCCCTTTCATCCAAATGCGAACATCTCTTTACTTCTCTGTGCCTCAGTTCCCTCATCTGTAAAATGGGGATGAAGACTGTGAGCCCCCCGTGGGACAACCCGATCACCTTGTAACCTCCCCAGCGCTTAGAACAGTGCTTTGCACATAGTACGCGCTTAATAAATACCATTATTATTATTATTATTCCTTCCTTCCTTCCTTCCTCTCCCCGTCGTCCCCCTCTCCATCCCCCCATCTTACCTCCTTCCCTTCCCCACAGCACCTGTATATATGTATATATGGTTGTTCATATTTATTACTCTATTTATTTATTTATTTATTTATTTTACTTGTACATTTCTATCCTATTTATTTTATTTTGTTGGTATGTTTGGTTCTGTTCTCTGTCTCCCCCTTTTAGACTGTGAGCCCGCTGTTGGGTAGGGACTGTCCCTATGTGTTGCCAATTTGTACTTCCCAAGCGCTTAGTACAGTGCTCTGCACATAGTAAGCGCTCAATAAATACGATTGATTGATTGATTATTATTATTATTGTTATTAGGAAGTGGAGAATGGCTTTCCAGGCAGGAGAGAGCCAGGAGTGAACAAGAAGACAGCGGCAAAGGACAAGAATAAATGAGACCCGACGAGTACATCGGCTTGAGAGGAGTGAAGTGTGTGAGCTTTAGACGAAGCGACGTAGTCTCGTAAGAAGAGCCCAGGCCTGGAAATCCAAGGGACCTGAGTTCCAATCCTGACTCCGCCACTTGTCTGCTGTGTGACCTTGGGTAAGTCACTCAATTTCTCCGTGCCTCAGTCCCCTCATCTGTAAAATGGGGATGGAGACTGTGAGCCCCCTGTGGGACGGGGACTGTGTCCAACCTGATTAGCTTGTTATCTACCCCTGAGTTTAGAACAGTGGTAGACACATAGTAAACACTTAACAAATATCACTAGTAGTAGTGGGAGATGGTTGAGCATAAATAATAATGACAATAACGATGGTATTTGTTCATTCATTCATTCGATCGTATTTATTGAGCGCTTACTGTGTGCGGAGCACCGTACTAAGCGCTTGGGAAGTACAAGTCGGCAACATATAGAGACGGTCCCTACCCAACAACGGGCTCACGGTCTAAGCGCTTATTGTGTGCCAGGCACTGTATTAAGCGCTAGGGTGGATACAATCAAATGGGGTTGGACACAGTCCCGGTCCCACGTGGGGCTCACAGTCTCAATCCCCATTCTGCAGATGAGGAAACTGAGGTACAGAGAAGTAAAGTGACTTGCCCAAAGTCACACAGCAGACAGGTGGTGGAGTCAGGATTTGAACCCGTGACCTTCTGACTCTGAGTCAGTAATAATGATCACCATCAATAATAATGATGGTGATACTTGTGAAGCGCTTACTAGAAGCAGCGTGGCTCAGTTTGGAAAGAGCCCGGGCTTTGGAGTCAGAGGTCATGGGTTCAAATCCTGGTTCCCCCAACTGTCAGCTATGTGACTTTGGGCAAGTCACTTCACTTCTCTGTGCCTCAGTGACCTCATCTGTAAAATGGGGGTTGAAACTGTGAGCCCCCTGTGGGACAACCTGATCACCTTGTAACCTCCCCAGCACTTAGAACAGTGCTTTGCACATAGTAAGCACTTAACAAATACCATCATTATTATTATTATTATGTGCCAGGCACTGCGCTAAGCACTGGGGTAGATACAAGCAAATTGGATTGGATACAGTCTCTGTCCCGCATGGGACTCACAGTCTTAATCCCCATTTTCCAGATGAGGGAACTGAGGCCCAGGTATTTATTTTATTTTGTTAATATGTTTTGTTTTGTTGTCTGTCTCCCCCTTCTAGACTGTGAGCCAGGTGTTGGGCAGGGACCATCTCTATATGTCACCAACTTGTACTTCCCAAGCACTTAGTACAGTGCTCTGCACACAGTAAGTGCTCAATAAATACGATTGAATGAATGAATGAATGAAAGGTATCGGTTAAGTGCTTACTATGTGCCAAGCACTATTCTAAGCACTCATCAGGTTGTCCCAAATGGGTCTCACAATTCATTCATTCACTCAATCAGTCATATTTATTGAGCGCTTACTGTGTGCAGAGCACTGTACTAAGCGCTTGGGAAGTACAACTCGGCAACATAGAGAGACGGTCCCTACTCAACAACGGGCTCACAGTCTAGAAGGGGGAGGCAGATAGCTAAACAAAATATATTAACAAAATAAAATAAATAGAATAGTAAATATGTACAATCTTCATCCCCATTTTATGGATGAGGTCACTGAGGCCCAGAGAAGTGAAGTGACTTACCCAAGGTCACCCAGCAGACAAGCGGCGGAGCCGGGATTAGAATCCATGACCTTCTGACTTCCAGGCACGGGCTCTTCCCACTATGCTTCTGTTGCCGATTTGTACTGTCCAAGTGCTTAGTCCAGTGCTCTGCACACAGTAAGTGCTCAGTAAGTACGATTGAATGAATGAATATAATAATAATGGCATTTATTAAGCGCTTACTATGTGCAAAGCACTGTTCTAAGCTCTGGGGAGGTTACCAGGTATCAGGTTGTCCCACCGGGGGCTCACAGTCTTCACCCCTATTTTACACATGAGGGAACTGAGGCACAGAGAAGTGAAGTGACTTACCCAAAGTCACACAGCTGACAAGCGGCGGAGCCGGGATTTGAACCCATGACCTCTGACTCCAAAGCCCGCGCTCCTTCCACTGAGCCACGCTGCTTCCCTCATGCCATGCCGCTCTAGACTGTATGCTTGTTGTGGGCAGGGAACGAGCCTACCCACTTTGTTCTACCCTCCTCTCCCAAGCGCTTAGTCCAGTGCTCCGCACACAGTAAGTGCTCAATAAATACAGTTAATTGATCGATTGACTCTAAGCAACCCAGGCAATGTGGTTTGTGTTTGTCCAGCAGATGGTAGTGGTGAAGAGGAGAGATTTTTCAGGGAGGAGCTCGGAGAAGCTGCCGGGATTCCATCCCAAATATCCTGCCAGGAAAACTTGGAGCCGAAGATGTATTGCTTTGGGAAATGAAGCCATGAAGAAGCCTGGTTTGGGTTTCATTAAACGTTCCTGAACTCTGCCCAAGCCACGGTTCCCCGTCCCGGTGTGCCAAGGGGGCTCGGGAACTAAAGCCGTCCTGTCTCCCGGGTGGGCAGGGAATAAATCACTTTTCCTCTTCTATTGGACGCTACCAACCGCTTAGTACAGTGCTTTGCACACAGGAAAGGCTCAATAAATAGTGTTGAATGAATGAAAGACTCTGTTTCTATTCCCTCTGGTGAAGCAGCGTGGCTTAGTGGCTAGAGTTGAATTGTACGTTCCATTCGCTTAGTACAGTGCTTTGCACATAGTAAAAGCTTTAATTCTATTATGTTTGTACCTATTTATCACTCTGTTTCTTTATTTAACTTGTACATATCTATTCTATTTATTTTATTTTGTTAATATGTTTTGTTTTGTTGTCTGTCTCCCCCTTCTAGACTGTGAGCCCACTGTTGGGTAGGGACCGTCTCTAGATGTTGCCAACTTGTACTTCCCAAGCGCTTAGTACAGTGCTCTGCACACAGTAAGCGCTCAATAAATATGATTGATTGATTGATTCTGACAACTTAACACCTGTCCACATGATTTTTTTTGTTGTCTGTCTCCCCTTTCTAGACTGTGAACCCATTGTTAGGTAGGGACCATCTCTATCATCATCATCATCAATCGTATTTATTGAGCGCTTACTATGTGCAGAGCACTAGTACTAAGCGCTTGGGAAGTACAAATTGGCAATATATAGAGACAGTCCCTACCCAACAGTGGGCTCACAGTCTAAAAGTGGGCTCACAGTCTAAAATGGGCTGCCAACTTGTACTTCTCAGGTGTTTAGTACACTGTTCTGCACACAGTAAGCGCTCAGTAAATACAATTGAGTGAATGAATGAATGAATGAATGACTCTGTTTCTATTCCCACTAGAGAAGCAGCGTGGCTTAGTGGCTAGAGTTGAATTGTACTTTCCTAGTGCTTAGTCCAGTGCTCGGCACACAGTAAGCGCTCAATAAATGCGATTGAATGAGTGACAATGAATAGAGCACAGGTCTGGGAGTCAGAAGGTCGTGGTTTCTAATCCCAGCTCTGCCACTTGTCTGCTGGGTGACCCTGGGCAAGTCACTTCACTTCTCTGGGCCTCAGTTCTCTCATCTGTAAAATGGAGATTGAGACTTTGAGTTCCACACTGGACAGGGACTGTGCCCAGCTCCCCTTCTAGTTATCGCCCTATCTCCCTCCTACCATTCCTTTCCAAACTCCTTGAATGAGTCGTCTACACCCGCTGCTACCTCGAATTCCTCAACGCCAACTCTCTCCTCGACCCCCTCCAGTCTGGCTTCCGTCCCCTTCATTCCACGGAAACTGCCCTCTCAAAGGTCACCAATGACCTCCTGCTTGCCAAATCCAACGGCTCATACTCTGTCCTAATCCTCCTCGACCTCTCAGCTGCCTTCGACACTGTGGACCACCCCCTTCTCCTCAACACGCTATCCCACCTTGGCTTCACAGACTCTGTCCTCTCCTGGTTCCCTCTCATCTCTCTGGCCATTCATTCTCAGTCCCTTTTGCAGGCTCCTCCTCCCCCTCCCATCCCCGTACTGTAGGGGTTCCTCAAGGTTCAGTGCTTGGTCCCCTTCTGTTCTCGATCTACACTCACTCCCTTGGTGACCTCATTCGCTCCCACGGCTTCAACTGTCATCTCTACGCTGATGACACCCAGATCTACATCTCTGCCCCTGCTCTCTCTCCCTCCCTTCAGGCTCGCGTCTCCTCCTGCCTTCAGGACATCTCCATCTGGATGTCTGCCCGCAACCTAAAACTCAACATGTCCAAGACTGAGCTCCTTGTCTTCCCTCCCAAACCCTGCCCTCTCCCTGACTTTCCCATCACTGTAGATGGCACTACCATCCTTCCCATCTCACAAGCCCGCAACCTTGGTGTCATCCTCGACTCCGCTCTCTCGTTCACCCCTCACATCCAATCCGTCACCAAAAACTGCGGCTTTCCCCTCCGTAACATCGCCAAGATCCGCCCTTTCCTCTCCATCCAAACTGCTACCCTGCTGGTTCAATCTCTCATCCCATCCCGACTGGATTACTGCATCAGCCTCCTCTCTGATCTCCCATCCTCTTGTCTCTCCCCACTTCAGTCTATACTTCACGCTGCTGCCAGGATCATCTTTGTGCAGAAACGCTCTGTGCAAGTTACTCTCCTCCTCTAAAATCTCCAGTGGTTGCCTATCCACCTCCACATCAAACAAAAACTCCTCACTCTCGGCTTCAAGGCTGTCCATCCCCTCGCCCCCTCCTACCTCTCCTCCCTTCTGTCCTTCTCCAGCCCAGCCCGTACCCTCCGCTCCTCTGCCACCGCTAACCTCCTCACTGGGCCTCATTCTCACCTGTCCCACTGTCAACTCCTAGCCCGCGTCTTCCCCCTGGCCCGAAATGCCCTCCTTCCACACATCCGCCAAGCTCTTTTCCTCCCTTCAAAGCCCTACTGAGAGTTCACCTCCTCCAGGAGGCCTTCCCACACTGAGCCCCCCCATTCCTCTCCCCCGCCTCATCCCCCCCCGCACTACCTCCTTCCCCTCCCCACAGCACCTGTATCTATGTTTGTACAGATTTATTACTCTATTTTACTTGTACATTTGTACTATTCTATTTATTTTATTTTGTTAATATATTTTGTTTTGTTGTCTGTCTCCCCCTTCTAGACTGTGAGCCCGCTGTTGGGTAGGGACCATCTCTATATGTTGCCAACTTGTACTTCCCAAGCACTTAGTACAGTGCTCTGCACACAGTAAGCGCTCAATAAATACGATTGAATGCATGAATAAAGAGAGCAGGTTGGGGTGACAGAAGGGAGTGGGAGAAGAGGAGAGGAGGGATGAAGCAGGGAAGACCTCTGGGTGGTGATGGGCTTTCGATAAGGATTTGAAGGAGGGGAGAGTCATTGTGTGGCAAATTTGAGGAGGGAGGGCAATCCAGACCAGGATGTGTGCATGATGGTTGGCACGGGCGTGGCTGTGTAATCAATCAATCAATCATATTTACTAAGCGTTTCCTGTGTGTAGAGTGCTCTGCACACAGTAAGCGCTCAATAAATAAGATTGATGATGATGTAGAGCATTGTACTGTGCGCTTGAGAGAGTACCGTACAACAGAGTTGGTAGACATATAGCGTGGCTCAGTGGAAAGAGCACGGGCTTTGGAGTCAGAGGTCGTGGGTTCGAATCCCGACTCCGCCACGTGTCTGCTGTGGGACCTTGGGCAAGTCACTTCACTTCTCTGAGCCTCAGTTACCTCATCTGTAAAATGGGGATGAAGACTGTGAGCCCCATGTGGGACAACTTGATCATTTTGTATCCCCCCAGCGCTTAGAACAGTGCTTTGCACATAGTAAGTGCTTAATAAATGCCATTATTATTATTATTATTATTATTATTATTATTGTGGCTCATTGGAAAGAGCCCAGGCTTGGGAGTCAGAGGTCGTGGGTTCTAATCCCAGCTCCAACCCTTGTCAGCTGTGTGACTTTGGGCAAGTCACTTCACTTCTCTGGGCCTCAGTTACCTCATCTGTAAAATGGGGATGAAGACTGTGAGCCCCACATCGGACAACCTGATTACCTTGTATCTACCCCAGTGCTTAGAACAGTGCTTGGCACATAGTAAATGCTTAACAAATACTATTATTATTATTATTATTATTATTATTATTATTATTATCCACAGTGAGCTTCCAGTGTGATCCACTCACTCAGGGGCATTTCTTGAGTGCTTCCTATATGTTAGCACTTATTATCATTGATATTATAGTATTTAATAATAATAATAATGGTATTTGTTAATCGCTTACTATGTGCAAAACACTGTTCTAAGCTCTGGGGAGGTTACAAGGTGATCAGGATGTCCCATGGGGGGGGGGTCACAGTCGTCATCCCCATTTTCCAGATGAGGTAACTGAGGCCCAGAGAAGTGAAGTGACTTGCCCAAAGTCACACAGCTGACAGTTGGCAGAGTGGGATTTGAACCCATGACCTCTGCCTCTCCACTGAGCCACGCTGCTTGTGCTTTGTTCAGCGCTTATTGTGTGCCAAGCACTGTTCTAAGCGCTGTACCAAGAGCTTGGGAGAGTCCAGTCAAAGGTATCCCTGCTCAGCTGGAGCTGGGAGCCTCAGAGCTCATTCCCCGATATGGCTTCACTGACAGCAGAAATTCAGTTGTATTTATTGAGCGCTTACTATGTTCAGAGCACTGTACTAAGCATGCAGAAATCTGCTCCCCCTTCATATCCGCCACCCTCAGAGCCCTGACTAAAATCATACCTCCTCCAGTAAGCCTTCCCTGACTAACCCCTCTTCTCCCTGCCCTATTCACCCTGCGGGGCTTAGCGGAAAGAGCACGGGCTTGGGAGTCTAATCCCGGCTCTGCCACTTGTCTGCTGTGTGACCTTGGGCCAGTCACTTCACTTCTCTGGGCCTCAATTACCCTCATCTGAGAAATCAATCAATCAATCAATCAATCAATCGTATTTATTGAGTGCTTACTGTGTGCAGAGCACTGTACTAAGCCCTTGGGAAGTACAAGTTGGCAACATATAGAGACAGTCCCTACCCAACAGTGGGTCATCTGAGAAATGGGGATTAAGACTGAGCCCCCTTTTTCCTCTCCTCCTCCCCATCCCCCCCGCCCTAACTTCTTCCCCTCCCCACAGCACCTGTATATATGTTTGTACAGATTTATTATTCCATTTATTTTACTTGTACATATTTACTATTCTATTTATTTTGTTAATGAGGTGCATTTAGCTTTAATTCTGTTTGTTCTGATGACTTGACACCTGTCCACATGTTTTGTTTTGTTGTCCGTCTCCCCCTTCTAGACTGTGAGCCTGTTGTCGGGTAGGGACCGTCTCTATACGTTGCCGACTTGTACTTCCCAAGTGATCCTTAGTACAGTGATCTGCACACTGTAGGTGCTCAATAAATACGATTGAATGAGTCAATGAAGACTGTGAGCACCAAGTGGGACAATCTGATGAGCTTGTATCTACCCCAGCACTTAGGACAGTGCTTGGCACGTAGTAAGTGTTTATCACGCTGTCTACTTGTTTTGTTTTGTTGTCTGTCTCCCCTTTCTAGACTGTGAGCCTGTCGTTGGGTAGGGACTGTCTCTGTTGCTGATTTGTACTTTCCAAGTGCTTAGTACAGTGCTCTGCAGAAAGTAAGTGCTCAATAAATACGATTGAATGAATGAATCAATCAATCAACCTGTCTACTTGTTTAGTTGTCTGTCTTCCCCTTCTAGACTGTGAGCCCGTTGTTGGGCAGGGACCGTCTCAATCTGTTGCCGACTTGTACTTCCCAAGCACTTAGTACAGTGCTCTGCACACAGTAAGCGCTCAATAAATATGACTGAATGAAATATCATTATTATTATTATTATATTTTCTTTTGTTTTTAGTATGTTTGGTTTAGTTCGCTGTCTCCCCCTTCTAGACTGTGAGCCCACTGTTGGGTAGGGACCGTCTCTATATGTTGCCAACTTGTACTTCCCAAGCACTTAGTACAGTGCTCTGCACACAGTAAGTGCTCAATAAATACGATTGATTGATTGATTGATTATTATTCACCCCACAGCACTTTTGTCAATAATAATAATTCATTCATTCAATCAATCATATTTATTGAGCGCTTACTGTGTGCAAAGCACTGTACTAAGCGCTTGGGAAGCACAAGTTGGCAGCATATAGAGATGGTCCCTACCCAACAGTGGGCTCACAGTCTAGAATAATAATAACTGTGGTATTGTTAAACGCTTACCCTAAGCACTGGGGTAGATTCAAGGTCATCAGGTTGGACACAGTCCCTGTCCCACCTGGGGCTCACGGTCTCCATCCCCATTTTCCAGAAGAGGGAACTGAGGCCCAGAGAAGTAAAGGCCACACAGCAGACAAGTGGTGGAGGAGGGATTCGAATCCATGACCTTCTGATTCCCAAGCCTGGGCTCTTTCCACTGAAGCCGTGCTGCTTCCCCATTTTACAGGTGGGGAAATCGAGGTACAGAGAGGTGAAGTCATCCAGTCAGTGGCCAATCAAACACTGTGTCTCTCAACCCTTTCTCTAGTGTTTTTCCCACTAGACTTTGCACGGTGCGTTCCACCTAAATACTATCACTAATTTTAACCCCCTAAAATAATAGCCGTCCTTTCGTTCCCTGGATGGAAATAGGTGGGTTCGCTCCTTTTTTCCCCAATACCTTTCCGACAAGGTGTGTCTTTTTAGGAGGGAGAATCCTGGGGAGGACAAACGGAGACGTTTTGCTTCTTTAAACTGCCGCATCATTTTATTTTTAATTACAGTGATTGGGGCTTCTTTTTTGAAGGAGGCAGAATTAATTTGGTTCTATGAGTCATAAGTTGGCATTTTCCAAAATGCTCCTGACCCACAAAATGCTAAGTAAGCCCTGTTAATATCAGTACACGAAGGGTATGAAAGGGGCATTTTTAGAACGGTCTACCAGTTATTACCTCATAAATTGTCCAAAGTGTGTATCCATGGGGATAGTTACGATTGCAGGCATAAGACCGGAAATAGAATCTAACCCTGTTTACTTTCCGTTGGGATAGAGCTCCCGCATCTGTATTTGTCAGAAAGATTTGGGAGGACTTCTGTCTGCTTTGGGCCTTCTGCTTTCAACTCTGTGCCTTCAACTCTGATAATAATAATAATGATTATTATTATGGCATTTGTTAAGCACCTACTTCTATGTATTATTGCTGGTTCAATCTCTCATCCTCTCCCGACTGGATTACTGCATCAGCCTCCTCTCTGATCTCCCATCCTCCTGTCTCTCCCCGCTTCAGTCTATACTTCACTCTGCTGCACAGGGCATCTCTGTGCAGAAACGCTCTGGGCATGTCACTCCCCTCCTCAAAAATCTCCAGTGGTTGCCTGTCAACCTACAAATCAAGCAGAAACTCACTCTGGGCTTCAAGGCTGTCCATCCCCTCGCCCCCTCCTCCCTCACCTCCCTTCTCTCCTTCTCCAGCCCAGCCCGCACCCTCCACTCCTCTGCCGCTAATCTCCTCACCGGGCCTCGTTCTCGCCTGTCCCGCCGTCGACCCCCGGCCCCCGTCCTCCCCCTGTCCCGGAATGCCCCCAATCCCTCCTCACATCCACCAAGCTAGCTCTCTTCCTCCCTTCAAAGCCCTACTGAGAGCTCACCTCCTCCAGAAGGCCTTCCCAGACTGAGCCCCCCTTTTCCTCTGCTCCTCCTCCCCTCCCCATCACCCCGATTCACTTCCTTGGCTCTATCCCCTTCCCTGCCCCACAACTCTTGTGTATATATGCTCATTTTTATAATTAAATTCTATTTATTTTTATTAATGATGTGTATATATCTATAATTCTATTTATTTATAATTCATTTATTCAGTCGCGTTTATTGAGCGCTTACTCTGTGCACAGCACTGTACTAAGCGCTTAGGAAGTACAAGTTGGCAACGTATAGAGACGGTCCCTACCCAACAGTGGGCTCACAGTCTAGAAGTGGGCTCGCTACTGATGCCTGTTGACATGTTTTGCCATTTGTCTCCCCTATACTAGACTGTGAGCCCATTGTGGGCAAGGATTGTCACTATTTGTTGCTGAATTGCACTTCCCAAGTGCTTAGAATGGCGCTCTGCACACAGTAAGCGCTCAATAAATACAGCTGAGTGAATGAATGAACTCATTGCAAAGACTGCTAGGTGGCAGGGAAATGGGAGTGTCCACCTGAAAACGTGTATGCTGCTTTTTTCTGTGCTATTCCTTAAGAACTTACTATGTGCCAGACACTGTACTAAGTACTGGGGTGAGAAGCAGCATGGCATAGTGGATAGAGACTGGGCTTGGAAGTCAGAAGTCACTATTCTATTGATTTTGTTAATGATGTGCATCTAGCTTTACTTCCATTTATTCTGATGACTTGACACCTGTCCACATATTTTGTTTTGTCGTCTGTCTCCCCCTTCTAGACTGTGAGCCCGCTGTTGGGTAGGGACCGTCTCTATATGTTGCCAACTTGTACTTCCCAAGTGCTTAGTACAGTGCTCTGCACACAGTAAGCGCTCAATAAATACGATTGAATGAATGAATGATGGGTTCTAATCCCAGCTCTGCCACTTGTCCGCTGGGTGACCTTGGGTAAGTCACTTCACTTCTCCGGGCTTCAGTTACTTCATCTGTAAAGTGAGGATTGAAACTGTGAGCCCCTCGTGGGATAGGGACTGTGTCCAACCCGATTTGCTTGGGCTCAACTCAGTGCTTAGTACAGTGCCTGGCACATAGAAAGAGTTTAACAAGTATCACCATTAGATTTATTATTACAAGCCAATCAGGTTGGACCCTCTCCAGTTTCCAGCCCTCTGTCAGTCTTGGCTACGGGAGGAAGAGTGAAGCAGAGGCCCGTCCGTGCCATTCCTAGCTTGGGCAGTGGCTAGCGAGTGTCAGGCCATCGGCTACAAGTCAAAATTCCCCTGTGCCGGGCAGCAGTGGCCCGGGAGAGAGTCCAGGGTGGAGACTCAGGTTTACCGCGCAGAAGGAGGCGATGGTCAACCGCTTCCGGATTTTTCCCAAGAAAACTCTGCGGATCCATTACTGGAAGCATGGCGGATGGAGAGCGGGGCCTTCCAGGAGAGACGTGTCCGTGGCGTCGCGATGGGTTGGATGCGACTCCGCAGCGTAAGCCAAAACAATCAAGTTGGACACAGCCCCTGTCCCACGTGGGGCTCGCAGTCTTAATCCCCATTTTACAGATGAGATAACGGAGGCCCAAAGGAGTGAAGTGACTTGCCCAAGGTCATACAGCAGAACCCATGTCTTCTGAGTCTCAGTCCTGTGCCCTAGCCGATAGGTTAAGTTGCCTCAACTAGGCCACACTGCTACCTTTGTGAGAGACTTGGAAGTCAGGCCTAGAAGTCAGAAGGCATGAACATAAATCTTAGCCCAGCCTCTTATCCCACTATGTGTGAGTTCGGGCGCGTCCCCAAACTTCTCTCTGCCTCAGTTTCTCCTTTGTAAAATAGTGAGAAAATACCTCATCATGCTGCCCATAAGACTGCAAATTCCACGTAGGACAGGGAGGACGTCCAATTTTCTCATCTTGTATCCACCCCAGTGATTAGCACAGTGCTTGGTCATGCTTAGAACAGTGCTTTGCACATAGTAGGCACTTGAGAAGCAGCGTGGCTCAGTGGTAAGAGCCCGGGCTTTGGAGTCAGGTGTCATGGGTTCAAATCCCGGCTCCGCCAATTGTCAGCTGGGTGACTTTGGGTAAGTCACTTGACTTCTCGCTCCTCAGTTACCTCATCTGTAAAATGGGGATTAAGATCGTGAGCCCCTCGTGGGACAACCTGATCACCTTGTAACCTCCCCAGCGCTTAGAACAGTGCTTTGCACATAGTAAGCGCTTAATAAATGCCATTATTATTATTATTATTATTATTAACAAATACCATCATCGTTATTATTATTATTAATAAGCACAGAATAGGGATTAAGACTGTGAGCCCCACGTGGGACAACCTGATGACCTTGTATTCATTCATTCATTCATTCAATCGTATTTATTGAGCGCTTACTGTGTGCAGAGCACTGTACTAAGCGCTTGGGAAGTACAAGTTGGCAACATATAGAGACGGTCCTTACCGAATGGTGGGCTCACAGTCTAGAAGATAATATATCTCCCCCAGTACTTAGAATCGTGCTCGGCACATAGTAAGTACTTAACAAATGCCATCATCATCAACATTTGTTGATGTTTGATATTTGTGAGGTACTCACTATGTGCCAGGCACTGTACTAAGCGCTGGGGTACCTTCAAGGTAATCAGATTGGACACAGCCCCTGTCCCACATGAGGCTCACAGTCTTAATCCCTGTTTTCCAGAGGAGGGAACTGAGGCCCAGAGAAGTGAAGTGACTTTCTCCAGGTCACCCAGCAGACAAGTGGTAGAGCGCTTATTGAGTACCATAATTCCAGCACTTAGAACAGTGCTTTCCACATAGTCAGCGCTTAATAAATGCCATCATCATTATTATTATTATAATTATCATTACAAGGACAAATCTTAGCCCTGTCTCTTTCCCACTAGGGGTAATAATAATAATAATTAATGATGGCATTTATTAAGTGCTTACTATGTGCAAAGCACTGTTCTAAGCGCTGGGGAGGTTACAAGGCCATCAGGTTGTCCCCCAGGGGGCTCACAGTCTTCGTCCCCATTTTCCAGATGAGGTAACTGAGGCACAGAGAAGTTAAGTGACTTGCCCAAAGTCACACAGCTGACAGTTGGCAGAGCCGGGGTGAGCTTGGGCGTGTCCGAAAAGTTCTCCCCGCCTCAGTTTCTCCTTTGTAAAATGGGAATAAAATACCTTGTCATGTTCCCTTTTAGATTGCAAACTCCATGTAGGTCAGGGAATAAGTCCAATTTGCTTATCTTGCTCACCCCAGTGATTGTCACAGCGCTTGGCATGTAGTAAGCACCGATGCCCGTCCACTTGTTTTGTTTTGTTGCCTGTCTCCCCCTTCTAGACTGTGAGCCCGTTGTTGGGTAGGGACCGTCACTATACGTTGCCGACTTGTACTTCCCAAGCGCTTAGTACAGTGCTCTGCACACAGTAAGTGCTCAAGAAATATGATTGAATGAATGAATGCTCTGCACACAGTAAGCACTCAAAAATACGACTGAAAGAATGAATGATGATGAGGCTGATGGCATTTGTTAAGGGCTTACCATGTGCGAAGCACTGTTCTAAGCGCTGGGGAGGGAGACGAGGTGATCAGCTTGTCCCACATGGGGTTTAGAGTCTTAATCCCCATTTTCCAGTTAAGTGACTTGCCCAAAGTCACACAGTCACACGGCTGACAAGTGGCAGAATTGGGATTAGAACCCATAACCTCTGGCTCCCAAGCCTGGGCTCTTTCCACTGAGCCACGCTGCTTCAGAGAATGAATGCTCTGCACAAAGTGCTCAATAAATCCGATTGAATGAATGAATGAATGAACAATCAATCAATCAATCATATTTATTGAGCGCTTACTGTTTGCAGAGCACCGTACTAAGCGCTTGGGAAGTACAAGTTGGCAACATAGAGAGACGGTCCCTACCCATCAGTGGGCTCACAGTCTAGAAGGGGGAGACAGAGAACCAAAACAAAACATACTAACAAAATAAAATAAATAGAATAGATATGTACAAGTAAAACAAATAAATAAATAGAGTAATAAATACGTACAAACATATATACATATATACAGGTGCTGTGGGGAAGGGACAAGGACCACAGCTATTGCGTCCGACTCACAGTAATAGCAGTCGAGCGGTGGAGCCCAGATTAGAACCCAGGTCCTAGCGATTCCCAGGCCCGGGCTCTACCCACCATCCCGCACCTGTACTGAACTTCTCTGTGCCTCAGTTACCTCATCTGTAAAATGGGGATGAAGACTGTGAGCCCCACGTGGGACAACCTGATCACCTGGTATCCCCTCCGGTGCTAAGAACAGTGCTTTGCACATAATAAGCGCTAAACCGGGTAGGGGTGTTTTGCGCGTTTCATGCATTCATTCATTCAATCGTATTTATTGAGCGCTTACTGTGTGCAGAGCACTGTACTAAGCGCTTGGGAAGTACAAGTAGTCATTCAATGAATCCAATCAAATGAATGCCTCCGGGCGTGCGTGGGGCCTGGGGGGAGTGGGTTCTTTCTCCGCCATCCCGTCCACTTCCCGGGCCCATTCGGTTGGCTACCATTTTGTTGGATGGTTCCCATCTCCCCTCCCACACGCGGAGAATCGGGCGCGAGGCCTCGGCCCTCCCGGGACGCTTAGCAGATGAACTTTCCCAGACAGGGAAGCTGGAGCGCGTTATTACAATCCACCCTCAGATCCCACTGTGGGCATATTTCCTTAGAAGCCAATTTCCCGGGGGCTCCTAACTGTGCTCAGAACCAATTTCTCATTACTCGGTCCCGGCCTCAATTTCCTGGGCTGGCCCGAAACGTTAATTAAAGACTGAATTAGGACATTCAAGTGGGCAAATGGGCATTTACGCTCGCCCGGAGACGGCCCTACTTTTAGACTTCGAGGGAAGCGGCATGGCTCAGCGGAAAGAGGCCGGGCTTGGGAGTCAGAGGTCGTGGGTTCTAATCCCGGCCCCGCCACTTGTCTGCTGTGTGACTTCGGGCAAGCCACTTCACTTCTCTGTGCCTCAGTTCCCTCATCTGGAAAATGGGGAGGAAGACTATGAGCCACACGGGGGACAACCTGATCACCTTGTATCCCAGTGCTTAGAACAGTGCTTGGCACAGAGTAAGAGCTTAACAGATATCATCATTATTACTATTATTAGACCATCCACTGCCCAAGTTCTTTGTTTTTCCTTTTTCTTTCCTCATTTGCCTCCCTTCCAGATTGTGAACCTCTGTTTCGCCCATTTTCACTGTTCATTCATTCATTCAGTCAGTCATTCAATCGTATTTATTGCGCGCTTCCTGTGTGCTTAATAATAATAATAATAATGATGGCATTTGTTAAGCGCTTGCTATGTGCAAAGCACTGTTCTAAGCACCGGGGAGGCTACAAGGTGATCAGGTTGTCCCACTGGGAGTTCACAGTCTTAATCCCCATTTTACAGATGAGGTAACTGAGGCCCAGAGAAGTTAAGTGGCTTGCCCAAAGTCACACAACTGACAATTGGCAGAGCTGGGATTTGAACCCATGACCTCTGACTCCAAAGCCCAGGTCTTTTTCCACTGAGCCACGCTGCTTTTCTAACAAATATCATCATTAATATTATTATTAGACCATCTGCTGCCCAAGTTCTTTGTTTTAGCTTTTTCTTTTTGTTTCCTCATCTGCCTTCCCTTCCAGATGGTGAGCCTCTGTTTCTCCCATTTTCATTGTTCCCACCGAAGCGCTCAATACAGAAGCAGCATAGTTTGATGGATAAAATTCCCCCTTCTCGACTTTGAGCCCGTTGTTGGGTCGGGACCATCTCTATATGTTTCCGACTCATACTACCCAAGCACTTAGTACAGTAAGCGCTCAATAAATATGATTGAATGAATGAGTAGAGCCCCGGCCTGGGAATCAGGAGGTTCTGGGTTCTAATCCTGGCTCCTCCACGTGTCAGCTGTGTGACCTTGGGCAAGTCACTTCATTTCTCTGTGCCTCAGTTTCGTAAAATGGGGGTGAAGACTTTGAGCCCCACGTGGGACAGGGACCGTGTCCGACCCAATTTGCTTGTACACACCCCAGCGCTTAGTACAGTGCCCGATGCAGAGTAAATGTTTAACAAATACCACAACTGTTATTATTAGTAGTATTATCATTACGGAGCTCTACACCAGTCTACGTGTTTTGTTTAGAAGTCTGTCTCCCCCATCTAGAATGTGAGCCCATTTTTGGGTAGAGACCGTCTCTATATTTGCCGACTTGTACTACCCAAGTGCTTAGTACACTGCTCTGCACACAGCAAGCGCTCAATAAATACAATTGAATGTATGAATGAATTAAATACAGTTGATCATTGCAGAGCTCTACACCAGTCTACGTGTTTTGTTTAGAAGTCTGTCTCCCCCATCTAGAATGTGAGCCCATTGTTGGGTAGGGACCGTCTCTATATTTGCCGACTTGTACTACCCAAGCGCTTAGTACAGTGCTCTGCACACAGTAAGCGCTCAATAAATACGATTGAATGTATGAATGAATTAAATACCGTTGATCATTGCAGAGCTCTACACCAGTCTACATGTTTTGTTTAGAAGTCTGTCTCCCCCATCTAGAATGTGAGCCCATTGTTGGGTAGGGACCGTCTCTATAGTTGCCGACTTGTACTACCCAAGCGCTTAGTACAGTGCTCTGCACACAGTAAGTGCTCAATAAATACGATTGAATGTATGAATGAATTAAATACCGTTGATTTTATTCATCCCTCCTCCCAGCCGCATAGCACTCACGCGCACATCTGTAATTTATTTATTTCTATGAATGCCTGTCTCCCACTCTGGACTGTCAGCTTGTTGTGGGCAGGGAATGTGTCTGTTCTATTGTTGTATTGCCCTCTCCCATGTGCTTAGTAATAATAATAATTATTATTATGGTATTTGTTAAGTGCTTACTATGTGCCAAGCACTGTTCTTAGCCTTCGGAGAGATACAAGGTAATCAGGGTATCCTACATGGGGCTCACAGTCTTCATCCCCATTTTAGAGATGAGGTAACTGAGGCCCAGAGAAGTGAAGTGACTTGCCCAAAGCCACACAGCTGATAAGTGGCAGATCCGGGATTAGAACCCATGACCTCTAACTGCCAAGCCCAGGCTCTTTCCACTAAGCCACGCTGCTTCTCAGTGCTCTGTATGCAATAAGTGCTCGATAAATATGATGGAATATGATGTATATATGTTTGTACATATTTATTACTCTATTTATTTATTTATTTTATTTGTACATATCTATTCTATTTATTTTATTTTGTTAGTATGTTTGGTTTTGTTCTCTGTCTCCCCCTTTTAGACTGTCAGCCCACTGCTGGGTAGGGACTGTCTCTATATGTTGCCAATTTGTACTTTCCAAGCGCTTAGTACAGTGCTCTGCACATAGTAAGCGCTCAATAAATACGATTGATGATGATGATGATGGAATGAACAGTAAAATATTTTAGTCTTTGCCTCCCCTGCTGGATTGTAAGCCCCTCGGGGGCACGTTTCTATGTGTACACCTTCTACTCTCCCAAACGCTCAGTACAGAACTCTGGGCATACTAGACGTTCTCTAAAACAATTAATTCCACCAGTAAATTGTTTTAGGATTGGAAGACCCTGAAGGGCAGGGATCTGCCCTCTATCTAAATATCTATTCTATTTATTTTATTTTGTTAGTATGTTTGGTTTTGTTCTCTGTCTCCCCCTTCTAGACTGTGAGCCCACTGTTGGGTAGGGACCGCCTCTATATGTTGCCAACTTGTACTTCCCAAGCGCTTAGTACAGTGCTCTGCACACAGTAAGTGCTCAATAAATACAATTGATTGATTGATTGATCTATGGGTATCAACTGCACTCTCCCAGGTACTCAGTAATAATAATGATGATAATGTTGGTATTTGTTAAGTGTTTACTATGTGCCAAGCAAGCAGCGTGGCTTAGTGGAAAGAGCCCGGGCTTGGGAGTCAGAGGTCATGGGTTCTAATCCCCGCTCCACCACTTGTCAGCTATCTGACTTTGGGCAAGTCACTTCACTACTCTGGGCTTCAGTTACCTCATCTGTAAAATGGGGATAAAGACTGTGAGCCCCACGTGGGACAGCCTGATTCCCTTGTATCCCCCCCAACCGCTTAGAACAGTGTTTGGCACATACCAAGCACTTAACAAAAGCCATCATTACATGGCTCAGTGGAAAGAGCCCGGGCTTTGGAGTCAGAGGTCATGGGTTCGAATCCCAGCTCCTCCATCATCATCATCAATCGTATTTATTGAGCGCTTACTGTGTGCAGAGCAGTGTACTAAGCGCTTGGGAAGTACACGTTGGCAACATATAGAGACAGTCCCTACCCAACAGTGGGCTCACATGTTTGCTGTGTGACCTTGGGCAAGTCACTTCACTTCTCTGAGCCTCAGTTACCTCATCTGGAAAATGGGGATTAAGACTGTGAGCCCCGCGTGGGACAACTTGATCACCTTGTATCCCCCCCCAGTGCTTAGAACAGTGCTCTGCACATAGTAAGAGCATAACAAATGCCATTATTATTATTATTATTATTATTAAGCCCTGGGGTGGTTGTCCCATGTGGGGCTCACAGTCTTAATCCCCATTTTACAGATGAGGAAACTGTGGCCCAATGAAGAGAAGTGGCTTGCCCAAGGTCATAAAGCTGATAAGTGGTGGAGCCGGCATTAGAACCCATGACCTCTGACTCCCAAGCCCGGGCTCTTTCCACTAAGTCATGCTGCTCCATCATATCTGTCCTGCTGTCGACCCCTGGCCCATGTCCTGTCTCTGGCTTGGAATGCCCTCCCTCCTTAAATCTCACATAATAATAATGATAATAATAATAATAATAATAATAATAATAATGGCATTTATTAAGCGCTTACTATGTGCAGAGCACCGTTCTAAGCGCTGGGGAATTTACAAGGTGATCAGGTTGTCCCTCGTGGGGCTCACAGTCTTCATCCCCATTTTCCAGATGAGGGAACTGAGGCCCAGAGAAGTGAAGTGACTTGCCCAAAGTCACACAGCTGACAAGTGGTGGAGGCGGGATTTGAACCCATGACCTCTGACTCCAAAGCCCGGGCTTTTCCCACTGAGCCACACTGCTTCTGAGCTACACAATGACTCTCCCCCCGCCCCACTTCAAAGCCTTACTGAAGGCCCATCTCCTCCAAGAGGCCTTCCCTGACTAAGCCTTAGAATTTAGAACTTAGGGCTTAGAACTAAGCCCAGCGCTTAGAACAGTGTTCAGCGCTTAGAACAGTGCTTGGCACATAGTAAGCACTTAATAAATGCCATTACTATTATTATTATTATTAAGCCCCAACTTTTCCTCATCTCCCACTCCCTTCTGCTTCACCCTGACTTGCTCCCTGCGGTCTTCCCCCCTCCCCGTCCCACACCATTGATGTCCACACCTGTCATTTTATTGATTTGTGTTGATGTCTGTCTCCCCCACTCTAGACTGTAAGCATGTTGTGGACAGGGAATGAATGTCACTGTTTAATGTTGCATTGTACTTTCCCAAGCGCTTAGTCCAGTGCTCTGCACACAGTAAGCTCTCAATAAATACGATTGAATGAATCTAATCTAGAAGGAAAAAAAACAATAGTAAAAATAATAGGAATTGTCTCTGTTGCCAAATTGTACTTTCCAAGTGCTTAGTACAGTGCTCTGCACACAGTAAGCGCTCAATAAATACGATTAAATGAATAAGAATAATGAACAAGAGGCCTTCCCAGACTGAGCCCCCTTTTTCCTCTCCTCCTCCCCATCCCCACCACCCTACCTCCTTCCCCTCCCCACAACATTTGTATATACGTTTGTACAGATTTATTACTCTATTAATTTTACTTGTACCTATTTACTATTCTATTTATTTTGTTAATGATGTGCATATAGCATATAGAGAAGCAGCGTGGCTCAGTGGAAAGAGCCCGGGCTTTGGAGTCAGAGGTCATGGGTTCAAATCCCGGCTCCGCCACTTGTCAGCTGTGTGACTTTGGGCAAGTTACTTGACTTCTCTGTGCCTCAGTTCCCTCATCTGTAAAATGGGGATTAAGTCTGTGAGCCCCACGTGGGACAACCTAATCACTTTGTAGCCTCCCCAGCGCTTAGAACAGTGCTTTGCACATAGTAAGCGCTTAATAAATGCCATCATTATTATTATTATATAGCTTTAATTCTATTTGTTCTGACGACTTTGACACCTGTCTACATGTTTGGTTTTGTTGTCTGTCTCCCCCCTTCTAGACTGTGAGCCCGTTGTTGGGTAGGGACCGTCTCTATATGTTGCCGACCTGTACTTCCCAAGTGCTTAGTACAGTGCTCTGCACACAGTAAGCGCTCAATAAATACGATTGAACGGATGAATGAATAAATGAATGAGTAGCTTTTTCATTCCCATTTTGTAGATGAGTAAACTGGGGTTTAAGAAAGTTACCCGACTTGCCCAAGGTCACCCAGCAGGTAAGCAGTAGAGGGAGGTCAGCCCACTGTTGGGTAGGGACTGTCTCTATATGTTGCCAATTTGTACTTCCCCAGCGCTTAGTACAGTGCTCTGCACACAGTAGGCGCTCAATAAATACGATTGATGATGATGATGATGATGAGGGAGGTGTACGTCAGTAATAACTATTATTTTGAAGGTTTCTGTGCTCAGTGCGGCTGGAACTGTAGATTCTGCTTCACTCGTTCTGAAGGGATAAGGGGGCCTCTCTCCCCATCCTACCCACCATCCCTCTCCTCTTTCTTCCCTTCTCCTTCTGTCTTTTATCCTTCTTCTCACTCCTCCCTCCCTCCCTTATTTATATACTTATTTTATTGCGATTTTATGGTATTTGTTAATAATAATGATAATAATTTGATGGTATTGGTACGTGCCAAGCACCGTTTTAAGCGCTGGAGTAGATACAAGGCAATCAGGTTGTCCCACGTGGGACTCACAGTCTCAATCCCCGTTTTCCAGGTGAGGTAAATGAGGCCCAGAGAAGTGAAGTGACTTGCCCACAGTGACACAGCTGACAAGTGGCGGAGCCGGGATTAGAACCCATGACCTCTAACTCCCAGGCCCGGGCTCTTTCCACTAAGCCACGTTGCCAGTTAAGCACTTCCTATGAACCAGGAACTGTTCTAAGCTCTGGGGCGGATCTAAGCTAATCAGGTTGGACACAGTCCCTGTCCCACACGGGGCTCCCAGTCTTAGTCCCCATTTTACAGATGAGGGAACTGAGGCCCAGAGAAGCTGAGTGCGTTGCCCAGCAGACAGGTGGAGGAGCTGGGATTAGAACTCAGCCCATTGTTGGGTAGGGATTGCCTCTGTTGGTTGCTGAATTGTACTTTCCAAGCGCTTAGTCCAGTGCTCTGCACACAGTGAGCGCTCAATAAATATGATTGAATGAATGAATGAACGAACTCAGGTCCTTCTGATTCCCAGATGGATGGTTTTATAAGCAGCTTCTCCCTTCCTCCCTCCTTTCCACATCCCCTCCCTCCCTCCTGAGGAAGAAGCAGCGTGGCTTGGTGGCTAGAGCATAGGCCTGGGAGAGCTGTTGGGTAGGGACCGTCTCTATATGTTGCAAATTTGTACTTCCCAAGCGCTTAGTAGAGTGCTCTGCACACAGTAATCGCTCAATAAATATGATTGAATGAATGAACGACTGGGTTCCAGTCGTGGCTCTGCCACTTTGTCTGCTGTGTGGCCTTGGGCAAATCACTTGGTTTCTCTAGGCCTCAGTTCCCTCCTCTAGAAAATGGGGATTGAGACTGTGAGCCCCACAAGGGACATGGATTGTGTCAGACCCGACTAGTTTGTATCCACCCTAGCACTTAGTACAGTGCCTGACCCATAGTAAAGTTTAACAAACAGCATCATGATCATTAATCCCTGTCTCCTTCCTCCTCTCTCCCTCCCTCCTTTCTCCCTTTTCCTTCCTCCCTCCTCCTTTCTCTCCCTCCCTCCTTCCTCCCCCTTCCTTCCTTCCTCCTCCCCCTCTCCCTTCCTTCCTCTTTCCCTCTTCCCCCATCCTCACCCTTTCTTCCTATCTCCCCCTCCTCCTCCCTCCTACTTCCCCTCCCCCTTCCTCTCTCTCCTTTCTTTCCCTTCTTCCCCCTCCCCTCTCTTCCTTCCTCCCGCCTTCCCTCTCTCCCTTCTTCACCCTTTTCCTTCCTCCTTCCTCCCCTATTTCTCCCCATTCCTTTCTCCCTCGCCCCTCCCTTCCTACCTCTCTCCTCTCTCCCTCCCCCTCCCTACTTCCCCCTTTTCCTTCCTCCCTTCTCACCTCTCTCCAACCCCTTCTCCCTACTTCCCCCCTTCCATCTTCCCTCCTCCCCGTCCCCCTCTGTCCCTCCGTATTCTCCTCTCCCTCCCTCCCTTCCCTCTCTCCCTCTCTCCCCTTTTTCTCCTCTCTTCCTGTCCCCTCTCTCCCCCTCCCTCCCTCTTCCTCCCTCCTCCTCTATTCCTCCCTCCTCCTCTCTTTCCATCCCTCTCTCCCTACCGTCTTTTCCTTCCTCCCTTCCCTCTTCCTTTCACCCTCCTCGCCTCTTTCCCTCCTTCCTTCTCCTCTCTTTCTCTCTCCCTCCCTTCTCTCTCCCCCCTTCTCTCTCCCTCCCTTCTCTCTTCTCTCCCTGCCCTTTCTCTCTTTCTGCCTTCCTACCTCCTCCCCTCTATCCATCCCTCTCTTCCTATTTCCCTCTTCACCTTCCTCTTTCCCTCCCTTCTCCCCCATCTCTCCTTCCTTCCTTCCTTCCTTCCTTCCTTCCTTCCTTCCTTCCTTCCTTCCTTCCTTCCTTCCTTCCTTCCTTCCTTCCTTCCTTCCTTCCTTCCTTCTTCCCTCCCTCCCTCCCTCCCTCCCTCTCTCCCTCCCTCCCTCCCTCCCTCGCTCTCCCTCTCTTCCTCCCAGGTTTGGGTTATTTTGGGGGTGGGGAGTAGTAGGGAAGGGGAGACATCCTCCAGGGTCACTTGTACACTTCCAGGAGGAGGAGAGACAGATTGTCTCCCACCTCGGGGCGGCTGTGTCTGAAACCATCCCAGTCCTGACTAAACCCCAGAAAAGGCTCTCTGCTTTTCCCAGGCCTGGGCCCACTCTATGTTTGTCAGGAAAGTAGTTTCCTTCCAAGGGGACACTTAAGGGCACTTGGACTCCTCCTCCTCCTGCCCTCAATTTGTCCTAAATTCCTTTTCCCCCTGGAGACGGAAAATCATGCTTTTCCTATTTTTGAGCACTCCACAACAAATCTGTGCCAGACAGGGGTTTGGGAGGGAGGTCTGCCAGTCAAATATTGTCCAAGCTGGCAAGGATGAAGCTGACGGCGAGGTGGCCTGCAATCACCCTGGCCAAGTGGGCAACTTCAAGCACTTAGTGCTCTGTACCCAGTAAGCATTCAATAAATATGATCGAATGAATTTTTATCCACCCCATATGCCAAGTCACCTCTCAGGGTGGCACTTGGGGAGTTTCCAGTCCTCTACCAGTCTCGACTACAAGAGGGAGAGTGAAGCAGAGGCCCGTCCAGGCCATTCCTAGCTTGGACAGTGGCTAGCGAATGGCAGGCCAACGGCTACAAGTCAAAACTCCCCTGTGCCAGGCAGCAGCGGACGGGAGACAATCCAGGGCGGAGACAGGTTTACTGCGTGGAAGGAGGCAATGGTCAACCACTTCGGGATTTTTCCCAAGAAAACTCTGTGGATCCACTACCGGAATGATGGCAGATGGAGGTGGGGCCTTCCGGGACGTGGGACCGCTATGGGTCGGACATGACTTCACAGCATAAGACAACAGTGTACCAAGTGCTGTTCTAATCCCTGTTTCCCTTAAATCCCTGTTCTCCCTCCTACTTAGACTGTGACCCCATGTGGGACAGGGACTATGTCCAACCTGATTAATCTGTATTATTATTATTATTATTCATTCATTCAATCATATTTATTGACCACTTACTGTGTGCAGAGCACTGTACTAAGCTCTTGGAAACTACATGTTGGCAACATATAGAGACGGTCCCTACCCAACAACGGGCTCACAGTCTAGAAGGTGGAGGTGGACAACAAAACAGAATATATTAACAAAATAAAATAAATAGAATAGTAAATATGTACAAGTAAAATAAATAGAGTAATAAATCTGTACAAACATATATACAGGTATTATTATACTTGTTAAGCACTTACTACGCACCAAGCACCATTCTAAGCTTCAGAAAAGATACAGACTAATCAGGTTGGACAGTCTCTGTCCCACATGGGGCTCACAGTCCTAATAATAATGATGGTGTTTATTAAGTGCTTACTATGTGTTAAGCACTATTCTAAGCCCTGGGGGGGATATAAGGTGATCAGGTTGTCCCACGTGGGGCTCACAGTTTTAATCCCCATTTGACAGATGAGGTAACTGAGACCCAGAGAAGTGAAATGACTTGCCCAAAGTCACACAGCTGACAAGTGGCAGAGCTGGGATTAGAACCCATGACCTCTGGCTCCCAAGCCCGGGCTCTTTCCACTGAGCCACGCTGCTTCTCTGAGCCAACAGTTGAGGTAACTGAGGCCCAGAGCAGTGAAGTGACTTGCCCAAGGTCACACAGCAGACAAGCGGTGGAGCCGGGATTAGACCCCAGGTCATTCTGACTCGCAGGCCTGGGCTCTATCTATGAGCTTGTACTTCCCAAGCGCTTAGTACAGTGCTCTGCACACAGTAAGCGCTCAATAAATATGATTGAATGAATGAATGAATGAATGAATGAGCTCACACTGCTTCTACCCAAGGGCTTAGAACAGTGCCTAGCCCTTAGCAAGCACTTAATAAATGCCATTTCACTTAATAAATACCATTATTACTATTTCTGCTATTAATTGCCAGGGTAGATACTAAGCACTTAGTACAGTGCTCTGCACACAGTAAGCACTCAATAAATCATCATCATCATCATCAATCGTATTTATTGAGAGCTTACTATGTGCAGAGCACTGTACTAAGCACTTGGGAAGTACAAATTGGCAACATCTAGAGACAGTCCCTACCCAACAGTGGGCCCACAGTCTAAAAGGGGGAGACAGAGAACAAAACCAAACATACTAACAAAATAAAATAAATACGATTGAATGAATGAATACAAGAAAGTCACATAGGACCCAGCCCCTGGACCACATTCATTCATTCATTCAATCAATCGTAATTATTGAATGCTTACTGTGTGCAGAGCACTTACTAAGCTCTTGGGAAGTACAAGTTGGCAACATCTAGAGACGGTCCCTACCCAACAGCGGGCTCACAGCCTAGAAGGGGAAGACAGACAACAAAACAAAACATATTAACAAAATAAAATATATAGAATAACTATGTACAAGTAAAATAAATAAATAAATAGAGTAATAAATATGTACAAACATATATACATATATACAGGTGCTGTGGGGAGGGGAAGGAGGTGAGGCGGGGGGAATGGTGAAGCCTCATTCATTCATTCAATCGTATTTCATTCATTCATTCATTCATTTAGTCAATCGTATTTATTGAGCGCTTACCGTGTGCAGAGCAATGTACTAAGCGCTTGGGAAGTACAAGTTGGTGACATCTAGAGACGGTCCCTACCCAACAGTGGGCTCACAGTCTAGAAGCGGGAGACAGAAAACAAAACAAAACATATTAACAAAATAAAATAAATAGAATAAATATGTACAAGTAAAATAAATTAATGGGGTTCAAAAGGGAGAGACAGAAAACAAAACAAATCATCTTAACAAAATAAAATAAATAGAATAAATATGTACAAGTAAAATAAATAAATGGGGTTCAAAAGGGGGAGACAGAAAACAAAACAAATCATATTAACAAAATAAAATAAATAGAATAAATATGTACAAGTAAAATAAATGAATGAGGTTCAAAAGGGGGAGACAGAAAATAAAACAAAACATATTAACAAAATAAAATGAATAAAATAAATGTGTACAAGTAAAATAAATGAATGGGGCTCAAAATGGGGAGACAGAAAACAAAACAAAACATATTAACAAAATAAAATGAATAGAATAAATATGTAAAAGGAAAATGAATGAATGGGGTTCAAAAGGGGGAGACAGAAAACAAAACAAAACATATTAACAAAATAAAATGAATAGAATAAATATCAATCAATCAATCAATCGTATTTATTGAGCGCTTACTGTGTGCAGAGCACTGTACTAAGTGCTTGGGAAGTACAAGTTGGCAACATATAGAGACAGTCCCTACCCAACAGTGGGCTCAGTCTAAAAGGGGGAGACAGAGAACAAAACCAAACATACTAACAAAATAAAATAAATAGAATAGATATGTACAAGTAAAATAGAGTAATAAATATGTACAAACATATATGCATATATATACATATATACAGTACATAAATATGTACAACTAAAATAAATGAATGGGGTTCGAAAGGGGGAGACAGAAAACAAAACAAAACATATTAAAAATAAAATGAATAGAATAAATATCAATCAATCAATCAATCGTATTTATTGAGCACTTACTGTGTGCAGAGCACTGTGCTAAGCACTTGGAAAGTACAAGTTGGCAACATATAGAGACAGTCCCTACCCAACAGGGGGCTCACAGTCTAAAAGGGGGAGACAGAGAACAAAACCAAACATACTAACAAAGTAAAATAAATAGAATAGATATGTACAAGTAAAATAAATAGAGTAATAAACATGTACAAACATATATGCATATATATACATATATACAGTACATAAATATGTACAACTAAAATAAACGAATGGGGTTCAAAAGGGGGAGACAGAAAACAAAACAAAACATATTAACAAAATAAAATGAATAGAATAAATATCAATCAATCAATCGTATTTATTGAGCACTTACTGTGTACAGAACACTGCACTAAGAGCTTGGAAAGTACAAGTTGGCAACATATAGAGACAGTCCCTACCCAACAGTGGGCTCGCAGTCTAAAAGGGGGAGGCAGAGAACAAAACCAAACATACTAACAAAATAAAATAAATAGAATAGATATGTACAAGAAAAATAAATAAATAAAGTGCTTGGGAAGTACAAGTTGGCAACATATAGAGACAGTCATCATCATCATCATCATCAATCGTATTTATTGAGCGCTTACTATGAGCAGAGCACTGTACTAAGCACTTGGGAAGTACAAATTGGCAACATATAGAGACAGTCCCTACCCAACAGTGGGCTCACAGTCTAAAAGGGGGAGACAGAGAACAAAACCAAACATACTAACAAAATAAAATAAATAGAATAGATACGTACAAATAAAATAAATAAATAAATAAATAGAGTAATAAATATGTACAAACATATATACATAAATATATACATATATACAGTACATAAATACTCCCCCCTTTTAGACTGTGAGCCCACTGTTGGGTAGGGACTGTCTCTATGTGTTGCCAATTTGTACTTCCCAAGCGCTTAGTACAGTGCTCTGCAGATAGTAAGCACTCAATAAATACGATTGATTGATTGATTGATTGATAAATATGTACAAGTAAAATAAATGAATGGGGTTCAAAAGGGGAAGACAGAAAACAAAACAAAACATATTAACAAAATAAAATGAACAGAATAAATATGTACAAGTAAAATAAATGAATGGGGTTCAGAGTCTGAGGGCAGGGATGAACAATAGTCAAATCCCCATTTTGCAAGTCACTTGAGTCCCAGAGGAGTGAAGCGACTTGCCCAAGGCCACACAGCAGACAAGTAGTAGAGGGGGATTAGAACCCAGGCCCACCCCGCTTGCCCGCTTAGGGCAGAGAAGGCAGTCGCCTTGTTTTCCAAGAACCGGAGACCTGCTTTGTTGTGAGCATTTTAGCTTTTCTCCCCTCTATCCGGTTGTCTCTCTGGTTCTGAGAAAACCCCGCTCTGGGCATTCAGAGCCTCCTTCCTCCTTCTCGGAACTTACGACTTCTTTCTGGGTTATTTTTGGACAAAGATCCTGTCTTTCCTTCAGCTATAGCCTTTCGAAGCAGTCGGAAGGCTTAAGGAAGTCAGTGGATTAATAGCATTGTTAATGATGAGACTGATTAAGTGCTTATAATAATAAGGGCATTTGTCTAGTGCTCGCCAGGCACCGTACTAAACGCTGGGGTTGATAAATGGATGAGTGGGGCTTAGTCAGGGAATCAATCAATCAATCAATCAATCGTATTTATTGAGCGCTTACTATGTGCAGAGCACTGTACTAAGTGCTTGGGAAGTACCAATTGGCAACACATAGAGACAGTCCCTACCCAACAGTGGGCTCACGGTCTAAAAGGGGGAAGGCCTCTTGGAGGAGATGGGCTTTCAACAAGGCTTTGAAGTGGAGGGAGAGTCATTGTCTGAGGGATTTGAGGAGGGAGGGCATTCCTTCCTCTCCCCCTCATCCCCCTCTCCATCCCCCCCATCTTACCTCCTTCTCTTCTCCACAGCACCTGTATATATGTATATATGTTGGTACATATTTATTACTCTATTTATTTTACTTGTACATATCTATTCTATTTATTTTATTTTATTAGTATGTTGGGTTTTGTTCTCTGTGTCCCCCTTTTAGACTGTGAGCCCACTGTTGGGTAGGGACTGTTTCTATATGTTGCCAATTTGTACTTCCCAAGCGCTTAGTAAAGTGCTCTGCACACAGTAAGCGCTCGATAAATACGATCGATGATGATGATGATTCCGGGCCAGGGGCAGGACGTGTATGTCGTGTATGTCGGCGGTGAGATCAATCAATCAATCTATCAATCAATCGTATTTATTGAGCGCTTACTATGTGCAGAGCACTGTACTAAGCGCTTGGGAAGTACAAATTGGCATCACATAGAGACAGTCCCTACCCAACAGTGGGCTCACAGTCTAAAAGGGCGAGACAGAGAACAGAACCAAACATACCAACAAAATAAAATAAGTAGGATAGAAATGTACAAGTAAAATAAATAAATAAATAAATAAATAGAGTAATAAATATGTACAACCATATATACATATATACAGGTGCTGTGGGGAAGGGAAGGAGGTAAGACGGGGGGATGGAGAGGGGGACGAGGGGGAGAGGAAAGAAGGGGCTCAGTGTGGGAAGGCCTCCTGGAGGAGGTGAGCTCTCAGCAGGGCCTTGAAGGGAGGAAGAGAGCGAGCTTGGCGGATGGGCAGAGGGAGGGCATTCCAGGCCCGGGGGAGGACGTGGGCCGGGGGTCGATGGCTGGACAGGCGAGAGCGAGGTACAGTGAGGAGATTAGTGGTGGAGGAGCGGAGGGTGCGGGCTGGGCTGGAGAAGGAGAGAAGGGAGGTGAGGTAGGGGGCGAGGTGATGGACAGCCTTGAAGCCCAGGGTGAGGAGTTTCTGCCTGATAGACGAGATGGAGGCCCAGTGAGGAAGTTGGGATGGACGGCTTTAAAGCCCAATGATGACTGTGCTCTGCATGCAGTAAGCACTCAATAAATAAGATTGACTAACTCTCTCACCTTCAAACCATTACTAAGGTCACGACTCCTCCAAGAAGCCTTCTTGATTAAGCAGCGTGGGTCAGTGGAAAGAGCTCGGGCTTTGGAGTCTGAGGTCATGGATTCCATTTATCGTATTTATTGAGCGCTTACAGTGTGCAGAGCACTGTACTAAGCACTTGGGAAGTACAAGTTGGCAACATAGAGAGACGGTCCCTACCCAACAGTGGGCTCACAGTCTAAAAGGTGGGCTCACAGTCTAAAAGGGTTCAAATCCCTCTTCTGCCAATTGTCAGCTGTGTGACCTTGGGCAAGTCACTTCACTTCTCCAGGCCTCAGTTCCCTCATCTTTAAAATGGGGATGAAGACTGTGAGCCCCAGGTGGGACAACCTGATCACCTTGGATCCCCCCAGCGCTTAGAACAGTACTTTGCACATAGTAAGCGCTTAACAAATACCAAAATTATTATTATTATTAAGCCATCTTTTCCTCAACTTCTCCCTTCTGCATCACCCTTGCACTTGGATCTGTGGCAATAATAATGATGGTACTTGTTAAGTGCTTACTATGTGCCAAGCACTGTTCTAAGCGCTGGGGAGGTTACAAGGTGATCAGGTTGTCCCACGGGGGGCTCACAGTTTTAATCCCCATTTTACAGATGAGGTCACTGAGGCCCAGAGAAGTGAAGTGACTTGCCCAAAGTCACCCAGCTGACAAGTGGCAGAGTCGGGATTAGAACCCATGACCTCTGACTCCTAAGCCTGGGCTCTTTCCACTGAGTTACGTTGCTTCTCGGATATTAATAATAATCATGGCATTTATTAAGCACTTACTGTGTGCAAAGCACTGTTCTAAGCAATGGGATGAGCTTGTAACTACTCCAGAACTTAGTACAGTGCTGTTACACTTGGTAAGCACTTAATACAGTCCCTGTTGGAGGCAGGGATTGAGTCCAAGGTGGTTATTTTGTTTCTCCCTCAGGGTTTAGCTGAGAAGCACTCAATAGTATTGCTACTATGATTCCCATACTAAGCGTATCTGAAGTCTGGACTCAGATGGATAATAATAATCATCATCATCATCAATCGTATTTATTGAGCGCTTACTATGTGCAGAGCACTGTACTAAGCGCTTGGGAAGTACAAATTGGCAACATATAGAGACAGTCCCTACCCAACAGTGGGCTCACAGTCTAAAAGGGGGAGACAGAGAACAAAACCAAACATACTAACAAAATAAAATAAATAGGATAGATATGTACAAGTAAAATAAATAAATAAATAAATAGAGTAATAAATATGTACAAACATATATACATATATACAGGTGCTGTGGGGAAGGGAAGGAGGTAAGATGGGGGGATGGAGAGGGGGAAGAGGGGGAGAGGAAGGAAGGGGCTCAGTGTGGGAAGGCCTCCTGGAGGAGGTGAGCTCTCAGCAGGGCCTTGAAGGGAGGAAGAGAGCGAGCTTGGCGGATGGGCAGAGGGAGGGAGGGCATTCCAGGCCCGGGGGATGACGTGGGCCGGGGGTCGATGGCGGGAGATAACAATAGCATTTATTAAGCACTTACTCTGTGCAAAGCACTGTTCTAAGCACTGGGGAGGTTACAAGGTGATCAGGTTGTCCCATGGGGGGCTCACAGTCTTCATCCCCATTTTACAGACGGGGTAACTGAGGCACAGAGTTGCCCAAAGTTGCACAGCTGACAGTTGGCGGAGCCAGGATTTGAACCCATGACCTCTGACTCCAAAGCCCGGGCTCTTTCCACTGAGTCAAGCTGCAACTGGACATTTGACAGTTGCTCCACCCTCCGCCTCCCAGCACTTGTTATGCATATCTATAAATTATCCATTCCGAATTGTTTATTTATGGGAATGTCTGTCTCCCTTTCTAGACTGTAATCTCCATGTGAGCGGGGAACATGTCTACCAACTCTGTCGTATTGTCCTCTTCCATTCATTCATTCATTCATTAATTCATTCATTCATTCATATTTATTGAGCGCATACTGTGTGCAGAGCACTGGACTAAGCACTTGGGAAGTACAAGTTGGCAACAAATAGAGATGGCCCCCAGTGCTCTGCACACAGTAAGTACTCAACGAATGTGATCGATCAATCAATCGATCGATTGCCTTCCTAGACTGTCGTATACTCAGCACTTAGAACGGTGCTTGGCACATAGTGAGCGCTTAATGAATATCATCATCATCTATACTCCTGATCTTTCTCTGGCTGAAAATGAAGCATGGAGGGAGATTGTCAAAGGATTTGAGTTGTCTTCAACTGAATAATCATCTGATTATTAGTACGGCATCTATTAAGCATCTACTATGTACTAGGCAATATGGTGGTTATACTGTGCCTCGTTCTTGCCCGTCCCACCGTCGACCCCCAGCCCCTGTCCTCCCCCTGGCCTGGAATGCCCTCCCTCTGTCCATCCGCCAAGCTCGCTCTCTTCCTCCCTTCAAAGCCCTACTGAGAGCTCACCTCCTCCAGGAGGCCTTCCCACACTGAGCCCCCTTTTTCCTCTCCTCCTCCACCCCCCCCGCCCTACCTCCTTCTCCTCCCCACAGCACCTGTATATATGTTTGTACAGATTTATTACTCTATTTATTTTACTTGTACATATTTACTATTCTATTTATTTTGTTAATGATGTGCATCTAGCTTTAATTCTATTTGTTCTGACGATTCTGACACCTGTCTCCATGTTTTGTTTTGTTGTCTGTCTCCCCCTTCTAGACGGTGAGCCCACTGTTGGGTAGGGACCATCTCTATAGGTTGCCGACTTGTACTTCCCAAGGGCTTGGTCCAGTGCTCTGCACACAGTAAGCGCTCAATAAATATGATTGAATGAATGAATGAATGGGATGCCCTCCCTTCGGACATCCGCCAAGCTAGCTCTCTTCCTCCCTTCAAAGCCCTACTTTCATTCATTCATTCAATCGTATTTATTGAGCGCTTACTGTGTGCAGAGCACACTACTGAGAGCTCACCTCCTCCAGGAGGCCTTCCCACACTGAGCCCCCTTTTTCCTCCTCTCCTCCCTATCCCCCTTTCTGCCCTACCCCCTTCCCCTTCCCACAGCACTTGTATATATTTGTACAGATTTATTACTCTATTTATTTTACTTGAACATATATACTACTCTCTTTTGTTAAAGATGTGCATATAGCTGTAATTCTATTTATTCCGAAGGTTCTGAAACCTGCCCACATGTTTCGTTTTGTTGTCTGTCTCCCCCTTCTAGACTGTGAGTCCATTGTTGGGTAGGGACTGTCTCTATATGTTGCTGACTTGTACTTCCCAAGGGCTCACAAGATACCTTATCCCTATTTTACAGAGGAGAAGCAGTGTGGCCTAGTGAAAAGAACATGGATGTGGGTGTCCTGGGTTTTAATCCTGTCTCCGCTACTTGCCTGTTGTGTGACCTTGGGCAAGTCACTTCACTTCTCTGTCCCTCAGTTTCCTCATCTGTAAAATAATAATAATAATAATATTTATTAAGCACTTACTATGTGCAAAGCACTGTTCTAAGCATTGGGGAGGTTACAAAGTGATCAAGTTGTCCCACGGGGGGCTCACAGTCTTCATCCCCATTTTACAGATGAGGGAACTGAGGCCCAAAGAAGTGAAGTGACTTGCCCAAAGTCACACAGCTGACAATTGGCAGAGCTGGGATTCAAACCCATGACCTCTGACTCCAAAGCCCGGGCTCTTTCCACTGAGCCATGCTGCTTCTCTAATCATATTTAGTGAGCGCTTGCTGTGGACTAGGTGCTTGGGAGAGAATACAACAGAGATGCTAGATGCATTGGTACACAAGAAGTGCTCACCAAATGCTATTATTATAATAGTTATTATAATCACTGAATTGATTGAGTGCTTATTGTGTGCAGAACGCTGTACTAAGTGCTTGGGAGAGTACTATAAACAATAAACAGACGCATTCTCTACCTACAACAAGAGAAGCAGCGTGGCTCATTGGAAAGATCACGGGCTTTGGAGTTAGAGGTCAGGGGTTCAAATCCAGGCTCCACCAGTTGTCAGCTGTGTGACTTTGGGCAAGTCACTTAACTTCTCTGTGCCTCAGTTACCTCATCTGTAAAATGGGGGTTAAGACTGTGAGCCTCCCGTTGGACAACCTGATCACCTTGTAACCTCCCCAGCGCTTAGAACAGTGCTTTGCACATAGTAAGTGCTTAATAAATGCTATTATTATTATTAGAGGTCATGCGTTCCAATCCCAGCTCTGTCAATTGTCAGCTGTGTGACTTCGGGCAAGTCACTTCACTTCTCAGCACCTCAGTTACCTCATCTGTAAAATGGGGAGGCAATTCCTGTTCTTCCTACTTGGAGTAGGAGCTCCTCCAGCAGCACTTAGAACAGTGCTTGTATGGAGACCACAAGTATTGTGAGGAAATAGACACCCAGAGAGGTTTACTATTTAGTACAAGCTGGCATTATTATGAACTATTAACTATTGACTGTGGGGCATGAAGCTTCCAACAGTGTTATTTAACCAATAAATATTCTTGAGATTCTTGAAATCCCGGCTCTGCCACTTGTCTGCTGTATGACTTTGGGCAAGTCACTTAACTTCTCTGGGCCTCAGTTACCTCATCTGTAAAATGGGGATGAATAATAATAATAATAATAATGATGATGATGATGATGGCATTTGTTAAGTGCTTACTATGTGCAAAGCACTGTTCTAAGCACTGGGGGGGATAAAATGTGATCAAGTCGTCCCACGTGGGGCTCACAGTCTTAATCCCCATTTTTACAGATGAGGTAACTGAGGCTCCGAGAAGTTAAGTGACTTGCCCAAGGTCACACAGCAGACTTGTGGTGAAGCCGGGGTTCGAACCCATGACCTCTGACTCCAAAGCCCGTGCTCTTTCCACTGAGCCACGCTGCTTCTCTAAGATTGTGAACCCCTCATGGGACAACCTGATCACCTTGTATTCCCCCCAGCACTTAGAACAGTGCCTTACACATAATAAGCACTTAATAAATGCCATTATTATTATTATCATTACTATTATTATTGAATCAATTAATAATATTGACTATTATTATTATTGACCAAGAGCCGCATCATGTCTTTGTGTCAGTCACTTGTATTGATTGAGAGTCTACTGTGAGCAGCACACTGTACTAAGTCCTGAGGAGAGTCAAATACAATGATAACCGGACCCATTCCCTGCCCATGATGAGCTTACAGTCTAGAAGGACTTTTTGCTTCACAATGTTGACTAACATGTAATAATAATATTAATGGCATTTATTAAGCACTTACCATGTGCAAAGCACTGTTCTATGCACTGGGGAGTTTACAAAGTGATCAGGTTGTCCCACGTGGGGCTCACAGCCTTAATCCCCATTTTACAGATGAGGGAACTGAGGCACAGAGAAGTGAAGTGACTTGTCCAAAGTCACACAGCTGACAAGTGGAGGAGTTGGGATTTGAACAATGTCCAATCTCTGTCACCACATCTCTCCTCACCACCCGTTTTTCTCTTCTGAACTTAATCAGCTGTGGTTTTCTCATCACAGCCAATTAAAAATTCCTCATTAACACGCTCCAAATAAAACTGGCTAACTACTGAGAGTCTGTTTCCAGGGAATCTTCTGCTCCTGGAAAATCCCCAGCTTTCACGGCAATTTCAGGAACCAGAGATTCTCCTCAGACACCAGTTTCACTCATTCTATGTACAATTAGTGATGGTAATTCTCAAGCGCTGACTACAGTAATAATAATAATAATAATAATAATAATAATGGCATTTGTTAAGCGCTTACTATGTGCAGAGCACTGTTCTAAGCGCTGGGGGGGATACAATGTGATCAAGTTGTCCCACGGGGGGCTCACAGTCCAATTGTTGTATTTGCTAAGAGCTTACGCTATGCCAGGCACTGTACTAAGCGCAAGCAAAGTGAGTTGGATACAGTCCCTGTCCCACGTGGGGCTCACAGTCTCAATCCCCATTTTACAGAGGAGGTTAACAGAGAGAAGTGAAGCAACTTGCCCGGGGTGGCACAGCAAACAAGTGGCGGAGCCGGGATTAGAACCCATGACCTGTGACTCCAGGCCCAGGCTCTAATAATAACGACGGTGGTATTTGTTAAGCGCTTACTATGTGCAAAGCACTGTTCTAAGTGCTGGCAGGGGGGATGCAAAGTGATCAGGTTGTCCCACTTGGGGCTCACAGTCTTAATCCCCATTTTACAGATGAGGTAAATGAAGCACAGAGAAGTTAAGTGGCTTGCCCAACGTCACACAACTGACAAGTGGCAGAGCCGGGATTCGAACCCATGACCTCTGACTCCCAAGCAGCCCGTACTCTTTCTACTGAGCCACGCTGCTTCCCCTAGCTCTAGCCACTGCTCCTTGTGAACTATTAGGGACGACACAAAAGAATCAGTTCGGACACAGTCCCTGAATCATCATCAATCGTATTTACTGAGCGCTTACTGTGTGCAGAGCACTGTACTAAGCGCTTGGGAAGTACAAGTTGGCAACATATAGAGACGGTCCCTACCCAACAGTGGGCTCACAGTCTAAAAGACTGAATCCCATAGGACCCACGGCCTCAGAGGGAAGGACAGAATGACCCATTTGACATTTTACTAGATCGTAAACTCCTTGTGGGCAGGGAATGTGTCTACCAACTCTGCTGCATTATACTCTCCCAAGTGCTTAGTACAGTGCCCCGCACGCAAAAAGCTCACAATCAATCAATCAGTTGTAGAAGAAGAAGAAGGTGGAGAAGCAGCGTGGCTCAGTGGAAAGAGCCCGGGCTTTGGAGTCAGAGGTCATGGGTTCAAATCCCAGCTTCGCCAATTGTCAGCTGTGTGACTTTGGGCAATAATGATGGCATTTATTAAGCGCTTACTATGTGCAAAGCACTGTTCTAAGCACTGGGGAGGTTACAAGGTGATCAGGTTGCCCCACAGGGGGCTCACAGTCTTCATCCCCATTTTACAGATGAGGGAACTGAGGCTCAGAGAAGTGAAGTGAATTGCCCAAAGTCACACAGCTGACAATTGGCGAAGACTGTGAGCCCACTGTTGGGTAGGGACTGTCTCTATATGTTGCCAACTTGTACTTCCCAAGCGCTTAGTACAGTGCTCTGCACACAGTAAGCACTCAATAAATACGATTGATTAATTGAAGCCGGAATTTGAACCCATGACCTCTGACTCCAAAGCCCATGCTCTTTCCACTGAGCCACGCTGCTTTTCATGTTGTGTCATCACTTAACTTCTCTGTGCCTCAGTTACCTCATCTGTAAAATGGTGATTAAGACTGTGAGCCCCCCCAAGGGACAACCTGATCACCTTATATCCTCCCCAGCGCTTAGAACAGTGCTTTGCACATAGTAAGCGCTTAATACATGCCATCATTTTTATTATTATTATTTATTGAGCGCTTACTGTGTGCAGAGCACTGAATTAAGCACTTGGAAGAGTATAATAAAACAATAGAACAGACGCATTCCCTGCCCACAACAAACTTACAGTCTAGAGGGGGAGACAGACATAACTAGGAATAAACAGATTATGGATATGGACATAAATGTTGTGGGGCCGAGGGGGAGGGGGATGAATAAAGAGAGGAAATCGGGGGATGCAGAAGGGAGTGGGAGAAGAGGAAAGGAGGGCCTAGTCAGGGAAGGCTTCTTGGAGGAGATGGGCTGCCAATAATAATAATTATAATAATAATAATAATAATAATATTTATTAAGCACTTACTATGTGCAAAGCACTGTTCTAAGCGCTGGGGATGTTACAAAGTGATCAGGTTGTCCCATGGGAGGCTCGCAGTCTTAATCCGCATTTTACAGATGAGGTAACTGAGGCACAGAGAAGTGAAGTGACTTGCCCAAAGTCACACAGCTGACAATTGGTGGAGCCGGGAGTTGAACCCATGACCTCTGACTCCAAAGCACGGGCTCTTTCCACTGAGCCACACTGCTTCTCCAAGGTGGGCAGGGTCATTGTCTGGTGGATTAGAGGAGGGAGGGCATCCCAGGCCGGAGGCAGGACGTGGGCGAGATAGATGAGATGGAGGTACTGAGAGTAGGTTGGCAATAATAATAATAATAATAATAATAATAATAATAATAATAATAATAATAATAGCATTTGTTAAGCGCTTACTATGTGCAAATCACTGTTCTAAGCCCTGGGGTGGTGGGGTGCAAGGTAGTCAGGTTGTCCAAAGTGGGGCTCACAGTCTTAATCCCCATTTTACAGATGAGGGAACTGAGGCTCAGAGAAGTAAAGTGACTTGTCCAAGGTCACACAGCAGACATGTGGCAGTTAGAGGAGCCAAGCGTGAGGGCTGGGTTGGAGGAGGAGAGAAGCCGAGTGAAGTAGGAGGGGGCAAGGGGATGGACGGCTTTAAAGCCAATCGGGAGAAGGTTTTGCTTGAGCCCACTGTTGGGTAGGGACTGTCTCTATATGTTGCCAACTTGTACTTCCCAAGCACTTAGTACAGTGCTCTGCACACAGTAAGTGCTCAATAAATACGATTGATTGATTTATTGATTGAGGCGGAGGTGGACGGGCAACCACAGGGAGTTCTTGAGGAGGGGGGAAACGCTGCCTGAACTTTTTTTAGATCTGGCAGCAGAGTGAAGTACAGACTGGAGCGGGGAGAGACAGGAGGCTGGAAGGTCACCAAGGAGGCTGATACAGTCAGCAAGGCAGGAGAGGATGAGTGGCTGTATTAACCTGGTAGCGGTTTGGATGGAGAGGAAAGGGCGGATCTTGGCGATGTTGTGAAGGTGGAATCCAGAGGATTTAGTAATAGATTGAAAATGGGGGTTGAAGGAGAAGGAGGAGTCGAGGATAATGCCAAGGTTATGGGCTGGTGAGACAGGAAGGATTGTGGTGTTGTCTACAGTGATGGGACAGTCAGAGGGAAGACAGTCAGCAGAAACTGGGGCCAGAGCTTGACCCAGGTCCTACAGCAATGCAGGGGCAGAACTGGGATTTTCACCCAAGTTTTTTTGTATTTTGTGTTGTTTCTTGTTGGATAGGGACCATCTCTATAATAATAATAGTAATAATAATAATAATAATGTTGGTATTTGTTAAGCGCTTACTATGTGCAAAGCACTGTTCTAAGCGCTGGGGTAGATACAAGGTAATCAGTTTGTTCCACGTGGGACTCACAGTTTTCATACCCATTTTACAGATGAGGGAACTGAGGCCCAGAGATGTTAAGTGACTTGCCCAAAGTCGCAAAGCTGACAAGTGGCAGAGCCGGGATTTGAACCCACGACCTCTGACTCCAAAGCCCGGGCTCTTTCCACTGAGCCACGCTGCTTCCCCATTTTTAATAATAATAATGGCATTTATTAAGCGCTTACTGTTCTAAGCACTGGGGAGGTTACAAAGTGATCAGGTTGTCCCCCGGGGGCTCACAATATGTTGCCAACTTGTACTTCCCAATCACTCAGTACAATGCTCTGCACACAGTAAGCGCTCAATAAATACGATTGATTGAATGAATGAATGAATGATGGCATTTGTTAAGCTCTTACTATGTGCCAAGCACTGTTCTAAGTGCTGGGGGGGGGCGGTACAAAGTAGTCAGGTTGTCCCACGGGGGGTTCACACTTTTAATCCCCATTTGACAGGTGAGGTAACTAAGGCCCAGAGAAGTGAAGTGACTTGCCCAAAGTCACATAGTTGACAAGTGGCGGAGCCGGGATTAGAACCCATGACCTCTGACTCCCAAGCCTGGGCTCTTCTCACTGAACCAAGCAATGGTATTCCTTAAAGTGCTTAATATGTGCCTCTAGACTCAAGCTCCCTGTGGGCAAGGAAACATGTCTAGCAACTCTCTTATACTGTGCTCTCCCAAATACTCAGTACAGTGCTCTGCACACAGTAATAATAATAACAATAATGATGATATTTGTTAAGCGCTTACTATGTGCAAAGCACTGTTCTAAGCTCTGGGGAGGTTACAAGGTGATCAATTTGTCCCCCGTGGGGCTCACAGTCTTAATCCCCATTTTACAGATGAGGTAACTGAGGCCCAGAGAAGTGAAGTGACCTGCCCAAAGTCACACAGTTGACAGTTGGCAGAGTCGGGATTTGAACCCATGACCTCTGACTCCAAAGCCCGGGCTCTTTCCACTGAGCCACATAAGTGATTAATAAATATGACTGAGTGGTTGATAGTGTCAGACACTGTACTAAGCGCTGGGTACATACTAGTTAATCAGAGAAGCAGCGTGGCTTAGGGGACAGAGCCCGGGCTTGGGAGTCAGAGGTCATGGGTTCTAATCCCTGCTCTGCCACTTGTCAGCTGTGTGACTTTGGGCAAGTCACTACACTTCTCTGTGCCTCAGTTACCTCATCTGGAAAATGGGGATTAAAACTGTGAGCCCCATGGGGGACGATCTGATCACCGTGTGTCTACTTGTTTTGTTTTGTTGTCTGTCTCCCCCTCCTAGACTGTGAGCCCGTTGTGGGTAGGGACTGTCTCTATATGTTGCCGATTTGTACTCTCCCATGTGCTTAGTACAGTGCTCCGCACACAGTAAGTGCTCAATAAATACGATTGAATGAATGAATATTCCAGCACTTAGAACAATGCTTCGCATATAGTAAGCGCTTACCAAATACCATCATTTTTCTTTTAAATCAGGTTGGACACAGTCCCTGTCGCAGCAACGTGGCTTAGTGGAAAGAACCCGAGCTTGGGAGACAGAGGACGTGGGTTCTAATCCCGACTCCGCCACTAGTCTGCTGTGTGACCTTGGGCAAGCCATTTAACTTCTCTGTGCCTCAGTTCTCTCATCTGTAAAATGGGGATTAAGATGTGAGCCCCAAGTGGGGCAACCTGATGACCTTGTATCTCCCCCAGTGCTTAGAATAGTGCTTGGCACATAGTAAGCGCTTAACAAATACCATCACCAATATGGGGCTCACAGCTTTAATCTTCATTTTACATATGAGGTTACAGGCCCAGAAAAGAGAAAGGATTTGCCCAAGGTCACAGAGCAGACAAGTGGTGGAGCAGGATTAGAACTCACATCCTCTGATTTCCAGGACTTTCTAGTGAGCCACGTTGCTTCTCCTGACTCCCCCAGATCTCTTTCCTCTAGGCCAGACTCCCTCCATCTTGCCAAACGATGCTGTTTTACCAACTTCTTCACCTTTTTCTCATTTCCTACTGGTTCTTCTCATCATTTATGCAGATGAACATCTTCCCTTACACGATCCCATCCGAACCGATTCATTTTTTCTAACGCTCGACCCCAGGCGTTATCGGGAGGATGTAGATATTCCAAAATTACATTTTGCGTGGTGGCGGACAAAGCTCTTTTTCATTTCTCCATTGTTCCCTCGGTTCCGATCTTATTTTGAAAGTTATTTCGACATTTTGCTTGCACCTGAGACGGGGCAGTGGAAGGCTTCGGGGAAGTCACACAGCTGACAAGTGGCGGGGCCAGGATTTGAACTCATGACCTCTGATTCCAAAGCCCAGGCTCTTTTTTTTTTTAAAATGGCATTTATTAAGCGCTTACTATGTGCAGAGCACTGTTTAGGTTGTCCCACAGGGACACGGTCTTAATCCCCATTTTGCAGATGAGGGAACTGAGGCACAGAGAAGTTAAGTGACTTGCCCAAAGTCACACAGCTGATAAGTGGCAGGGCTGGACAAGTGGTGGAGGCGGGATTTGAACCCATGACCTCTGACTCCAAAGCCCGTGCTCTTTCCACCGAGCCACGCTGTTAAGCCACGCTGCTGCTGGGCTAAGCTTGGAGGCAAAGTCAGGGGTTCAGGCCTCAGAGAATTGCTATATCTTCTAGATGACCAGTCTTTTCTGGGGGCTATTTAGGCCAGAGGGGATGATTTCCCTATAAAGTCTTATTTATTGTAGACACCTCTTAAATTCTGTGGGAGTAGCGTGGAAAATTGTACAGTTTTTTTTCTCTGAAGATCTTTAAAGCCTGTGAAGGCTCTAGGATGGTGAGGTTGTAATAAGGCCATGATGCCCGGAGAAAACATAGCTAACACACTCAAGCTCACGGCACAGCTCAGGATCGTAGGAGCCTGTTAGCTTTACTTTTCAGTTTTTTCGTAGAATTTCCCCTTTAATTTTCTAGCATAAAATTTGGATGTTGAGCCAAATTGTCACTAGGCTCTCTCAGAAACAATATTTCACGCTTGGAATGGCACGGTTTGTGTGTCAGATTTTGTCGGGTATTTTTCTGGCACTCCATTGTCTTTGGAGAATTCATTCAGTCGTATTTACTGAGCGCTTGCTGTGTGCAAAGCACTGTATTAAGCGCTGGGGAGAGTACAATACAAGAGCAGACACATTCCCTGCCCGCAATGAGCGCACAGTCTAGAGCACTTTTTCAGTTCTCTCCCTTCCACCTGGCCTCTCTGATTTCCTCCTGCAGCCCAACCCACACACTTGGCTCTTCCATTCATTCAGTCGTATTTATTGAGCACTTACTGTGTGCAGAGCACTGTACTAAGCGCTTGGGAAGTACAAGTTGGCAACATATAGAGACAGTCCCTGTCCAACAGTGGGCTCACAGTCTAAAAGGGGGAGACAGAGAACAAAACCAAGCATATTAACAAAATAAAATGAATAGAATAGATATGTACAAGTAAAATAAATAAATAAATAGAGTAATAAATATGTACAAACATATATACATATATACAGGTGCTGTGGGGAAGGGAAGATGAATGAATGAATGAATGAATGAATGAATTCAATCATTCATTCAATCGTATTCATTGAGCACTTTCTGTATGCAGAGGACTGTACTAAGTGCTTGAGAGAGGACGATAGAGCAATAAACAGACACAGCGTGGCTCAGTGGAAAGAGCCCGGGCTTGGGAGTCAGAGGTCATGGGTTCTAATCCCAGCTCTGCCCCTTGTCAGCTGTGTGACTTTGAGCAAGTCACTTCACTTCTCTGGGCCTCAATTCCCTTGTCTGTAAAATGGGGATGAAGAATGTGAGCCCCGCGAGGGACAACCTGATCACCTTGTATCCCCCCCAGCACTTAGAACAGTGCTTGGCACACAGTAAATGCTTAACAAATACCAACATTATTATTATTATTATTATTATTATTATTATTATTGTTCCCTGCCTGCAATGAACATGTGGGCCTTCTACGGAACAAAGGAACTGAGAGTCTACGGGCAGGAAAAGAGATAGCAGGAAGCCGAGCCAGGGACAAAGAGTTATTTTCTTTCCACCTCCCTCTTTTCTTTAGATGTGGAAAACTGTTCCGATAATTGTTGTCAAGAGTAGTTTTGGAGTCTGTGTGCATAGGCAGGGGAAAACGCAACGGCTTTTCAGATGGTCACGATATGTATCGTAGGTGATTTCCCAACCAACTCTGCTACACTGTGCTCTCTCGGTAACCAGTAAACCACTTGTCTGCTGTGTGACCTTGGGCAAGTCACTTCACTTCTCTGGGCCTCAGTTCTCTCATCTGTAAAATGGGATTAAGACTGGATGCTCTAAATGGGACGGGGACTGTGTCCAACCTGATTGGCTTGTATTCACCCCAGTGCTTAGGACAGTGCCTGGCACATAATAATAATAATAATAATAATAGTGATAATAATAATGGTATTTGTTAAGTGCTTACTATGTGCCAAGCACTGTTGTAAGCACTGGGGTAGATACAATGTAATCAGGTTGTCCCACGTGGGGCTCACAGTCCTCATCCCCGTTTTACAGATGAGGTCACTGAGGCCCAGAGAAGTGAAGTGACTTGTCCAAGGTCACACAGCTGATAAGTGCTGGAGCCGGAATTAGGACCCATGGCTTCTGACTCCCAAGCCTGGGCTCTTTCCGCTAAGTCACCCAAATACCAATTAAGCACTCAATAAATGCAATGGATTTTCATTCAATCGCATTTATTGAGCGCTTACTGTGTGCAGAGCACTGTACTAAGCGCTTGGGAAGTACAAGTTGGCAAAATATAGAGACGGTCCCTACCCAACAGTGGGCTCACAGTCTAGAAGGGGGAGACAGACAACAAAACAAAACATATTAACAAAATGAAATCAATAGAATATATATGTACAAGTAAAATAAATAGAGTAATAAATCTGTACAAACATATATACATATATACCGGTGCTGTGGGAAAGGGAAGGAGGTAAGGCGGGGGGGATGGGGAGGAGGAGGGGGAGAGGAAGGAGGGTGCTCAGTCTGGGAAGGCCTCCTGGAGGAGGTGAGCTCTCAGTAGGGCTTTGAAGGGAGGAAGAGAAGGAATTTGAAGGGATTTGCTCAATTTATATCCTGGGGAGATGAATCTCAAACTTTTCCTTCTACCTGGAACTCTCTCCCTTTCCACCTGTAGCAGACCAGTGCTCTCCCCATCTTTTAAGGCCTATTGAAAATTCACCTCCTCCAGGAGGCCTTCCCAGACATCTCTCATCTCCCATTTCAGGACTTCCACTTAATAATAACAATAATAATAATAATGGTACTTGTTAAGCGCTTACTATGTGCAAAGCACTGTTCTAAGCACTGGGGAGGTTACAAGGTGATCAGGTTGTCCCACCGGGGGCTACAGTTTTAATCCCCATTTTCCAGATGAGGTCACTGAGGCCCAGAGAAGTGAAGTGACTTGACCAAAGTCACACAACTGACAGTTGGCGAAGCTGGGACTTGAACCCATGACCTCTGACACCAAAGCCCGTACTCTTTCCACTGAGCCATGCTGCACTTAAGGGCTAGCATATCTAGGGCAACAAGAGAGAGCCCAGTCCTGGAAGTGAGAGGAACTGGGTTCTAATCCTGGCTCCTCCACCTATCTATTGAGGGCAAGTCTCCACTTCTTTGTGCCTCAGTTTCTCATCTGTGAAATGGAGATTAGCTACCTGTTCTCCCTCCTACTTAGACTCTGAAAGCCATGTTGAGAAAGGACTGAACCCTCCTTTCCTCTTCTCCCACTTTCTTCTGTGTCCCCCTGTCTTGCTCCCTTTATTCATCCTCTCTTCCAGCCCCACACCACTTATGTCAATCAATCAATCAATCATATTTATTGAGCACTTACTGTGTGCAGAGCACTGTACTAAGCGCTTGGGAAGTACAAGTTAGCAACATATAGAGACAGTCCCTACCCAACAGTGGGCTCACAGTCTAAAAGATGTCCACATCTGTCGTTTACCTGTCAGCCTGGCTCAGTGGAAAGAGTCCGGGCTTAGGAGTCAGAGGACCTGGGTTCTGATCCCAGCCCCGCCACCTGTCTGCTGGGTGACCTTGGGTAAGTCACTTTACTTCTCTGAGCCTCAGTTCCCTCATCTGTGAAATAGAGACTAAGTCTGTGAGTCCCACGTGGGACAGGGATTGGGGCCATTCTGACCAGCTTGTATCTTAGTGAAGCAGCATGGCTCAGTGGCAAAGAGCCCGGGCTTTGGAGTCAGAGGTCATGGGTTCAAATCCCAGCTCTGCCAATTGTCAGCTGTGTGACTTTGGGCAAGTCACTTCACTTCTCTATGCCTCAGTTCCCTCATCTGTAAAATGGGGATTAAGACTGTGAGCCCCCCGTGGGACAACCTGATCACCTTGTAACCTCCCCAGCACTTAGAACAGTACTTTGCACATAGTAAGCGCTTAATAAATGCCATTATTATTATTATTATCTACTCCAGCGCTTAAAACGTTCATTCATTCATTCATCCATTCAATCGTATTTATTGAGCACTTACTGTGTGCAGAGCACTGGACTAAGTGCTTGGGAGGTACAAGTTGGCAACATATAAAGAAGCATATAAGAAACGTAGAAGAAGCAGTGTGGCTCAGTGGAAAGAGCCCGAGCTTTGGAGTCAGAGGTCATGGGTTCAAATCCTGGCTCCACCAATTGTCAGCTGTGTGACTTTGGGCAAGTCACTTCACTTCTCTGTGCCTCTGTTACCTCATCTGTAAAATGGGGATTAAGACTGTGAGCCCCCCCGTGGGACAACCTGTTCACCTTGTAACTTCCCCAGCACTTAGAACAGTGCTTTGCACATAGTAAGCGCTTAATAAATGCCATTATTATTATTATTATCTGTAAAATGGGGATTAAGACTGTGAGCCCCCCATGGGACAACCTGATCACCTTGTATCTTCCCCAGCGCTTAGCATATAGTAAGTGCTAAACAAATTCATTCATTCATTCAATCATATTTATTGAGCGCTTACTGTGTGCAGAGCACTGTACTAAGCGCTTGGAAGGTACAAGTTGGCAACATATAGAGACAGTCCCTACCCAACAACGGGCTCAAATGTCATCATCATTATTATTATTATATAAAAACGGTCCCTACCCAGAAACGAACAGTGCCTGAAACATAGTAAATGCTTAACAAATATAATTAAAAGAAGATTTTAATGGGAAGCAGCGTGGCTCAGTGGAAAGAGCCCGGGCTTTGGAGTCAGAGGTCATGGGTTCGAATCCCGCTCCACCACATCATCATCAATCGTATTTATTGAGTGCTTACTATGTGCAGAGCACTGTACTAAGCGCTTGGGAAGTACAAATTGGCAACATCTAGAGACAGTCCCTACCCAACAGTGGGCTCACAGTCTAAAAGACTGCTGTGTCTGCTGTGTGACCTTGGGCAAGTCACTTCACTTCTCTGAGCCTCAGTTCCCTCATCTGTAAAATGGGGATGAAGACTGTGAGCCCCCTGTGGGACAACCTGATCACCTTGCAACCTCCCCAGCGCTTAGAACAGTGCTTTGCACATAGTAAGCGCTTAATAAATCCCATTATTATTATTATTTTTTTAAATGGGAGTGGTTCCACTAAATAAACACGCCGTCTGTATCCGCAAAATGTTGCCTGCCATGTCTTGAAGCATACGTCCTCCTCGATTCAATACGTTGTTTTTAAAGCTGCTTATGGTTCTGGTCTTACCAACAGTTGTAACAGATGGCTAGTAGTTGACCCGAGATATACCGCTGGATTCCGTCAAAGGTTTTATTACCCTACAATTTCTCCTTGAATATTTTACTCTTCAGCGCAACAGTTTTTGCCACGGATGGCGGGACGGGCTAGTGGAAAGAGCATACGATTAAAAGATCTTGTCTTATGCCGTCGAGTCGTCTCCGACCCAGAGCGACGCCATGGACACATCTCTTCCGGAACATAGAAGCAGCGTGGCTCAGTGGAAAGAGCCCGGGCTTGGGAGTCAGAGGTCATGGGTTCAAATCCCGGCTCCACCGATTGTCAGCTGTGTGACCTTGGGCAAGTCACTTAACTTCTCTGTGCCTCAGTTACCTCATCTGTAAAATGGGGATGAAGACCGTGAGCCCCACGTGGGACAACCTGATCACCTTGTATCCCCCTCCAGTGCTTAGAACAGTGCTTTGTACATAGTAAGTGCTTAACAAATGCCATTATTATTATTATTATTATTATTATTATTATCCCACGTCCATCTGCCCTCGTTCCGGTAGTGGATCCACAGAGTTTTCTTGGGAAAAATCCAGAAGTGGTTGACCATCGCCTCCTTCTGTGCGTTCAACTTGAGTCTCCGCCCTGGACTCTCTCCCCGGCCGCTGCTGCCCGGCACAAGGGAGTTTTGACTTGTAGCCGGTGGCCTGACACTCGCTAGCCACCCACTGTTGGGTAGGGACTGTCTCTATATGTTGCCAATTTGTACTTCCCAAGCGCTTAGTACAGTGCTCTGCACATAGTAAGCGCTCAATAAATACGATTGATGATGATGTCCAAGCTGGGAATGGACTGGACAGGCCTCGGCTTCCCTCTCCCTCCCGCAGCCGAGACTGGTAGACGACTGGAAACTCTCCAGGTGCCACCCTGAGAGGATGATTAAAGGACAGGAGGCTCTAATCCTTGTTGGCTGTGTGACCTAGGGCATGTTCCTTAACCTCTCTGGGCCTCAGTCAATCATATTTATTGAGAGCTTACCGTGTGCAGAGCACTGTACTAAACCTTTGGGAGAGTACAATATGACATTACAATATGAAGGAGGCCTTCCCAGACTGAGCCCCCTTTTTCCTCTCCTCCTCCCCATCATCCCCACCCTACCTCCTTCCCCTCCCCACAGCACCTGTCTATATGTTTGTACAGATTTATTACTCTATTTTACTTGTACATATTTACTATTCTACTAATTTTTTTAATGTTGTGCATCTAGCTTTACTTCTATTTATTCTGATGACTTGACACCCGTCCACATGTTTTGTTTTGTTGCCTGTCTCCCCCTTCTAGACTGTGAGCCCATTGTTGGGTAGGGATCGTCTCTATATGTTGCCAACTTGTAATTCCCAAGAGCTTAGTACAGTGCTCTGCACACAGTAAGTGCTCAATAAATATGATTGAATGCATGAATGAATGACATAAATGATACATTCCCTGACCACAGCGAGCTTACAGTCTCAGTTTCCTCAGATGTAATATGAGATAATAGATTGTCAGCCCTGTGTAATGTTCATGTTTTTTAGCAAAAAAACAAACACACGTTGTACGGTCATATTAGAGAACCCTCATCATCTATTGAGAAGCAGCTTGGTTTAGTGGAAAGAGTGCAGGCTTGGGAGTCAGAGGGCGTGGGTTCTAATCCTACCTCTGCCACTTGTCTACTGTGTGACCTTGGGCAAGCCACTTCACTTCTCTGGGCCTCAGTTCCCTCATCTGTAAAATGGGGATGAAGACAGTGAGCCCTGCAAGGGACAACCTGATCACCTTGTATCCCCCCCAGCACTTAGAAAAGTGCTTTACTCATAGTAAGCCCTTAACAAATGCCATTATTATTATTATTATCATTATTCTCTGTGCCTCAGTAACCTCATCTGTAAAATGGGGATTAAAAGGGTGAGCCCCACACGGAACAACCTGGTTACCCTGTATCTACCCCAGCGTTTAGAACAGTGCTTGGCACATAGTAAGTGCTTAACAAATACCATAATAATTATTATTTATTACGATGTGACCATTTATTGCTGTATTGTACTCTCCTAAGTGCTTAGTACAAGGCTCTGCGCACAATAAGCACTTAATAAATACTATTGAATGAATGAACGAATAAATATGTCTGTCAACATCATGCAAATAGGCTTTAATCGCCTTTTTTTAAATGACATTTGTTAAGCGCTCACTATGTGTCAAGCACTGTTCAAAGTGCTAGGATAGATCTACATTTATCTTCTAGACTGTGAGCCCGTTGTTGGGTAGGGACCATCTCTATATGTTGCCAACTTGTACTTCCCAAGCTCTTAGTCCAGTGCTCTGCACACAGTAAGCACTCAATAAATACAATTGATTGAATGAATGAATGAATGAATAAATACGATTGAATGAATTTATCAAGCCAGATACAGTCCCTGTTCCACACGGGGTTCACAGTCTAAATTGGCAGGAGAACAGATATTAAAGTGAGGAAAGTGAAATGACTTGTCCAAGGTCACACAGGAGGTAAAGTGGGAGAGCTGGAATCAGAACCCAGCTCCTCCGATTCCCAGGCCCGGGCTTATTCCCTTAGCCCAAGCCGCTTCCCCGTTCCTTACGTATGACGCATGCACAGAGGAGGAGAAACTATTGAGTTTTCTTCAAATCCCTCTGCCTTCAAATGTGGAGGACACCTCTTTATGCTTCCCATGGACTTGATTTTCTATCTATCCCTTGCAAGCATTTAGAGGTCAGGATCCCAGACTGAGCCCCTTTTTTCCTCTCCTCCTCCCCATCCCCCCCGTCCTACCTCCTTCCCCTCCCCACAGCACCTGTATATATGTTTCTACAGATTTATTACTCTAATTATTTTACTTGTGCATATTTACTATTCTATTTATTTTGTTAATGATGTGCATTTAGCTTTAATTCCATTTGTTCTGACGACTTGACACCTGTCCGCATGTTTTGTTTTGTTGTCTGTCTCCCCCTTCTATCATAATAATAATAATGACATTTATTAAGCGCTTACTATGTGCAAAGCACTGTTCTAAGTGCTGGGGAGGTTACAAGGTGATCAGGTTGTCCCACGGTGAGCTCACTGTCTTAATCCCCATTTTACAGATGAGGTAACTGAGGCCCAGAGAAGTGAAGTGACTTGCCCAAAGTCACACAGCTGACAATAGGCGGAGCCGGGATTTGAACCCATGACCTCTGACTCCAAAGCCCGGGCTCTTTTCCACTGAGCCACGCTGCTTCTCTAGACTGTGAGCCTGTTGTTGGGTAGGGACAGAGAAACAGCGTGGCTTAGTGCTTAGTAGAGAAGCAGTATGATCTAGTGGAAAGAGCCCAAGTGAGGCAGAAGGTCATGGGTTCTAATCCTGCCTCCACCGCTTGTCCGTTATGTGACCTTGGACAAGTCCCTTCACTTCTCTGGGCCTCAGTTCCCTCATCTGTAAAATGGGAATTAAGAGTGTGAGCCCTAAGGGGAACAGGCCTAATTATCTTTACATCTCCCTCAGTGCTTAGAACAGTTCCTGGCCCATAGTAAGTGCTTAACAAGTATACCATTATTATTATTACTAGTAGAAGTAGTAGTAGTATAGTGTTCTTCATGCAGTAGAGAAGCAGCGTGCCTCAGTGGAAAGAGCCTGGGCTTTGGAGTCAGAGGTCATGGGTTCGAATCCCACTCTGCCACATGTCTGCTGTGTGACCTTGGGCAAGTCACTAAACTTCTCTGAGCCTCAGTTCCCTCATCTGGAAAATGAGGATTAAGACTGTGAGCCCCACGTGGGACAACTTGATCCCATTGTATCCCCCCAGCGCTTAGAACAGTGCTTTGCACATAGTAAGTGCTTAACAAATGCCATTATTATTATTATTATTGTTATTATTATTATTATTATTATTATTATTATTATTATGCAGTAAGTGCTCAATAAATATCATTGATTGATTAATTGACTGGGACTTTGTAGGACAGTCTTGGACCATGAAGGCAATGTGACCGTAGAGGCAGAGCCCTTCATGTTTGGCGAATATAATCTTGTTGTGGGCAGGGAATGTGTCTACTCATTGTTGTACTTTCCTCTCCCAAGTGTTTAGCTCCCTCTCAGGGTGGTACCTGGAGAGTTTCCAGTTCCCTACCAGTCTGGGCTACGGGAGGGAGAGTAAAGCAGACGGCTGTCCGTGCCATTCCCAGCTTGGGCAGTGGCTAGCGAGTGTCAGGCCATCGGCTACAAGTCAAAGCTCCCCTGTGCCGGGCAGCAGCAGCCTGGGAGAGAGTCCAGAGAGGAGACCCAATTTTACTGCGCAGAAAGAGGCGATGGTCAACTGCTTCTGGATTTTTCCCAAGAAAACTCTGTGGATCCACAACCGGAACCATGGCCTTCTGGGAGAGATGTGTCCGTGGCTTCGCTATGGGTCAGAGACGACTCCACCTCATAAGACAAGCACTTCGTACACCGTTCTGCACACAGTAATCAATCAATCATATTTACTGAGCACTTACTGTGTGCAGAGCACTGTACTAAGCACTTGGGAAGTACAAGTTGGCAACACATAGAGATGGTCCCTACCCAACAGTGGGCTCACAGTCTAAAAGGGGGAGACAGAGAACAAAACCAAACATACTAACAAAATAAAATAAATAGAATAGATATGTACAAGTAAAATAAATAGAGGAATAAATATGTACAAACATATATACATATATACAGGTGCTGTGGGGAAGGGAAGGAGGCAAGATGGGGGGGATAGAGAGGGGGACGAGGGGGAGAGGAAGGAGGGGGCTCAGTCTGGGAAGGCCTCCTGGAGGAGGTGAGCTCTCAGCAGGGCCTTGAAGGGAGGAAGAGAGCTAGCTTGGCGGATGGGCAGAGGGAGGGCATTCCAGGCCCGGGGGATGACGTGGGCCGGGGGTCGATGGCGGGATGGGTGAGAACGAGGTATGGTGAGGAGATTAGCGGCGGAGGAGTGGAGGTTGCGGGCTGGGCTGGAGAAGGAGAGAAGGGAGGTGAGGTAGGAGGGGGCGAGGGGATGGACAGCCTGGAAGCCCAGGGTGAGGAGTTTCTGCCTGATGCGCAGATTGATTGGTAGCCACTGGAGATATCTACTTACACAGTAAGTACTCAATAAATTGGATTGAATGAATGTTTGGAGAATTCCCCAAGGTGGAAGGTTTCAGAGGCGGCTCTACAGAGCCATTATTCCCTTCCTCTACTCTGCCAAGGCTCACTTTCAGCATTCCTAGTGAAGAGGGGGTTGGGGGTTAGGGTCCTACCTGGGGTTTACGGGGTGAAGCAAGGCTCTCCTAGTCCCCCTCATAGTGGGACTGGAGTCTGAACATAACAATAATAAAAACTCTGGAATTTGCTAAGCGCTTACTGTGTGCCAAGCACTGTTCTAAGCGCGGGGGTATTCATTAATTCATTCAGTCGTATTTACCGAGCACATACTGTGTGCAGAGCACTGTACTAAGCGCTTGGGAAGTACAAGTTGGCAACACATAGAGACGGTCCCTACCCAACAGTGGGCTCACAGTCTAGAAGGGGGAGACAGACAACAAGACAAAACATATTAACAAAATAAAATAAATAGAATAAATATGTACAAATAAAATAAATGAATAAATAGAGTAATAAATCCGTACAAACATACATATCCATATATACAGGTGCTGTGGGGAGGGGAAGGAGGTAAGGCAGGGGGGATGGGGAGACGGAGGAGGGGGAGATGAAGGAGGGGGCTCAGTCTGGGATAGATACAAGGTGATCAGGTTGTCCCACGTGGGGCTCACAGTCTTCATCCCCATCTGACAGATGAGGTAACTGAGGCCCAGAGAAGTGAAGTGGTGTGCCTAAGGTCACACAGCAGACAAGAGGTGGAGCCGGGATTACGTGGCTCAGTGGAAAGAGCCCGGGCTTTGCAGTCATAGGTCATGGGTTCAAATCCTGACTCCGCCACTTGTCAGCTGGGTGACTTTGGGCATGTCACTTAACTTCTTTGGGCCTCAGTTACCTCATCTGTAAAATGGGGATTAAGACTATGAGCCCTACATGGGACAACCTGATCACCTTGTAACCTCCCCAGCGCTTAGAACAGTGCTTTGCACATAGTAAGCGCTTAATAAATGCCATTATAACACGTGTGATTCGGATAAGACTCACCCTCCTGTTGGCCTGTGCTTAAAAATACTCTAATCCTCAGGCAGCAAGAGGATTTCCACATGGGACAACCTGATCACCTTGTATCCCCCCAGCGCTTAGAACAGTGCTTTGCACATAGTAAGCACTTAACAAATGCCATCATTATTATTATTATTTCTTCTAATAATAGAACAGAATAATACAATAGAATAGAATTGCCGAATTGTCCTTTCCAAGCGCTTAATACAGTGCTCTGCACACAGTAAGCGCTCAATAAATACAATTGAATGAATAATAATGCTGATGGTGTTTGTTAAGCGCTTACTATATGCCAGGCACTGTTCCAAGTGCTGGGGTGGATGCAAGCAAATCAATCGATCAATCAATCAATCAATCAATCAATCGTATTTATTGAGCGCTTACTGTGTGCAGAGCGCTGTACTAAGCGCTTGGGAAGTACAAGTTGGCAACATATAGACACAGTCCCTACCGAACAGTGGGCTCACAGTCTAAAAGGGGGGACACAGAAAATCAGGTTGGACACAGTCCCTGTCCCACATGGGGCTCACGATCTCAATCCCCATTTTACAGATGAGGTCACTGAGGCCCAGAGAAGTGAAGGTCACACAGCAGACAAGCGGCGGAGCTGGGATTAGAACCCACGCCCTTCTGATTCCCAGGGCCGTGCTCAATCCACAGTGCCAAGCTGCTTCTTCTAAATTCCTTCCCACTAATATGTAGTCTGTCGGGCTTTGGAGACCCAGGCTGAGGAGTCAGAAGACCTGAGTTCTAATCCTAGTTCCTCCACTTACCTGCTGTGTGACCTTGGAGAAATGACTTCCCTTCTCTGTTCCTTCATCCGCAAATGGGGATCTAATGCCTGTTCTCTCTCCTACTTAGACTGTGGGTAAGCCCGTCGTTGGGTGGGGACCGTCTCTATATGTTGCCGACTTGTACTTGCCAAGTGCTTAGTACAGTGCTCTGCACACAGTAAGCACTCAGTCAATACGATTGAATGAATGAATGAATGTGGGCCCCATCTATGACCTGATAATAACAATAATAATAATGATGATTGTATTTGTTAAGTGCTTACTATGTGCCAAGCACTGTTCTAAGCACTGGGAGGGATACAGGTAATCAGGTTGTCTCACATGGGGCTCACAGTCTTCATCCCCATTTTACAGATGAGGTCGCTGAGGCCCAGAGAAGTGAAGTGACTTGCCCAAAGTCACCCGGTTCACAAGTGGCGGAGTCAGGATTAGAACCCATGACCTCTGACTCCTAAGCCCGGGCTCTTTCCACTGAGCCACGCTACTTCTCTGATGATCTTGTATCTACCCCAACACTTAGTCCAGTGCTTTTACACTTGGTAAGCGCTTAATACAGTCCCTGTTGGAGGCAGGGATTGAGTCCAAGGTGGTTATTTTGTTTCTCCCTCAGGGTTTAGCTGAGAAGCACTCAATAGTATTGCTACTATGATTCCCATACTAAGTGTATCTGAAGTCTGGACTCAGATGGATAATTAATAATAATAATAATCATAATAATAATAATCATAATAATAATAATAATAAAACATTTATGAAGCACTTACTATGTGCAAAGCACTGATCTAAGCACTGGGGAGGTTACAAGGTGATCAGGTTGTCTCACGGGGGGCCCACAGTCTTCATCCCCATTTTACAGATGGTGTAACTGAAGCACAGAGAAGTTAAATGACTTGCCCAAAGTCACACAGCTGACACTTGGCGGAGCCAGGATTTGAACCCATGACCTCTGATTCCAAAGCCCGGGCTCTTTACGCTGAGCCACACTGCTTCTCTGGGAGTCTGGGAGTCTGATTGAGGAGCAGCGTGGACTAGTGGCTAAAGCCCAGCCCAAGGTCATGGGTTCTAATTCCTGACTCTGCCACTTGTCCTCTTTGTGACCTTGAGCAAGGCACTTCACTCCTCTGTGCCTCAATTACGTCATCTGTAAAATGGGGATGAAGACTCTGAGCCCTATGTGGGACAGGGGCTGTGTCCAACCCGATTATCTCGTATCTACCCCAATGTTTAGAGCAGTGCTTGGCATACAGTAAACACTTAACAAATACCATGATTATTATTTTTATAAGGGCTAAGTACAGTGCTCTGCACACAGTAAGCGCTCAATCAGTACGATCGAAATAATGATGATGGAGCTTGTTACGTAGCAGATAGAGCCCGGGCCCGGGAGTCAGAAAGTCACGGGTTCTAATCCCAGCTCTGCCCCTTGTCAGCCGTGTGATTTTGGGCAAGTCACTTCACTTCCCTGGCCTCAGTTCCCTCATCTGTAAAATGGGGATGAAGACTATGAGCCCCTTGTAGGACAGGGACTGTGTCCAACCCGATTTTTGGCCTGTACCTATTCCAGCACTTACGACAGTGCCTGGCAATTAGTAAGCACTTAACAAATACCACAATAATTATTATTATAACTATTCCAATGCAGCAGAGTTGGCAGACATATGTCCATATCTATTATGTGCTATATCTATATTATATCTATTATGTACTATGTGCTTGGCACATAGTAAGCACATAATAAATACCATTATTATTATTATTATTATTATTATTATTATTAATACTATTGATGGATCAATTGATTTATCTTCCCTGGAAGAGAAACTCTTGCATTTCCAAGCAGAGCTAAAAAAGAACCCTAAAAGAGGCTTCATCTGTCAGCGCAATACACTGCATCCATTCAGTGCCAGTAAATTCAGTCGCTGCCACTATTAGAGGCCAATTTTATCTTTCAAGCTCTATATGTGTCTTAGGAATTTAAGAACTAAACAGATTCGAGGGCGGAGGGAGCTAAACAAATTGCTTTACGCATTTTATTTGATTTTCTCCAGAAACTCTCATCCCCGGAGAGACGGTCGAGGCGGGACCGCGGGATTGGCACGGAAACTGCTTGTTTGCAAACACCTAATTTTAGGTTGGAATTGTAATTTACTGATTGCCGGTGGAAAGTCGTGGGAGATAAAATTGAACATCAATTGAGTCTATCAAATTTCTACTCCCACTTTCCCTGGATACCCCGGAGGAATTCAAGTTTTCAAGTAGAGCCTTGGTAATGAGTGCCTTATGGATAGTTTTAAGGACTTTGAACTGATTTGGTAGTAAATTAGGGACCCGCCAATCAATGGTATTTGGGGAGCACTTGCTAATTATTAAATGCTTACTGTGGGTAGAACACTGTACTAAATGTTTGGGAGAGTTCAAAGCGGATAGAGCATGGCCCTGGAAATTAGAAAGCCATGGGTTCTCTGCTAGTTATCTGCTGTGTGGCCCTGGGCAAGTCACTTCACTTCTCTGGGCCTCAGTGACCTCATCTGGAAAATGGGGATGAAGACTATGAGCCCCTTGCAGGACAGGGACTGTGTCCAACCCGATTTTTGGCTTGTGCCCATTCCAGCGCTGAGTACAGTGCCTGGCACATAGTAAGCACTTAACAAATACCACAATAATGATTATTATAACTATTCCAATGCAGCAGAGTTGGCAGACATAGGTCCATATCTATTATTCTGTTTATTTTATTAATGATGTGAATCTATAATTCTATTTATTTATATTGATGCTATTGATACCTGTCTACTTCATTCGTTCATTCAATCATACTTATTGAGCACTTACTGTGTGCAGAGCACTGTACTAAGCGCTTGGGAAGTACAAGTTGGCAACATATAGAGACGGTCCCTACCCAACAACGGGCTCACAGTCTAGAAGGGGGAGACAGACTTGTTTTGTGTCTGCCTCCATGGACTGTGAGCTCGTTGTTGGGCACAGATTGTCTCCCATCTGTTACCAAACTGTACTTTCCAAGTGGTAAGTACAGTGCTCTGCACACAGTAAGCGCTCAATAAGTACAATTGAATGAATGAATGAATCCCTGGCCACGACAACCGTACAGTCTAGAGGGGAAGACAGACATCAAAATCAATTTTACAAGGGGAAGAGACAGAGTGTAAGGGCTCACAGCAGCACAGCATAGTGGCTAGAGCCCAGGCCTAGGAGTTAAAAAGACGTGGGTTCTAATCCTGGCTCTGCCACTTGTCTGCTCTGTGACCTTGGGGAAGTCACGTCACTTCTCTGGGCCTCAGTTCCCTCATCTGTAAAATGGGGATTAAGACTGTGAGCCCCACGTGGGACAACCTGATGACCTTGTATCACCCCCAGCACTTAGAACAGTGCTAGGCACATGGTAAGCGCTTAACAAATACCAACATTATTGTTATTATTATTCGCTGTGCCTCGGCTCCCTCATCTGTAAAATGGGGATTGAAACTGTGAGCCCCACGTGGGACTGGGTCTGTGCCCAACCCGATTTGCTTCTACCCACCCCATTGCTTAGTACAGTGCCTGACACATAGTAAGCGCTTAACAAATAACATAATTATTATTATTATATGTACGTTAAGGATGGGATGAGTATCAAAATGCTTAAGGGATGAGAGGGGAGGGAGAATAGGGTGGAAGGGATAAGAGATTCACTAAAAGCAGCTTGAGAAGCTGAAAATGAATTTGAGAAGCAGCGTGGATTTGAGCAAAGATCCTGGGCCTGAGATTCAAGAGGACCTGGGTTCTAATCCTGACTCCACCACTTGTCTGCTGTGTGACCTTGGGCAAGTCACTGAACTTCTGTGTGCTTCAGTCATCTCATCTGTAAAATGGGGATTCAAACTGTGAGCCCCATGTAGGACAGGGGCTGTTTCCAACCTGCTTGGCTGGTATCTATCCCAGCGCTTAGTACAGTGCCTTGAACGTAGAACACACTAATATCCATCTTTCATATGAATGTCTGTCTCCCCCTTTAGACTGTAAGCTTGTTGTGGGCAGGGAACGTGTCTGATAATTCTGTTGCGTTGTACTCCCCTGAGTGCTTACTACAGTGCTTGGCACAGAAGCAGTGGGGCTTAGTGGAAAGAGCCCGATCTTGGGAATCAGTGGATGTTGGTTCTAATCCTGCCTCCACCACTTGTCTGCTGTGTGACCTTTGGCAAGCCCCTTCACTTCTCTGTGCTTCAGTTACCTCATCTGTAAAATGGGGATTAAGACTTTGAGCCCCACATAGAACAACCTGATCACCTTGTATCTCCCGCAGTGCTTAGAACAGTGCTGGCTCATAGTGAACACTTAATAAATACCACGGTTATTATTATTATTATTATTATCATTATTATTATTATTGTTATAAATGCTCAATAAGCACCATTGATTGATTGCTTAACAAATACCAATAAAGAAAAGAAAATAGGCAAGACCTTCAGAGGACAGGATTTCAAAGGGGAGGACAAGTGTGAAACATTTTCTATATATATATGGGGGTATCAGAATCACACCCCAGAGATGGTATGTATGCTTCCTTTATTTATCCCTGTTCCCAGCCCCATCACACTTACGTCCATATCATTCATTTATTTATTTCTATTTATGTCTACCTCTCCCTCGAGACTGTAGAACAGCTGTGGGCAGGAGATATGTCTTTTATTATTACATGTTAATCTCACAAGTGCTCTTAGTACTGGACTCTGCACACAGTAAGCACTCAATAAATGCAGTTGAATGAATGAATGAATGGATAGTCTAGTGACCTTGAGCAAGCCACTTAACTTCTCTGTGCCTCAGTGACCTCATCTGTAAAATGGGGATGAAGACTGTGAGCCCCACGTGGGGCAACCTGATTATCTTGTATCTACCCCAGTGCTTAAAACAGTGCTTAACCCAGAGTATTCATTCCATCGTATTCATTCATTCAATGGTATTTATTGAGCGCTTACTGTGTGCAGAGCACTGTACTAAGCCCTTGGGAAGTACAAGTCAGCAACATATAGAGACGGTCCCTACCCAACAGTGGGCTCAAAGTCTAGAAGGGGGAGACAGACAACAAAACAAAACATTTAGACAGGTGTCAAAATCATTATTATTCGCTTACTGTGTACAGAGCACTATAGTAAGCGCTTGAAAAGTACAATTCAGCAATAGAGCACGTAATGAATACCATTATTATTATTATTATTATTACAAATTTGTTAATTATAGGTATGTATGTAAGTGCCCGGGACTGGAAGGGGGGAAGATTTCTTCTCTTAGATTGCTTATTTCCTCCAAAAGACACATTGGCTCACTTGAAAATATCAAGAAATATCACTGGGGACAGTCACTTCCACAATTGCGCCACAGAACCGACTTCCTAAGAAGATGGAATAAGACAGGCTTCATACTAAAAGGGACTCATTTTATGACATAAATAGCAGCTTAGAAATAAGTATTTTCAGAAGCTGGGAATTGACAGGATAGTCATTTTCCCTGCTGAAAGTCTAGCAACACCACCCATGTAATTATACTTCCGTAATTGATTTGAGTCTTTGGAATCAAAGCAGAGATTCTTACAGAATTATTATTCTCTGAATTATCCTAGCCCTGCTCTGAGTAGAGTTCCCATCAAAATCGGAAGCTCCATCGCTCCTGATTGGAGTTTCAGGCCGAGTGGCGGAGGGGAAACTCGGAACAGTGATAAAACAAACTCTGTTCTTGTTTTGGTTTAGAGCTAGCCATATTGAGCTCATAAACAATCTGGATTAAATCGGGCGAGGAATACAAAAGGTCAGTGATTTACCTCTGGATCTGGGGGGATTGGGAGCCCTCTGAGGGACAGGATTCGTGTCCAATTCCCACCTTGGTATTCTTTCTCAGTGCTTAGTGCAGTGCTGTGCAGAGTGGCTTAGTGGATCGAGCACGGGCCTCCGAATCAGAAGAACAGGGGTTCTTGCTTGCTGTGGGCAAGGAAGATGTCTGTTTATCATTATACCATAATAATAATAATAATGATGATGGCATTTACTAAGCGCTTACTATGTGAAAACACTGTTCTAAGCACTGGGGAGGTTACAAGGTGATCAGGTTGTCCCCCGGGGGGGCTCACAGTCTTAATCTCCATTGTACAGATGAGGGAACTGAGGCCCAGAGAAGTGAAGTGACTTGCCCAAAGTCACACAGATGACAATTGGCGGAGTTGGGATTTGAACCCATGACGTCTGACTCTACAGCCCATGCTCTTTTCACTGAGCCATGCTGCTTCTCCCTAGCGCTTAGTTCAGTACTTACCATCCTCTCCCAAGCACTTAGTTCAGTGCTCTGCACATAGTAAGTGCTCCATAAATATAATAGTAATAATAATAATAATAATAATAATAATAATAATAATAATAATGGCATTTACTAAGCGCTTACTATGTGCAAAGCACTGTTCTAAGCACTGGGGAGGTTACAAGGTGATCAGGTTGTCTCATGGGGGCCTCACAGTCTTAATCCCCATTTTCCAGATGAGGGAACTGAGGCCCAGAGAAGTGAAGTGACTTGCCCAAAGTCACAGAGTTGGTAATTGGCAGAGCCGGGATTTGAACCCATGACCTCTGACTCCAGAGCCCATGCTCTTTTCACTGAGCCATGCTGCTTCTCTACTCTCCCAAGTGCTTAGTTCAGTACTTACTGTACTCTCCCAAGCGCTTAGTTCAGTACTTACTGTACTCTCCCAAGCACTTAGTTCAGTGCTCTGCACACAGTAAGTGCTCCATAAATATGATTAAACGAATGACAGACATTCATATAGTAATAATAATTAATAATAATTATTATGGTACTTGTTAAGCCTCTCCTATGAATCAACGCCTTACCATGGCAGGAGAGTTCGCGTACACCAATGAAGCTTGGAGCTCGGCTGTTGAGAGATACTCCCACTTGTCTTTTGCTATCAAGTCATCTCTGACCCATAGCGACTAGTTATTTATTTATTTATTTTACTTGTACATATCTAGTCTATTTATTTTATTTTGTTAGTATGCTTGGTTTTGTTCTCTGTCTCCCCCTTTTAGACTGTGAGCCCACTGTTGGGTAGGGACTGTCTCTATATGTTGCCAACTTGTACTTCCCAGCGCTTAGTACAGTGCTCTGCACACAGTAAGCGCTCAATAAATACGATTGATTGATTGATTGATTGATTGATAGCGACTCCATGGACACATCTCTCCCAGAAGGCCCCACCTCCACCTGCGATCCTTCCGGTAGTGGATCCACAGAGTTTTCTTGGGAAAAATCCGGAATTGGTTGACTGTCGCCACCCTCCGCACTGTCATCATCATCAATCGTATTTATTGAGCGCTTACTATGTGCAGAGCACTGTACTAAGCGCTTGGGAAGTACAAATTGGCAACATATAGAGACAGTCCCTACCCAACAGTGGGCTCACAGTCTAAAAGGGGGAGACAGAGAACAAAACCAAACATACTAACAAAATAAAATAAATAGAATAGATATGTACAAGTAAAATAAATAAATAAATAAATAAATCAATAGAGTAATAAATATGTAGAAACATCTATCCATATATACAGGTGCTGTGGGGAAGGGAAGGAGGTAAGATGGGGGGGATGGAGAGGGGGATGAGGTGGAGAGGAAGGAAGGGGCTCAGTCTGGGAAGGCCTCCTGTCAACTTGAGTCTCCACCCTCGACTCTCTCCCGTGATGCTGCTGTCCAAGCAGATGGTCTGACACTCGCTAGCCACTGCCCAAGCTAGAAATGGATACTCTCGCTAGGGTTACCCATCATGGAAAGGTCTAAGCGAAAGCGTCAGACGAAGTTGACTCACCTGAGCTGGGCATCAGCAGCGTGGGAAGGACTCAAAGGCGGTTGATCATATCCCGCTGTCGACCCCTGGCCTGGAATGCCCTCCCTCCGCACATCAATCAACCAATCAATCAATCAATCGTACTTATTGAGCGCTTACTGTGTGCAGAGCACTGTACTAAGCGCTTGGGAAGTACAAGTTGGCACATCATCATCATCATCAATCGTATTTATTGAGCGCTTACTATGTGCAGAACACTGTACTAAGCGCTTGGGAAGTACAAATTGGCAACATATAGAGACAGTCCCTACCCAACAGTGCGCTCACAGTCTAAAAGGGGGAGAGAGAGAACAAAACCAAACATACTAACAAAATAAAATAAATAGAATAGATATGTACAAATAAATTAAATAAATAAATAAATAGAGTAAAAAAAATATGTACAAACATATATACATATATACAGGTGCTGTGGGGAAGGGAGGGAGGTAAGATGGGGGGATGGAGAGGGGGAAGAGGGGCACCACATCCACCAAGCTAGCTCTCTTCCTCCCTTCAAAGCCCTACTGAGAGCTCACCTCCTCCAGGAGGCCTTCCCACACTGAGCCCCCTTCTCCCCCTCCTCCTCCCCATCCCCCCCAGCCCTACCTCCTTCCCCTCCCCACAGCACCTGTGTATATGTTTGTACAGATTTATTACTCTATTTTACTTGTCCATATTTTCTATTCTATTTATTTTGTTAATGATGTGCATCTAGCTTTATTTCTATTTATTCCGATGACTTGACACCTGTCCACGTGTTTTGTTTTGTTGTCTGTCTACCTCTTCTAGACTGTGAGCCCGTTATTGGGTAGGGACTGTCTCTATATGTTGCCAAATTGTACTTCCCTCTTTGGGAAGTACAAGTATTAGTATTTGTACCAAGTATTAGCATTAGTACTAAGCATTTGTACCAGTAATAGTATTAGTACTAATTGTTTGTGTACTAACAGGTACCTCATCTGTATATTGGGGATTAAGACTGTGTCCAGCCTGATTAACTTGTATCTGCCCCAGATCTTAGAACAGTGCTCTGCACACAGTAAGCGCTCAATAAATACGATTAAATGAATGAATGAATGAGTACAAGATGGGCAAAGTAACATGCTTGTTCTCTGACCCAGCCTTTTCCAAGATGAATGTGACTGTTATTGTAATGTACTCTCTCAAAAGCTTAGTACAGTGCTATGCCCACAGTGAGTGCTTAATTAAATAATAAATATGATTGAATGAACAGGTATTGAATCCCCATTTTGCAGGTGAGGCAACTGAGGCACAGAGAAGTTGAGTGACTTGCCCAGGTTCACACAGCGGGTAAGTGGTGGAGCTGAGATTGGGACCCACCCCTCTGACTCATAGGCCCGTGCTCTTTCCTCTAGGCAATACTGCTTTTCTAATTAATTAATGGAAAGATTTCAACTGCATGTGTGAGTTGGCTTAAAAGTAGTAGAGGTCATATTTCTTGAGCCCAGGAGTTTGGGAAGTACATAGTAAAGAAGAGAAGCAGCATGGCTCAGTGGAAGGAGCCCAGGCTTTGGAGTCAAAGGTCATGGGTTCAAATCCCGGCTCCGCCAATTGTCAGCTGTGTGAACTTGGGCAAGTCACTTGGCTTCTCTGGGCTTCAGTTAACTCATCTGGAAAATGGGGATTAAGACTGTGATCCCCACGTGGGACAACCTGATCACCTTGTAACCTCCCGAGCGCTTAGAACAGTGCTTTGCACGTAGTAAGCGCTTAATAAATGCCATTATTATTATTATTATTAATACTAAGTATTAATATTTAGAGTCGTGTGACTTTGGGCAAGTCACTTCACTTCTCTGGGCCTCAGTTCCCTCATCTGTAAAATGGGGGTTAAGACTGTGAGCCCCCCCGTGGGACAACCTGATCACCTTGTAACCTCCCCAGCACTTAGAACAGTGCTTTGCACATCGTAAGCGCTTAATAAATACCATCATCATTATTATTATTATTACTAAGTATTTGTACTAAGCAAAGCGCTTAGTACAGTGCTCTGCACACATTAAGCGCTCAATAAATATGATTGAATGAATGAGTGAATGAATCATATGATCAAAATTGTTGCTCAAAGATAGAGCCAGAGACACACGTTTTCACTGCGTGGATGGTAAACCACTTCCAGATTTTTACCAAGAAAGCTCTACGGATACATATAACAGAACGACTACAGATATAGTGCTGGAAGATGAGTCCCTCAGGTCGGAAGGCACGCAACCAGCTACTGGGGAAGAGAAGAGCAGACGACACCTCAGAGTGTAGTGGACCTTTATGACGGGGCCGGAATAAGGTCTTTGGGCCCCCTGGTCACTGATGTTACCGTACGAGAAATGAATATACGAAGCTGTAAAGTTACTCTTATTAGGGCAACATGGAATGTGTAATAATGGGGAATGGCTAATGGGGAAGCAGCGTGGCTCAGTGGAAAGAGCCCATGCTGGTTGTCAGCTGTGTGACTTTGGGCAAGTCACTTCACTTCTCTGTGCCTCAGTTCCCTCATCTGTAAAATGGGGATTAAGACTGTGAGTCCCCCAAGGGACAATCTGATCACCTTGTATCCTCCCCAGTGCTTAGAACAGTGCTTTGCACATAGGGGTAGGGACCCTCTCTATATGTTGCCAACTTGTACTTCCGAAGCGCTTAGTACAGTGCTCTTCACACAGTACACACTCAATAAATATGATTGAATGAATGAACAAATACCAAAATTATTATTATTACGTCTGGAGTAGGAACCAGGGAAAGTTGGAAATAGTCAAGAGTGAAATGGACTGATTCAAGATTGATATCCTAAGAATACACCAACTGAAATGGACTAGCCTTGGGCATTTCCTGTTGAATGAGTACATCATCTACTACCCTGCACATGCCGAAAAAAGAAGAAATGGTGTAGTGGTAATTGTGACAAAGAAAATTGCTATATAATGCTGTCGATGACTGATCGATAGCTATTTGATTCAGAGGAAAGACATTCAATATGACAGTACTTCAGGTGTACCCCCCCAACAATAGATGCAGCGCAAGAAGAAATAGGTTTTACGATGAAGTTCAGAGAGAGATTGATAAAAGCTGCAAGAGAGATGTATTGATTATCACTGGGGATCAGAATACAAAAGTTGGTAATGCAATGGAAACGAAGGTTGTTGGAAGATACGGCCTCGGAAATCGGAATCAAGCCGGGGACCGACATTGATTTCTGTGAATCAAATGACTTTTTTTATTGCCAACACCTTCTTCATCCAAACTAAACGACGACTGTACACATGGACTTCATGGGGTGGACTATATGTAAATCAAATCAATGACATTATTTGTAGAAGGAGTTGGAGGAGTTCTATTTTGGCCCCCAAAACATGGCCTGGAGCTGACTGTGAACAGATCATGAGCTGTTAATGTGTAAACTCAGACTAAAACTTAGAAAGATCAATCATGCCGTACAGCTGCCCAAATGTGATCTGACAAATATTCCCCCTGTATTTAAGGATCACGTAAAAAATAGATTTGCAGCGCTTAATCTCACAGAGAAGGAACCAAAGGAAATGTAGACGGAGATTAAAAATGTCATCAAGGAAGAAAGTGATACAGCGCTGTAAAAGGTCAGGAAGAAGAAAAAGCCAAAACGGATGTCAAACACAACTCTGGAAGTAGCCAAAAAAAGGAAGGAAGCAAAAATCAGAAGATGAAAGAACCTGGTTCAATAACTCAGCCGAGAATTCCAGCGCTCTGCCGGGAAGGACTATATGTATATATGGTTGTACATATTTATTACTCTATTTATTTATTTATTTATTTATTTTGCTTGTACATTTCTATCCTATTTATTTTATTTTGTTGGTATGTTTGGTTTTGTTCTCTGTCTCCCCCTTTTAGACTGTGAGCCCACTGTTGGGTAGGGACTGTCTCTATGTGTTGCCAATTTGTACTTCCCAAGCGCTTAGTACAGTGCTCTGCACATAGTAAGCGCTCAATAAATACGATTGATTGATTGATTGATTGATTGACAAACGGGAATATTATAAAAGCATATGTAAAGAAATGGAAGTCAATAACAAATGTGGGTGGACAAGATCACTATTTTGGAAGAGTAAGGAAATTAAGGAAACATTGCGTCCTCGGATTAGCTTTGTCAAAAACAAAGATGGACTGAAGATAAATGACGCTAGTGGAATAATAATAATAATAATGATGGTATTTGTTAAGCGCTTACTGTGTGCCGAGCACTGTTCTAAGCGCTGGGGGAGATACAAGGTAATCAGGTAGTCCCATGTGGGGCTCTCAGTCTTTATCCTCATTTGACAGATGAGGGAACTGAGGCCTAGAAAAGTGAAGTGACTTGCCCAAAGTCACACAGCTGACAAGTGGTGGAGCCGGGATTTGAGTGGAATCCAACAGAGATGGAAAGAATACACATAAGAACTATACCAGAAAAATAGGAATAGAAGAAAAGTATTTGAGGAAGCTCCTTTTGAATTAGAGCTACTTATCATAGAGATGCAGCGTGGCTTAGTGACAAGAGCCCGGGCTTGGGAGTCAGAGGTCGTGGGTTCTAATCCTGGCTCCGTCACTTGTCTGCTGTGTGACCTTGGGCAAGCCACTTCACTTCTCTGGACCTCAGTGACCTCATATGCATAATGGGCCTTAAGACTGTCAGTCTGACGTGCGACAACCTGCTTACCTTGTATCTACCCCATTGTTTAGAACGGTGCTTGGCACATAATAAGCGCTTAACAAATAACGTAATTATTTATTATTATTATCATGGAAAGTAAAGATAGGCCAGATTTACACTGCCTCCCCCCCAAATAAGGCACCCCCTCTGAGAGACTTCCTATTGAGGTGTTTCCGGCAGCTGGAGAGGAATCAGTTAAAGTCCTTAATTTAATTTAATTTGATTTAATGATGGCATTTATTGTGCGCTTACTATGTGCAATGTACGGTTCTAAGCACTGTGGAGGTTACAAGGTGATCAGGTTTAGTACAGTGCAAGTGCTTAGTACAGTGCTAAGCGCTTAGTACAGTGCTCTGCACATAGTAAGCGCTCAATAAATATGATTGATGATGATGATCAGGTTGTCCCATGGGGGCCTTACAGTCTTCATCCCCATTTTACAGAAGAGGTAACTGAGGCACAGAAAAGTTAAGTGACTGGCCCAAAGTCACACAGCTGACAATTGGCGGAGCTGGGATTTGAACCCATGACCTCTGACTCCAAAGCCCGGGCTCTTCCCACTGAGCCACGCTGTTTCCAAATTACATCAACAGGTCTGGCTAACCGCTCCATGGCCGTCTGATTGGAAGAGATCAGTTTAGGTTCCGATACTGAAGAAAGGAGACACAACTAAATGCAAGGTACCGCTAAAAATTATACGGCGTCCGACGGAGGCCTACATGGAACGCGAGTTGCTCGAAGTTCGAACGGGATTCCAGGAAGGATGAGGGATGTGAGATGTTATTGCTGATGTCCGTTGGATGATTGAAAGGAAGAGAGGATATCCAAAGGAATTAGAGTGTGTTTTATTGATTATTGTAAGGCCTTTGACTGCATGATTCACGAGAAGCTGTGGAGCACATTAAGGAAAAAATGGGCATGGATTAATTGCATTAGTACGGAACCTGTATGAAAAACAGGAGGCTACAATAAGAACAGAATATGGAGAAACAGAGTTGTTCCCCATTAGCAAGGGTATAAGAAAAGCGTGTATCTTATCGCCTTTATCTGTTCATGCTTTACACTGAATACCTCATGAAAGAGGTTGGATTGGATGAAGACAAATGGGGAGTAAAGGTTGGAGGAAGGAATATAAACAGTCTTCTTTACACTGATGCTATAGCCCTACTAGCAGAAAGTGAAGAAGACTTGATCATCATCATCATCATCAATAGTATTTATTGAGCGCTTACTATGTGCAGAGCACTGTACTAAGCGCTTGGGAAGTACAAATTGGCAACATATACAGACAGTCCCTACCCAACAGTGGGCTCACAGTCTAAAAGGGGGAGACAGAGAACAAAACCAAACATACTAACAAAATAAAATAAATAGAATAGATATGTACAAGTAAAATAAATAAATAAATAAATAAATAAATAAATAAATAGAGTAATAAATATGTACAAACATATATACATATATACAGGTGCTGTGGGGAAGGGAAGGAGGTAAGATGCGGGGGATGGAGAGGGGGATGAGCGGGAGAGGAAGGAAGGGACTTGATGGGCTTATTATTATTATTATTATTATATATACTATATATACTATTATACTATACTATATTATATACTATACTATATTGTACTATACTAGACTGTGAGCCCACTGTTGGGTAGGGACCGTCTCTATATGTTGCCAACTTGTACTTCCCAAGCGCTTAGTACAGTGTTCTGCACACAGTAAGTGCTCAATAAACACGATTGATTGATTGATATACTATTATATATACTATATAATAATATGTTATTATTATATATACCTGTATATATGTATATATGTTTGTACATATTTATTATTCTATTTATTTATTTATTTTACTTGTACGTATTCATTCTATTTATTTTATTTTGTTAATATGTTTTATTTTGTTGTCTGTCTCCCCCTTCTAGACTGTGAGCCCGCTGTTGGGTAGGGACCGTCTCTAGATGTTGCCAACCTGTACTTCCCAAGCACTTAGTACAGTGCTCTGCACCCAGTAAGCGCTCAATAAAACGATTGAATGAATGAAAGAATGAATGAATTATTAAAAGTTAAGGAACAGAGCGAAAAGATGGGCCTCTGAACATCAAGAAAACAAAGATCATGACAACTGGTAGTTTAACCACATTTGTAGTGGACGGAGAGAAGATTGAAATAGGTGACAGTATTTTTCTCCTGGGATTGATTATCCATAATAAAAGAAATAGTAGCCAAGAAATTCACCAAAGATGAATGTTAGGAAGACTTGCTAGGAAAAGCCTGGAAAAAGTCATGAGATGTGCTGATGGTAGTGATTGCCACAGAAATAGAAATTGTTAACTCTATGGTGTTTCCAGTGACAATGTATGGATCTGGAAGCGGGACAGTGAAAAACAGGATAGAAAGAACATGGATTCTTTTGAAATGTGGTGTCGGGGAAGGCTTTTGTGAGTACCACGGACTGCCCAATCAATCAATCAATCGTATTTATTGAGCGCTTACTGTGTGCAGAGCACTGTACTAAGCGTTTGGGAAGTACAAGTTGGCAACATATAGAGACGGTCCCTACCCAGCAGCGGGCTCACAGTCTAGAAGGGGGAATAATGATGGCATTTATTAAGTGCTTACTATGTGCAAAGCACTGCTCTAAGCACTGGGGAGGTTACAAGGTGATCAGGTAGTCCCACGGGGGGCTCACAGTCTTAATCCCCATTTTACAGATGAGGTAACTGAGGAACAGAGAAGTGACTTTCCCAGTCACACAGCTGACAATTGGCAGAGCTGGGATTTGAACCCATGACCTCGGACTCCAAAGCCCATGCTTTTTCCACTGAGCCACACACAGTCCAAAAGACAAACAAATGGATTTTAGAGCAAATGAAACCCAAGTGGTCTTTAGAAGGCCGAATGACTCAACTTAGATGAGCCTATTTTGGACACGTAATCAGGAGGACTAATTCTCTGGGGATGACACTAGTGCGAAGAGAAGTCCAGGGAAAAGACGGAAGAGGCAGAGCGGCAGCTAGATGGACAGAGACCATAACAACAATAACGGAAGAACCTTTAGAAAGGCTGTGGATCATGAGAAGCAGCGTGGCTCAGTGGACAGAGCCCAGGCTGTGGAGTCAGAGGTCATGGGTTCAAATCCTGCCTCCGCCAATTGTCCGCTGTGTGACTTTGGGCAACTCACTTCACTTCTCTGGGCCTCAGTTCCCTCATCTGTAAAATGGGGATTAAGACTGTGAGCCCCCTCATGGGACAACCTGATCACCTTGTAACCTCCTCAGCGCTTAGAACAGTGCTACGCACATAGTAAGCGCTTAATAAATGCCATTATTATTATTATTATTATTATGGCAGAGGACAGGACATTCTGGAGAAAGTATATCTAGGGAGTCGCTATCAATCAGAAATGACTCGACAGCACTTAATGATAATAAAAACTTTAATTAATTAATTCATTCATTCAGTCGTACTTATTGAGTGCTTACTGGGTGCAGAGCACTGTACTAAGCACTTGGGAAGTACAAGTTGGCAACATATAGAGACGTTCCCTACCCAACAATGGGCTCACAGTCTAGAAGGGACTCACAGTGTTGTTAAGCACTTACTAGGTGCCAAGCACTGTTCTAAGCACTGGGGTAGTTAAAAGTTAGTCAGTTTGGACGTAGTCCCTGTTCCACAAAGGGCTCATACTCCTAATCCCCATTTTACAGATGAGGGAACTGAGGCCCAAACAAGTGAAGTGACTTGCCCAAAATCACAAAGCAGACATGTAGCAGAGCCAGGATTTGAATCCATGAACTTCTGATTCCCAGACCCATACTCTATCCACTAAGACAGGCTGCTAATTAATAATAATAATAATAATAACGATGATGGTATTTGTTAAGCACTTCTTATGTGCCAGGCACTGTTCTAAGCGCTGGGGTGGATATAAGCAAATCGGGTTGGACACAGTCCCTGTCCCGTTTTTGGGGTCACAGCCTCAATCCCCATTTCACAGAAGACATAACTGAGGCCCAGAGAAGTGAAGTGACTTGCCCAAGGTCACACAGCAGACAAGTGACGGGGCCAGGATTAGAACTCATGACCTTCTGACACTCAGGCCCAGACTCTTATCCACTACGCCAGGCTGCTTCTCTACAAATATGGACTTACAGATGACAGATATGGATTTAAGTGGTGTGGGGCTGGGATGGAAAATGAATAAAGGGAGCAAGTTAAGGTGATGCAGAAGGGAGTGAGTCAATCAATCAATATCAATCAAGCAATCGGTTGAATTTATTGATCACTTTCTGTGTGCAGAGCACTGTTCTGAGCACTTGTAATCAATCAATCAATCAATTGTATTTATTGAGCGCTTACTATGTGCAGAGAACTGTACTAAGCGCTTGGGAAGCACAAATTGACAACATATAGAGTATGTTGTAAGAGTATGATACAATAATGTAACGGACACGTTCCCCGTCCGCAACAAGCTGACAGTCTAGAGGTGGGGAGACGGACATTAATAGAAATAAATAAATGACAGCCATGGAAATAAGCAGTGTGAGGCTGGGACGGGGGATGAATAAAGGGAGCAAGTCAGGGGGACGCAGAAGGGAGGGAGAAGAGAAGAAAGGAGGCTTTAGTCAGGGAAGGCCTGACTAAAATATCCAACACCTTCCCATTTTGTGAGCTATTAATAATAATAATAATAATAATAATAATGATGGCATTTATCATCATCATCATCAATCGTATTTATTGAGCGCTTACTGTGTGCAGAGCACTGTACTAAGCGCTTGGGAAGTACAAGTTGGCAACATATAGAGACAGTCTCTACCCAATAGTGGGCTCACAGTCTAAAATGGGGAGACAGAGAACAAAACCAAACATACTAACAAAATAAAATAAATAGAATAGATATGTAGATATGTAAATAGATATTTATTAAGTGCTTACTATGTGCAAAGCACTCTGCTAAGCGCTGGGGAGGTTACAGGGTAATGAGGTTGTCCCATGGGGGGCTCAGATTCTTCATCCCCATTTTACAGATGAGGTAACTGAGACACAGAGAATAATAATAATAATAATAATAATAATAATAATGGCATTTATTAAGTGCTTACTATGTGCAAAGCACTGTTCTAAGTGCTGGGGAGGTTACAAGGTGATCAGGTCATCCCACGGGGGGCTCACAGTCTTAATCCCCATTTTACAGATGAGATCACTGAGGCACAGAGAAGTGAAGTGACTTGGCCAAAGTCACACAGCTGACAGTTGGCGGAGCCGGGATTTGAACTCATGACCCTTGACTCCAAAGCCCTGGCTCTTTCCACTGAGCCACACTGCTATTGAGGAAAGACCTGTGAAAGATAAATAAATAACGGTCCCAGCTCACCAAGCGAAGCACTTTCGGAGAGTCTATTTTCAAAGTGTTTAACAAATAATATTAGAAAATAAAAAAAGAGGAAAAGCGTTCCAGGCCAGAGGAAGGATGTGGGCGAGAGGTCGGCGTTGAGATAGGCGAGACGGAGGCCCAGTGAGAAGGTCAGCATTAGAGGAGCCGAGTCTGTGGACTGGGTTGGAGTAGTGAGCCCGTTGTTGAGTAGGGACCGTTTCTATGCGTTGCCGACTTCTTGTACTTCCCAAGCGCTTAGTACAGTGCTCTGCACACAGTAAGCGCTCAATAAATACGACTGAATGAATGAAGTGGGAGAGCAGTGAGGTGAGGTAGGAGGGGGCAAGATGAGGAATGCTATCAAGTCACTGGTAAAGGGTTTCTCTCTCATGCGGAGGTAATAATAATAATAATACTTTTGGTGTTTGTTAAGCGCTTACTATGTGCAAAGCACTGTTCTAAGCGCTGGGGAGGACACAAGATGATCAGGTTGTCCCATGTGAGGCTCAAAATCTTAGTCCCCATTTTACAGATGAGGTAACAGAGTCTCAGAGAAGTGAAGTGACTTGCCCGAAGTCCCACAGCTGACAGTTGGCAGAGCCGGGATTTGAACCCATGACCTCTGACTCCAAAGCCCGGGATCTTTCTACTGAGCCATGCTGCTTCTCTACCACTGGAGAAGCAAGCATTATCTACCCCAGCATTTAGAACAGTGCCTGGCATAATAATAATAATAATAATGGCATTTATTAAGCACTTACTATGTGCAAAGCACTGTTCTAAGCGCTGGGGTAGACACAAGTTAATCAAGTTGTCCCACGTGGGGCTCACAGACTTAATCCCCATTTTACAGATGAGGTAACTGAGGCACAGAGAAGTCAAATGACTTTCCCAAAGTCACACAGCTGACAAGTAGCGGAGCCAGGATTCAAACCCATGACCTCCGACTCCAAAGCCCGGGCTCTTTCCACTGAGCCACGCTGCTTCTCTTAAAGCATGCACTAAGCACTTAACAAACACCATAAAAAAACCCCAAATCACTGGAGATACTTGAATAGTGGAGAAGCATGGACTGAACGTTTTAGTAGAAAAGCAGTGGAAAGAGCGCAGGCTTGAGAATCAGAAGTCATGGGTTCTAATCCTGGCTCTGTCAGCTGTGTGACTTTGGGCAAGTCACTAAACTTCTCTGAGAAACATGTACTGAACGTTTTAGTAGAAAAGCAGTGGAAAGAGCACAGGCTTGGGAATCAGAGGTCATGGGTTCTAATCCCGGCTCTGTCAGCTGTGTGACTTTGGGCAAGTCACTTAACTTCTCCGTGTCTCAGTTACCTCATCTGTAGAATGGGGATTAAGACTGTGAGCCCCACATGGGACAACCTGATTACCTTGAATGTAGAGAAGCAGCGTGGCTCAGTGGAAAGAGCCCGGGCTTGGGAGTCAGGGGTCATGGGTTCGAATCCTGGCTCCACCACTTGTCAGCTGTGTGACTTTCAGCAAGTCACTTCACTTCTCTGTGCCTCCGTTCCCTCATCTGTAAAATGGGGATTAAGACTGTGAGCTCCACATGGGACAACCTTGATTACCTTGTATCCCCCCCAGTGCTTAGAACAATGCTTGGCACATAGTAAGCGCTTAACAAATACCATTATTATTATTAGAAAAATGATGCATTTCCACTTACGCTACTGAACAAGTTGAGTTTCCCTCTGCTGAACACCAGAGCTTTTTATTTTTCCCCGCCTCTGGGCAAAATACCCTTTGGTTCTTTCCGATCTGAAACTCCAGATTTCTCTTTAAATGCCATGCAAACACTCAGCTCTCCATTCTCCGCTTGTTCCTGTGTTTGAACAAATACTCACAAGAAATGAAAAACACAATTTCGATTTTTTTCTAGCTGCCATCAAGAGGAAAATGGAGTTGAGAATAGCAGTTGCTATTGATCCCAGGGGAATTAAAACGATTCTGTCAAAATAGTTTATTGTTTTTCTTTTAAGCAATCAGAAAATCCTGGAGAAGAAGAGCTTATAGAAAGGCATGTTGAAGCCTTAATAGAAAGAATGCCAGGAAATCTGGGTTCTAATCCCACCTTGCCATTCATTCATTCAATCATATTTATTGAGTGCTTACTGCGTGCAAAGCACTGTACTAAGCACTTATGAGAGTCCAACAAGGTGACCCAGGGCAAGTTACTTAAACCATATGTACTAAGTGCTTGGGAGAGAACAAGAAAACAATATAACAAACACACTCCCTGCCCACAGTGAGCTTATTGTCTAGAAAGGGAGACGGACATTAATATAAATAAATAAATTGTGGATATGGACATTCATTCATTCATTCATTCAGTCAGTCAGTCAGTCATTCAGTCATGTTTATTGAGTGCTTACCTTGTGCAGAGCACAGTACTAATGATAATAATAATAATGATGATAATAATGGCTTTATTGAGTGCTTACTATGTGCAAAGCACTGTTCTAAGCACTGGGGAGCTTACAAGGTGATCAGTTTGTCCCACATGGGGTTCACAGTCTTAATTCCCATTTTACAGATTTTACCATTTTACCATTTTACCATTTTACCTCATCTGATTGATTACAGATGAGGTAACTGAGGCACAGAGAAGTTAAGTGACTTGCCCAAAATCACTTAGATGCTTGGATACTAAATGCTTGGGAGAGGACAATACAACAATATACAGACACATTCCCTGTCCACAATGAGCTTACGATCTAGAGGGGGAGACAGACATCGATCAATCAATCAATCAATCAATCAATCAATCGTATTTATTGAGCGCTTACTGTGTGCAGAGCACTGTACTAAGTGCTTGGGAAGTACAAGTCGGCAACACATAGAAACAGTCCCTACCCAACAGCAGGCTCACAGTCTAGAAGGGGAAATAGGCAACCTAATTAGCTTGGAGAAGCAGTGTGGCCTAATGGGTAGAGCCTGGGAGTTGGAAGGTCATGGGTTCTAATCCCAGCTCTGTCACTTGTCTGCTGTGGGACCTTGGGCAAGTCACTTTGCTTCTCTGGGCCTCAGTTCCCTCATCTGTAAAATGGGGATTAAGTCCGTGAGCCCCATGTGGGACAGGGACTGTGTCCAACCCGATTACCTCATATCTACCCCATTCATTCATTCAATCGTATTTACTGAGCACTTACTGTGGGCAGAGCACTGTACTAAGCGCTTGGGAAGTACAAGTTGGTAACACAGAGACGGTCCCTACCCAACAACGGGCTCACAGTCTAGAAGGGGGAGACAGACAACAAAACAAAATATGTGGATAGGTGGCAAGTCATCAGAATAAATAGAAGTAAAGCTAGATTCATTCATTCCTTCAATCGTATTTATTGAGCGCTTACTGTGTGCAGAGCACTGCACTAAGTGCTTGGGAAGTCCAAGCTGGCAACATCTACAGATGGCCCCTACCCAACGAAAGAAAACTGACATAAGTAGTGTGGGGCTGGGAGGGGAGATAAAGGCAAACCCGCAACCTTGGTGTCATCCTCGACTCCGCTCTCTCGTTCACCCCTCACATCCAAGCCGTCACCAAAACCTGCCGGTCTCAGCTCCGCAACATTGCCAAGATCCGCCCTTTCCTCTCTATCCATACCGCTACCCTGCTCATTCAAACTCTCATCCTATCCCGTCTGGACTACTGCATCAGCCTTCTCTCTGATCTCCCATCCTCGTGTCTCTCTCCACTTCAATCCATACTTCATGCTGCTGCCCGGATTATCTTTGTCCAGAAACGCTCTGGGCATGTTACTCCACTCCTCAAAAATCTCCAGTGGCTACCAATCAATCTGCGCATCAGGTTGAAATTCCTCACCCTGGGCTTCAAGGCTGTCCATCCCCTCGCCCCCTCCTACCTCACCTCCCTTCCGTCCTTCTCCAGCCCAGCCCACACCCTCCGCTCCTCCACCGCTGATCTCCTCACCGTACCTCATTCTCGCCTGTCCCGCCATCGACCCCCGGCCCACGTCATCCCCCGGGCCTGGAATGCCCTCCCTCTGCCCATCCGCCAAGCTAGTTCTCTTCCTCCCTTCAAGGCCCTGCTGAGAACTCACCTCCTCCAGGAGGCCTTCCCACACTGAGCCCCTTATTCCTCTCCCCCTCGTCCCCCTTTCCATCCCCCCCTTCTTACTTCCTTCCCTTCCCCACAGCACCTGTATATATGTATATATGTTTGTACATATTTATTACTCTATTTGTTTATTTTATTTGTACATATCTATTCTATTTATTTTATTTTGTTAGTATGTTTGGTTTTGTTCTCTGTCTCCCCCTTTTAGACTGTGAGCCCACTGTTGGGTAGGGACTGTCTCTATATGTTGCCAATTTGTACTTCCCAAGCGCTTAGTACAGTGCTCTGCACATAGTAAGCGCTCAATAAATACGATTGATGATGATGATAAAGGGAGCAAGTGAGGGTGATGCAGAAGGGAGTGGGAGAAGAGGAAAGGAGGGCTTAGACAGGGAAGACTTCTTGGAGGAGATGGGCCTTCAATAAGGCTTTGAAGAGGGGAAGAGTCATTGTCTGTGGGATTTGGGGAGGGAGGGCGTTCCAGGCCAGAGGCAGGACATGGGAGAGGGGTCGGCGGCAAGATAGATGAGATGGAGGCCCAGTGAGGAGGTTTGCATTAGAGGAGCCAAGTGTGAGGGCTGGGCTGCAGGAGGAGAGCAGTGAAGTCAGGTAGGAGGGGACAATGTTTTAAAGTCAATGGTGAGGAGTTTTTGTTTGATGTGGGGGACGGGTAACAACTGGAGTGTTTTGAGGAGCGGGGAAACATGGCCTGAACATTTTTTTGTGGAAAAATGATCCGGGCAGCAGTAGCTGATCAGCACGTGCCATTGATTGATTGACTGATCTATTTCCTCCAGATACACATCGATGAAATCCCCATAAATAATAATGATAATGATAATATTTGTTAAATAATAATGACGGCATTTGTTAAGCGCTTACTATGTGCAGAGCACTGTTCTATGCTCTGGGGGGGATACAAGGTGATCAGGTTGTCCCACGTGGGGCTCACAGTCTTCATCCCCATTTTCCAGATGAGGTCACTGAGGCTCAGAGACGTGAAGTGACTTGCCCAAGGTCACACAGCAGACATGTGACAGAGCTGGCATTCGAACCCATGACCTCTGACTCCAAAGCCCAGGGTCTTTCCACTGAGCCACGCTAAACACTTACTATGTGCCAATTATGGTTATAATAATAATAATAATAATAATAATAATAATAATAATAATAGCATTTGTTAAGTGCTTACTATGTGCAGAGCACTGTTCTAAGCACTGGTGGGGATACAAGGTGATCAAGTTGTCCCACGTGGGGCTCACAGTCTTAATCCCCATTTTACAGATGAGAGAACTGAGGCTCAGAGACGTTAAGTGACTTGCCCAAGGTCACACAGCGGACATGTGGCGGAGTCGGGACTCGAACCCATGACCTCTTACTCCAAAGCCCGGGCTCTTTCCAATGAGCCACGCTGCTTCTAAGCACTGGGGTAGATCCGCATGGAGCTCCTAGTCTTCATCCCCAGTTTACAGATGAGGTAACTGAGGCCCAGATAAGTTGCCCAAAGTCACACAGCAGACAAGTGGCAGAGCCGGGATTAGAACCCACGTCCTCTGACTCCCAAGCCGGGGCTCTTTCCACTGAGCCACGCTGCTTCAATCCTTCTAGAATGGAATATTAATTCCTATAATGATTTTGTGTCCATCTTCCCAGCCAAACTGTAAGATGCTTGTGGTCAGGGAATCCTGGCTTCTTCTATTAGTACAGTGCTCTGCATGCTGTAGGTGTTTGGTAAATACTATTATTGGTTGATTTAATGTTGACTTCTGATTTACCTAAGTTAATTACTAGGTGGTCAGTAAATCCATTTTAGGAGGGACTAGTAGATTGATGATGTTGATGATGATGATGTTGGTATTTGTTAAGCACTTACTATGTGCCAAACACTGTTTTAAGCACTGGGGTAGATACAAGGTGATCAGGTTGTCCCACGTGGGGCTCACAGTCTTCATCCCCATTTTCCAGATGAGGTAACTGAGGCACAGAGAAGTGAAGGGACTTGCCAAAAGTCCCACAGCTGGTAAGTGGCGGAGCCATGATTACAACTGCCCATGGAAGGTGATGGAATCATTCATTCAATCGTATTTATTGAGCGCTTACTGTGTGCAGGGCACTGTACTAAGCGCTTGTGAGGTACAAGTCGGTAACATATAGAGACGGTCCCTACCCAACAATGAAGAGGGAGACAGACAACAAAACAAAACATGTGGACCGGTGTCAACTTACTGAAACAATGTTGTGTAATGGAAAGAGCACAGCAGGCTTGGGAGTCAGAGGTCCTGGGATCTAAAATTGTTCATTCATTCATTCATTCATTCATTCATTCAATCGTATTTATTGAGCGCTTACTGTGTGCAGAGCACTGGACTAAGCGCTCAATTCATTCAGTCATATTTATTGAGTGCTTGCTATGTGCAGAGCACTGTACTAAGTCCTTGGAAAGTACAATTCAGCATTAAAGAGAGACAATCCCTGCCCACACTGGGCTCACAGTCTAGAAGGGGGGAGACAGGAATCAAACCAAGTAAACAGGGATCAATAGCATCAATATCAATCAATTGAATTACAGATATATGCACATCATTAATATAAAATAATATAATTAAAAATATTTACATATCTACAGAGAAGCAGCGTGGCTCGGTGGAAAGAGCACAGGCTTTGGAGTCAGAGGCCATGTGTTCAAATCCCAGCTCTACCAATTGTCGGCTGTGTGACTTTGGGAAAGTCACTTAACTTCTCTGTGCCTCAATTACCTCATCTGTAAAATGGGGATTAAAACTGTGAGCCCCCCGCCCCCCCGGGACAACCTGATCACCTTGTAACTTCCCCAGCTCTTAGAACAGTGCTTTGCACACAGTAAGCACTTAACAAATGCCATCATCATTATTAAGTGTTGTGGGGCGGAGAGGGAGGGTTGAGCAAAGGGTGAGAGTTGGGGAGATGTGGAGGAGTAGGGGAGCTGAGGAAAAGGGGGGCTTTGTCTGGGAAGGCCTCCTGGAGGAGGTGAGTCTTCAGTAGGGCTTTGAAGCGGGGGCAGTGTGATGGTTATCCTGGCTCCACTACTTCCCTGCAGGGCAACCTTGGGTAAGTCGCTTCACCACTCTGCAACTCAGTTCCCTCATCTGCAAAAGTGGGGATTTAATGCCTGGCCTCCCTCCTACTTAGACCATGTAGCACCTGATTGTCCCTTATAGCGCTTAGTTGCTACCAATCAACCTACGCATCAGGCAAAAACTCCTCCCCCTGGGCTTCAAGGCTGTCCATCCATCCCCTCGCCCCCTCCTACCTCACCTCCCTTCTCTCCTTCTCCAGCCCAGCCTGCACCCTCCGCTCCTCTGCCGCTAATGTCCTCACTGGGCCTCATTCTCACCTGTCCCACCATCGACCCTCGTCCTCCCCCTGGCCTGGAATGCCCTCCCTCCCAACATCCGCCAAGCTAGCTCTCTTCCTCCCTTCAGAGCCCTACTGAGAGCTCACCTCCTCCAGGATGGCTTCCCAGACTGAGCCCTCTCCTTCCTCTCCCCCTCCTCCCCCTCCCCATCTCCCCGCCTTATCTCCTTCCCCTCCCCGCAGCACCTGTATATATGTATATATGTTTGTACATATTTATTACTCTATTTATTTTACCTGTACATATCTATTCTATTTATTTTATTTTGTTAGTATGTTTGGTTTTGTTCTGTCTCCCCCTTTTATACTGTGAGCCCGCTGTTGGGTAGGGACCGTCTCTATATGTTGCCAACTTGTACTTCCCAAGCACTTAGTACAGTGCTCTGCACACAGTAAGCGCTCAATAAATACGATTGAATGAATGAATGAATGAATGAATAGTTCAGGGCTTGGCACATAGTAAGCGCCCAACAAATTCCACAGCTAACATTCCCCCTCTAGACTGTAAGCTCGCTGTGGGCAGGGAGCATGTCTTCCAACTCTGTTTATACTCTCCCAAGCACTTAGTGTTCTGCACACAGAAAACACTCAATAAATAGCACTGATGATCCTGATGATGTTGATGATGATGATGATATTTATTGTATGCCGAGCACTGTATTAAGCACTTGAGAGAGTACAATAGTATTACTTGACACAGAGAACTCTTTGTTCACCATATGCGCTGGTTGCTTCTGAAATCAGATTCTCTCCAAGCTCTCGGATAAGAAGGAATTGGGAAGAATATTGTGAGAAGCCTGCCAACGGAGGCTTTTCAACATCTGTTTGGGGGGAACTCTCTGTTTAGGAAAACAAAGCATGAATTCAAAAACAAATAAATATTATGGCTAAATAAACAGGGGGTTTTTTTTGGCCCGCTTTGCTGCTGTTTCCTGCCATAAAGACTCCTCATTCCATCTGAGAATAAATTCCGGCATTTCACTTTTTAATCAAATAGGATTAGCCACTGAGATCACAAACACAGCAGCCTATTTTGGATTCGCCGTAGAAGAAGCAGATGTGCTTTTAGGCAGAGTATTCTGTTTCAAAAACAATCCTTTTCTTCTAGACTGTGCCATAAGGAATGAAAAGGGAACCCAGAATCAGGGTCTCTTTCCCATCTTTCTCATTCACCATTCATTCATTCATCCTTTCATTCCGTGGTATTTATTGAGCGCTTACTGTGTGCAGAACACTGCAACACAGTGCTCTGCACACAGTAAGCGCTCAATAAATACGACTGAATGCACTCGGCACTTGGGAGAGGACAATCCAGCAATAAACAGACATATTCTCTGCCCACAATGAGTTCAGAGTCTAGAGGGGGAGACAGGCACCGATGCATGAATAAATAAATACATAAATAAATGACAGATCTGGATATAAGTGCTTTGGGGCTGGGAGAGGGGGAAGAACATAGGGAGAAAGTCAGGGCGACGCAGAAGACAGTGGGAGAGGAGGAGACGGGGGGCTTAGTCAGGGAAGGCTTCTCGGAAGAGATGAGCCTTCCGTGAGGCTTTGAAGTGGATATTATTCATTCATTCATTCATTCAATCGTACTTATTGAGCGCTTACTGTGTGCAGAGCACTGTACTAAGTGCTTGGGAAATACAACTTAGCAACATATAGACGGTCCCTACCCAACAGTCGGCTCACAGTCTAGAAGGGGGAGACAGAGAACAAAACATATTAACAAAATAAAATAAATAGAATAAATATGTACAAATAAAATAAATAGAGTAATAAATACGTACAAACATATATATATCTATATATCTATAGATATATATAGATATATATAGATATATATAGATATACATATCTATATATCTATATATCTATATCTATATCTATATATCTATATATCTATATATCTATATATAGATATATAGATATATATACAGGTGTTGTGGGGAAGGGAAGGAGGTAAGGTGGGGGGGATGGGGAGGGGGATTAGCTTTATGCCCTGGCCACGTTTGTTGATGAACTTCCCGTTTTCAGTGAACAGGATTTCCATTCTTGTCCATCCCTGTTTTTGCCATCCCTAATTCGTCCCTTCTGCAATTTTTTTCTAATTTTATTTTAGGGTATTTGTTAAACGCTGAATATGTAATAATAATAATAATAATAATAATAATTGTGGCATTTGTTAAGTGCTCACTATGTGCTAAGCATTTTACTAAGTGCTGGGGTAGATACAAGTTTATCAGGTTATCCCACGTGGGGCTCGCAGTCTTAATCCCCATTTTACAGATAAGGAAACTGATGCACAGAGATGTTAGGCGGCTTGCCCAAGGTCACACAGCTGACAAGTGGTGGAACTGGGATTAGAACCCACGTCCTCTGACTCCCAAACCCAGGCTCTTCCCACTAAGCCACACTGCTATCCAACATGGGGGCTCACGGTTTTAATCCCCATTGTACACATGAGGTAACTGAGGCTCAGAGAAGCGGAGTGACTCACCCAAGGTCACCCAGCAGACGAGTGGCGGAGCCGGGACTAATGATAGCATCTATTAAGCGCTTACTATGTGCAAAGCACTGTTCTAAGCGCTGGGGAGGTTACAAGGTGATCAGGTTGTCCCACGGTGGGCTCACAGTCTTCATCCCCATTTTACAGATGAGGGAACTGAGGCCCAGAGAAGTGAAGTGACTTGCCCACAGTCAAGTGGTGGAGCCAAGATTTGAACCCATGATCTCTGACTCCCCTGACTCCCAGACTGGTGCTCTATCCACTAGGCCTCGCTACTTCTCAGCTGTCAGCTCTCATCATTCATTCAGTCAATCATATTTAATAATAATAATAATAATGGTATTTATTAAGCGCTTACTATGTGCAAAGCACTGTTCTAAGCGCTGGGCAGGTTACAAGGTGATCAGGTTGTCCCACATGGGGCTCACAGTCTTAATCCCCATTTTCCAGATGAGGGAACTGGGGCACAGAGAAGTGAAGTGACTTGCCCAAAGTCACACAGCTGACAATTGGTGGAGCCGGGATTTGAACCCATGACGTCTGACTCCAAAGCTGTTTCCACTGAGCCACACTGCTTCTCTTTCTTCTGCTTCTACTTATTGAGCGCTTACTGCGTGCTGAGCACTGTACTAAGCGCTTGAAGGTCATCCTTCTGACCTCACCTGGATTGAGGAAAAACATGGTATTTGAAGCAGTTTGTGGCTGTGTGAGCTTTGCGGAGATGTGGTGGGATGGCGCTGCGGAAAGAGCCCGAGTCTGGGAGTCAAAAGGACCTGGGTTCTAGCCCCAGCTCTGCCACTTGTCTGCTGTGTGACCCTGGGCAAGTCACTTCACTTCCTTGTGCCTCAGTTTTCCTCTTCTGTAAAATGGGGATTAAGACTGCGGAGCCCCAAGTGGGACAAAGAACTGTGTCCAACCTGATTAACTTGTATCCACCCCAGCGCTTAGTAAAGTGCCTAGCACATTCATTGAAGCAGTGTGGCTCAGTGGAAAGAGCCCGGGCTTTGGAGTCAGAGGTCGTGGGTTCAAATCCCGTCTCCGCCCCTTGTCAGCTGTGTGACTTTGGGCAAGTCACTTCACTTCTCTGGCCCTCAGTTCCCTCATCTGTCAAATGGGGATGAAGACTGTGAGCCCCACGTGGGACAACCTGATTACCTTGTATCTACCCCAGCGCTTAGAACAGTGCTTTGCACATAGTAAGCGCTTAATAAATACCAACATTATTATTATTATTATTATTATTCATGCATTCAATTGTATTTATTGAGCGCTTGCTGTGTGCAGAGCACAGTACTAAGCGCTTGGGAAGTCCAAGTTGGCAACATATAAAGACGGTCCCTATCCAACAGTGGGCTCACAGTCTAGAAGGGGGAGACAGAGAACAAAACGGAACATATTAGCAAAAATAAAATAAATAGGAAATAATAATAATAAAAATAAATACATAGAAAGCACATATACCAAGAAAACAACGGAACAGAACAACAACAACAAAACTTCTCCACTTCTTCTCCGCTTCTTCTTCTTAGAGAAGCAGTATGGCTCAGTGGACAGAGCCCGGGCTTTGGAGTCAGAGGTCATGGGTTCAAATCCCACATCTGCCACTTGTCCGATGTGTGACTTTGGGCAAGTCACTTCACTTCTCTGGGCCTCAGTTCCCTCATCTGTAAAATGGGGGTGAAGACTGTGAGCCCCCTGTGGGACAACCTGATCACCTTGTAACCTCCTCAGAGCTTAGAACAGTACTTAATAAGCACATAGTAAGCGCTTAATAAATGCTATTATTATTATTATTATTCTCTGTTCCTCATTTTGCATTTATTGTGAATTTCTTGACCTTCTGATGCAGAGTCTTTTGTGAGGTATTTGCATTTCTTTTTCAAAATGAAAAGAGCTCTGAAGAATGAGAGGAGTTCCCAGAGGGATTAGACATCGGGATAAACTGGAAGAATGCTAGCTCTTCCTCTAGCTGAGAGATATCCCTGTGGTTTACAAGAATAAAAATTAATAATTGTGGTATTTGTTAAGTGCTTATGATGTGCCAAGCACTGTTCTAAGCACTGCAGTAGATACAAGGTGATCAGGTTGTCCCACGTGGGGCTCACAGGCTTAATCCCCATTTTCCAGATGAGGGAACTGAGGCACAGAGAAGTGAAGTGACTTTCCCAAAGTCACCCAGCTGACAAGTGGTAGACCTGGGATTAGAATCCACGACCTCTGACTCCCAAACCCAGGCTCTTTCCTCTAAGCTATGCTGCTTCTTCTTATTATTAGTATCGCTATTATTACTATTACTACGAAACAGCATGGCTCAGTGGAAAGAGCATGGGCTTTGGAGTCAGAGGTCATGGGTTCAAATCCTGGCTCCACCAATTGTCAGCTGTGTGACTTTGGGCAAGTCACTTAACTTCTCCGTACCTCAGTTACCTCATCTGTAAAAAGGGGATTAAGACTGTGAATGCCCCCCACCCCCACCCCCGAGGGACAACCTGATCACCTTGTAACCTTCCCAGCACTTAGAACAGTGCTTTGCACATCGTAAGCGCTTAATAAATGCCATTATTATTATTATTATTATTACTATTAGAGAAGCAGCGTGGCTCAGCAGAAAGAGCACGGGCTTTGGAGTCAGAGGTCATGGGTTCAAATCCAGGCTCCACCAATTGTCAGCCGTATGACTTTGGGCAAGTCACTTCGCTTCTCAGTGCCTCAGTTACCTCCTTTGTAAAATTGGGATTAAGACTGTGAGTCCCCCGTGGGACAACCTGATCACCTTGTAACCTCCCCAGCGCTTAGAACAGTGCTTTGCACATAGTAAGCACTTAATAAATGCCATTATTATTATTATTATCATTACTACTATCAGTAATAGTAGTAGACGTAAACTCCCAGAACTGATTCAGGACAGGAATTTGTGGGCAAATTCTGTGGAAGTGGGCTAATTCTAGAGCTGGTAAACACATTCTCTGCCCACAGGAGTTTGCCGTCTAGAAGGAGAGACAGACATTAATAGAAATAAATAAACATCAGATAAGCACAAAAGTGCTGTGGGGTTGAGGGTGGGGTGAACGTCAAGTTGATTCATTCAGTGGTACAGTGCTCTGCACAGAGTAAGCGCTCAATAAATATTCACTCATTCAATCATATTCATTGTCTGTCTGCCCCTCTAGACCAGCTCCTTGTGGGCAGGGAGTGGGTCTGTTATAATAGTGTTGTATTGTACTTTCTCAAGTGCTTAGTGCAGTGCTCTGCACATAGTAAGCACTCAATAAATATTCACTCATTCAATCGTATTTATTGAGTGCTTACTCTGTGCAGAGCACTGTACTAAGCACTTGAGAAAGTGCAATATAACACTATAACAGACCCACTCCCTGCCCACAAGGAGCTTATGGTCTAGAGGGGCAGACAGCCCTCATTTACTTGGGCCTGGGAGCTGGGAGACTTGGGTTCAAGTCTTGTACCTCTCGATCACTTAATACGATGCTCTGCACACAGTAAGTGTTCAATAAACGTAATGAATTGATCGAAAAACAATACAACCGATTGACCGAAATGCAGAGTGTTTCTCAGCAAAACACATGTAGAAGAAACACCGTTGTTTCTGTGTAAGTGTTCAATAAACGTAATGAATTGATCGAAAAACAATACAACCGATTGACCGAAATGCAGTGTTTCTCAGCAAAACACATGTAGAAGAAACACCGTTGTCTCCGTGTCCAGTGCCTGCAAGGGTGGACACCACCTCTTGATAAATAGTATTGATTGATCGATCCATTGGTTGCAAAGCACTGTTCTCAACATTTGAGGAAACACAGGAGAATCAAAGACTCAGTCCTTTCCCTCTGGGGCTTTGTCTTGTCCTCTGCCTCCGACCCAGAGCGACATCATGGACACATCTCTCCCAAAACGCCCCGCTCTCCATCTGCCATCATTCCGGTAGTGGATCCACAGAGTTTTCTTGGGAAAAATCCAAAGTGGTTGACCATTGCCGCCTTCCATGCAGTCAACTTGAATCTCCGCTCTGGACTCTCTCCCAAGCCGCTGCTGCCCAGCACGGGGAAGGTTTGACTTGTAGCCGATGGCCTGACACTCACTAGCCACTGCCCAAGCTAGGAATGGCAGACGGGCCTCTGCTTCACTCTCCCTTCCTTAGCCGAGACTGTTAGAGGGCTGGAAATTCTCCAGTGTTTAGCCTTATTGAATGGCCATCTCATCCAAGAGGCATTCCTTGACAAAGTCCTCACCGTACCTCATTCTCTCCTGCCCCGCCATCGACCCCCGGCCCACGTCCTCCCCCGGGCCTGGAATGCCCTCCCTCTGCCCATCCGCCAAGCTAGCTCTCTTCCTCCCTTCAAGGCCCTACTGAGAGCTCACCTCCTCGAGAAGGCCTTCCCAGACTGAGCCCCTTCCTTCCTCTCTCCCTCATCCCCCTCTCCATCCCCCCATCTTACCTCCTTCCCTTCCCCACTGCACCTGTATATATGGATATATGTTTGTACATATTTGTTACTCTATTTATTTATTTATTTTACTTGTACATATCTATTCTATTTATTTTATTTTGTTAGTGTGTTTGGTTTTGTTCTCTGTCTCCCCCTTTTAGACTGTGAGCCCACTGTTGGGTAGGGACTGTCTCTTAGATGTTGCCAACTTGTACTTCCCAAGTGCTTAGTACAGTGCTCTGCACACAGTAAGCGCTCAATAAATACGATTGATGATGTTGATGATGATGATGATTTCCTTTTCTCCTACTCCCTTCTTTGTCACCTTTGCACTTGGGTTTTCCCCCTTAATTCAGCCCACCCTCACCCTCACGGCACTTATGTCCATATCTGTAATGTATTTATTCATATTAATGCTACCTCCCCCTCTAGACTTTAAGCTCCTTGGGGGCAGAAACCATGTCTACCAACTTTGTTGCAATGTATTCATTCATTCATTCAATCAATCGTATTTATTGAGCGCTTACTGTGTGCACAGCACTGTACTAAGCGCTTGGGAAATACAAGTTGGCAACATATAGAGACAATCCCTACCCAACAGTGGGCTCACAGTCTAGAAGGGGGAGGACTCTCCCAACCTTTCAGTACAGTGCTCTGCACACTGCTTGAGCTCAATAAATGTGGTTGATTGATTGATTGATCATGAAAATGAATACACAAGAGTTAAAGATGTCTTCTACTTCTTTCACATAATATGGTTCAGGGTCAATTGGCTGAGGGAGAGGTGGGGCTTGGGGGGCTTTGAGGGTGGAAATATTTGAGGATGAATGAGTTCTGGATTCTGGGAACAATATGAACAGTCAATCGATACTATTTGTTGAGTTTTTACTGCACACAGAACACAGTACTAGGTACGTAATAATAATAATAATAATAATAATAATAATAATAATGATTGTAGAATTTGTTGCCTGCTTACTATGTGGCAGACACAGTTCTAAGTGCTGGGTTGGAGACAAGCAAATCAAGGAAGCAGTGTGGCTCAGTGGAAAGAGCACTGGCTTTGGAGTCAGAGGTTGTGGGTTCAAATCTCAGCTCCGCCACTTGTCAGCTGTGTGACTCTGGGCAAGTCACTTTACTTCTCTGGGCCTCAGTTCCCTCATCTGTAAAATGGGGATGAAGATTGTGAGCCCCTCATGGGACAACCTGATTACCTTGTATCTACCCCAGTGCTTAGAACAGTGCTTCGCACATAGTAAGCACTTAACAAATACTAACATTATTTTGATTATTACTATTTTTAAGTTGGATACAGTCCCTGTCCCATGTGGAGCTCACAGAACCTCCATTTATCAGATGAGAGAACTGAGGCCCAGAGAATAATAATAATAATGGATTTGTTGAGCACTTACTATGTGCGAAGCACTGTTCTAAGCGCTGGGGGGGGGATACAAGGTGATCGGGTTATCCCACATGGGGCTCACAGTCTTAATCCCCATTTTACAGATGAGGTAACTGAGGCTCAGAGAAGTTAAGTGATTTGTCCAAGGTCACGCAGCAGACATGAGGAGGAGCTGGGATTAGAACCCACGCTGCTTCTCTATAAGAAGTGAAGCGACTTGCCCAAGGTCACCCAGTGGATAACGCCAACTGTCAGCTGTGTGACTTTGGGTAAGTCACTTCACTTCTCTGGGCCTCAGTTACCTCATCTGTAAAATGGGGATTAAAACTGTGAGCCCCCGCCGTGGGACAACCTGATCACCTTGTAACCTCTCCAGCGCTTAGAACAGTGCTTTGCACATAGTAAGCGCTTAACAAATACCATCATCATCATCAAGTGGTGGAGCCGGGATTAGAACTCAGGTCCTTCTGATTCCCAGGCCAGGGCTCTAGCCACTAGCCCACACTGCTTTGACCATGCAGTAGAGTTGGGAAACCTGTCTCTGCCCACAAGGAGAATCCAGTTCAGTCATTCAATCGTATTTATTGAGCGTTTACTGTGTGCAGAGCACTGTACTAAGTGCTTGGAAAGTACAATTCGGCAACAGATAGAGACAATCCCTACCCAACAATGAGAAGCAGCGTGGCTCAGGGGAAAGAGCACGGGTTTTGGAGTCAGAGATCATGGGTTCAAATTCCGGCTCCACGAGTCACTTTGGGCAAGTCACTTAACTTCTCTGTGCCTCAGTTACCTCATCTGTAAAATGGGGATTATGACTTTGAGTCCCCAGTGGGACAACCTGATCACCTTGTAACCTCCCCAGTGCTTAGAACAGTGCTTTACACATAGCAAGCACTTAATAGATGCCATTATTATTCCCCTTTCTAGACTGTGAGCCCGCTGTTGGGTAGGGACCGTCTCTATATGTTGCCAACTTGTACTTCCCAAGCGCTTAGTACAGTGCTCTGTACACAGTAAGCGCTCAATAAATACGATCGAATGAATGAATGAATGAATGAATGAACAAAGGGCTCGCAGTCTAGACAGAAGGGCGGAAGGCGGAGGATGGAGGTGGTGGGGTGGGCTCTGAGAATGAGAACCGGTGAGAAGTGAGTTGGAAAAGATGGGGAGTGGGAAATCAATCAATCAATCAATCAATCAATTGTATTTATTGAGCACTTACTGTGTGCAGAGCACTGTACTAAGCACTTGGGAAGTAAAAGTTGGCAGCATATAGAGATGGTACCTACCCAACAGTGGGCTCACAGTCTAGAAGGGGGAGACGGAGAACAAAACAAAACATATTAACAAAATAAAATGAATAGAATAGATATGTACAAGTAAAATAAATAAACACATTTATTTATTTTAAATAAGGGAAAGAGCCCTTATGCTAGGTGGAGAGAGTCTTGAAGCCATGGACCAGGATTTTCTGCGAGATGTGGAAGGAGGTCAAGAGAGCTAATACATTAGGGAGGAGAAAACAGGTGGAAGCCAATAATAACAGTAATAATAATAAGTATAGAAAGTAAGCTACGTGTTTAGTCCTCACTTTGTGCTACATGTTAAGCTAAGTGTCTGGGGGGATGCAAGATAATTAGATTGGACAAAGTCCCTGTTCCACTTAGGATGCTTCTGCTCGGTGAGGGAGAGGAAGGGTAACCAGTGGAGGCTCATGGAGAGTAGCAGTGTGGCCTAATGGATAGGAATCTGGGGGTCAGAAGGTCATGGGTTCTAATCCTGGCTCTGCCACTTGTCTGCCGTGTGACTTAGGGCAAGCCACTTCACTTCTCTGTGCCTCAGTTCCCTCATCTGTAAAGTGGTGATTAAGACTGTGAGCCCCAATTTGTACTTCCCAAGCGCTTAGTACAGTGCTCTGCACATAGTAAGCGCTCAATAAATACGATTGATGATGATGATGATGATGTGGGACAGGGACTGTGTCCAATCTGATTTGCTTGCATCATCATCATCGTCAATCGTATTGATTGAGCGCTGACTGTGTGCAGAGCACTGTACTAAGCGCTTGGGAAGTACAAGTTGGCAACATATAGAGACAGTCCCTACCCAACAGTGGGCTCACAGTCTAAAAGGGGGAGACAAAACCAAATATACTAACAAAATAAAATAAATAGAATAGATATGTACAAGTAAAATAAATAAATAGAGTAATAAATATGTACAAACATATATACATATATACAGGTGCTGTGGGGAAGGGAAAGAGGGCTTAGAGAAGCAGCGTGGCTCAGTGGAAAGAGCCCAGGCTTTGGAGTCAGAGGTCATGGGTTCAAATCCTGACTCTGCCTCTTGTCAGGTGTGCGACTTTGGACAAGTCACTTCACTTCTCTGTGCCTCAGTTCCCTCATCTGTAAAATGGAGTTGAAGTCTGTGAGCCCCCGTGGGCCAACCTGATCACCTTGTAACTTCCCCAGTGCTTAGAACAGTGCTTTGCACATAGTAAGTGCTTAATAAATGCCATTATTATTATTAATATTATTATCAATCAATCAATTGTATTTATTGAGCGCTTACTATGTGCAGAGCACTGTACTAAGCGCTTGGGAAGTACAAATTGGCACAAAGTAAGCGCTTAACAAATACCAAAATTGTGATTATTCTTGCAGGATGCTCGCCCCGAAACACTGCTTTTTCCTCCGTTTTCTCCAGAAGAGGTTCACACGGTAAGTACGCCCATCTCTCTGGCTTTCGACTATCAGATCAGACTCCGCTTCTTAGCAAAGCCCTTAAATTTCCTTTCAGAATATTGCTCAAGACTGAATTCTCCTTTCGGCCCAGCTTGTCTGTGATTCTACAGGCCGTCTAAACCATCTGACCCCGATCCCACTCCAGAGAACCAGATAAAGAGGGGGAGAGTTGGGATTCCCTGCTAGGAAATTGCAGTTACCTTCCAGATAACCCATCCACCCGGTGATAAAGTCTGGGACCATCAGACAAGAAATTACAGGTCACCAAGTTCTTGGCAGAGAGAAAACTTTGTGCAGAGACACTGAGAGAGAGAAAGTCTCTGTCAGTCCAATCAAAGGTATTTATTGAGCGCTTATCAGGTATGGAGCATTGTACTAGATGTTTTGGAGAGGACAGTGCAATAGACTAGCAAGCAGCTTGGCGTAGTGGATAGAGCACGGGCCTGGGAATCAGAAGGTCATGAGTTAATAATAATAATACTAATAATAATGATGGCATTTGTTAAGCACTTACTATGTGCCAAGCACTGTTCTAAGCACTGGGGAGGATCCAAGGTGATCAGGTTGTCCCACATGGAGCTCACAGTCTTCATCCCCATTTTCCAGCTGAGCGAACTGAGGCCCAGAGAAGTTAAGTGACTTGCCCAAAGTCACACAGCTGACAAGTAAAGAAGCCGGGATTTGAACCCACGACCTCTGACTCCTAAGCCCGGGCTCTTGTCACTGAGCCACGCTGCTTCTAATCCCTCCTCTGCCACTAGTCTATTTATTATATTTGTACAGATTTATTACTCTATTTATTTTACTTGTACATATTTACTATTCTATTTATTTTGTTAATGATGTGCATATAGCTTTAATTCTACTTGTTCTGACGACTTTGACACCTGTCTCCATGTTTTGTTTTGTTGTCTGTCTCCCCCTTCTAGACTGTGAGCCCGCTGTTGGGTAGGGACCTTCTCTATATGTTGCCGACTTGTACCTTCCAAGCGCTTAGTCCAGTGCTCTGCACACAGTAAGCACTCGATAAATACGATTGAATGAATGAATGAATGAATGCATGAATGAATAGTCTGCTTCCATGGCCTAAAACAAGTCACTTCACTTCTCTGGCCTCAGTGGCCGCATCAGGAAAATAATGATGATAATAATAATCATGATGGTAATAATAATAATAATAATAATAATAATAATAATAATAATAATGATGATGATGATAATAATAATAACAGCATTTATTAAGCGCTTACTCTGTGCAAAGCACTGTTCTAATGGCTGGGGAGGTTACAAGGGGATCAGGTTGTCCCACGAGGAGCTCACAGTCTTAATCCCCATTTTACAGATGAGGTACCTGAGGCACAGAGAAGTTAAGTGACTTGCCCAAAGCCACACAGCTGAAAAGTGGCAGAGCCGGAATTTGAACCCGTGATCTCTGACTCCAGAGCCTGGGCTCTTTCCACTGAGCCATGCTGCTTCTCTAATGGGGATTAAAACAGTGAGCCCCATGTAGGACAAGGCTGTTTCTAACCTGATTTACTTGCATCCACCTCAGTAGTTGGTATAGTGCCTGGCCTAAAGTAGGCACTTAACAAATGGCACAATTGTTATTATTATCATGTCCAAAACAGAACTACTTCTCTTCACACCCAAACCCTGTCCTCCCCATGACTATCTTGTCACTGTAGACAGCACCTCCATCCTACTTAGGAGAAACAGTGTGACTCAGTGGAAAGAGCCCGGGCTTTGGAGTCAGAGGTCATGGGTTCAACTCCCGGCTCCACCAATTGCCAGCTGTGTGACTTTGGGCAAGTCACTTCACTTCTCTGGGCCTCAGTTCCCTCATCTGTAAAATGGGGATTAAGACTGTGAGCCCGCCATGGGACAACCTCACCACCTTGTAACCTCCCCAGTGCTTAGAACAGTGCTTTGCACATAGTAAGCGCTTAATAAAGTGCTGTTGCCAACTTGCACTTCCCAAGCGCTTAGTACAGTGCCCTGCACACAGTAAGCACTCAGTAAATATGATTGAATGAATAAATGCTATTATCATTACTTTTATAACAACCCCATCGCCATCCCTGACTAAACCCTCCTGTCCTCTTCTCCCACTCTCTTCTGCAACACCCTGCACTTGGTTTGTCTCCCTATATTCACCTATTCCTCTGTCCCTCCCACATATGTGGACCCACACTGTGGACCACCCCCTTCTCCTCAACATGTTATCTGACCTTGGCTTCACAGACTCCGTCCTCTCCTGGTTCTCCTCTTATCTCTCCGGTCGTTCTTTCTCAGTCTCTTTTGCAGGCTCCTCCTCCCCCTCCCATCCTCTTACTGTGGGGGTTCCCCAAGGTTCAGTGCTTGGTCCCCTTCTGTTCTCAATCTACACTCACTCCCTTGGTGACCTCATTCGCTCCCACGGCTTCAACTATCATCTCTACGCTGATGACACCCAGATCTACATCTCTGCCCCTGCTCTCTCCCCCTCCCTCCAGGCTCGCATCTCCTCCTGCCTTCAGGACATCTCCATCTGGATGTCCGCCCGCCACCTAAAGCTCAACATGTCGAAGACTGAGCTCCTTGTCTTCCCTCCCAAACCTTGTCCTCTCCCTGACTTTCCCATCTCTGTTGACGGCACTACCATCCTTCCCGTCTCACAAGCCCGCAACCTTGGTGTCATCCTCGACTCCGCTCTCTCATTCACCCCTCACATCCAAGCCGTCACCAAAACCTGCCGGTCTCAGCTCCGCAACATTGCCAAGATCCGCCCTTTCCTCTCCATCCAAACCGCTACCCTGCTAATTCAAGCTCTCATCCTATCCCGTCTGGACTACTGCACTAGCCTTCTCTCGGATCTCCCATCCTCGTGTCTCTCTCCACTTCAATCCATACTTCATGCTGCTGCCCGGATTATCTTTGTCCAGAAACGCTCTGGACATATTACTCCCCTCCTCAAAAACCTCCAATGGCTACCGATCAATCTGCGCATCAGGCAGAAACTCCTCACCCTGGGCTTCAAGGCTCTCCATCACCTCGCCCCCTCCTACCTCACCTCCCTTCTCTCCTTCTACTGCCCAGCCCGCACCCTCCGCTCCTCCACCACTAATCTCCTCACTGTACCTCGCTCTCGCCTGTCCCGCCATCGACCCCCGGCCCACGTCATCCCCCGGGCCTGGAATGCCCTCCCTCTGCCCATCCGCCAAGCTAGCTCTCTTCCTCCCTTCAAGGCCCTGCTGAGAGCTCACCTCCTCCAGGAGGCCTTCCCAGACTGAGCCCCTTCTTTCCTCTCCCCCTCGTCCCCCTCTCCATCCTCCCGTCTTACCTCCTTCCCTTCCCCACAGCACCTGTATATATGTATATATGGTTGTACATATTTATTACTCTATTTATCTATTTATTTATTTATTTTACTTGTACATTTCTATCCTACTTATTTTATTTTGTTGGTATGTTTGGTTCTGTTCTCTGTCTTCCCCTTTTAGACTGTGAGCCCACTGTTGGGTAGGGACTGTCTCTATGTGATGCCAATTTGTACTTCCCAAGCGCTTAGTACAGTGCTCTGCACATAGTAAGCGCTCAATAAATACGATTGATTGATTGATTGATATGTCCTTATTCGTAATTTATTTATTTCTCTTAACATCCATCTCCCCATCTAGCCCATGAGCTCACTGTGTCCAGGGAACATGTCTATAGTAATAATAATAATGATGGCATTTATTAAGTGCTTACTATGTGCAAAGCACTGTTCTAAGCGCTGGGGAGGTTACAAGGTGATCAGGTTGTCCCCCATGGGGCTCACAATCTTCACCCTCAGTTTCCATATGAGGTAACTGAGGCACAGAAAAGTGAAATGACTTGCCCAAAGTCACACAGCTGACAATTGGCAGAGCCAGGGTTTGAACTCATGACCTCTGACTCCAAAGCCCGGGCTCTTTCCACTGAGCCACACTGCTTCTCATCTCCCCATCTAGACCGTAAGCTCATTGTGTCCAGAGAACATGCTTACCAACTCTATTATTTAGAATTCTCCCAAGCGCTTAGTACAGAGCTTAGCACACAGTAAGCCCTCAATAAATGCGCTTCATTGATTGATGATTCCTGCCCACAAGATGCTTACAATCTAGAGGGGGAGACAGACATTGAAATAGATTAGGGATATAGACATAAGGCCTGTGGGGAGAATATTGATAATAATAATAATGATTATGGTATCCGTTAAGCACTTACTTTGTGCCAGGCACTGTGCTATGGACTGGGGTGGATTCAGCACTTAGAACAGTGCTTGGCACATAGTAATAATAATAATAATGATGATGGCATTTGTTCAGCGCTTACTAGGTGCCAAGCATTGTTCTAAGTGCTGGGGTAGATACAAGGTGATCAGGTTGTCCCACGTGGGGCTCACAGTCTTCATCCCCATTTTACAGATGAAGTAACTGAGGCTCAGAGAAGTTAAGTGACTTGTCCAAGGTCACACAGCAGACATGTGGCAGAGCCGGTATTCAAACCCATGACCTCTGCCTCCCAAGCCCGGGCTCTTTCTAGACTGTGAGCCCACTGTTGGGTAGGGACCGTCTCTATATGTCGCCAACTTGTACTTCCCAAGCGCTTAGTACAGTGCTCTGCACACAGTAAGCGCTCAATAAATACGATTGATTGATTGATTTCCACTGAGCCACATGATTAACAAATGGCATCATTATTATTATTATACAAGCAAGTCAAGTTGGACACAGTCCCCGCCCCACGTGGGGCTCACAGTCTCAATCCCCATTTTACAGATGAGGGAACTGAGGCCCAGAGTAGTGAAGTGACTTTCCCAAGGCCACACGGCAGAGAAGTGGAGGAGCCAGGATTAGAGACGAGTGACGACGGCTCAACAGCGTCCAGCAAGGCTGACGGGACGGGACCTGATGGACTTTGACAGAGCATTTCATTTCCAATTCGGCCATCAGCTGTGAGAAATGCAGAGCACAAACTGTTCCTTGGGATGGGGGCTGATGCAGCGTGGCTCAATGGAAAGAGTCCGGGCTTTGGAGTCAGAGGTTATGGGTTCAAATCCCAGCTCCGCCAATTGTCAGCTGGGTGACTTTGGGCAAGTCACTTAACTTCTCTGGGCCTCAGTTACCTCATCTGTATAATGGGGATTAAGACCGTGAGCCCCCCATGGGACAACCTGGTCACCTTGTAATTTCCCCAGTGCTTAGAACAGTGCTTTGCACCTAGTAAGCGCTTAATAAATACCATTATTATTATTATTATTATTATCGATGTCAGTGGAAGAGAGCCCCTTGGACAGACGTTGGGGGATGATGAGATCAGTCGCAGCCAGAAGAGAGGAGTTGGATGACTCTGGAGAGGCAATTTCGAAAGGCGGCAACTCGTTTGTGATCTGTCATGACAACACCCAAGTTTCTGGCTGTGTCATTTCCAGAAGACGGTTTTGTTTTTTAGTGGGAAAGGGACGGGAGATCTGGGGTCTGATCTCAGCTTCGTGGTCTTGGGTAAATCGGTTAATCTGTCTTTTGTCTTCCGACGTGACCTTGGACAAGTCACTTAATTTAGCTGAACGGCCTCTGGTTTGACCTTGGGTGAGTCATTTAGCCGCTCTGAGCAGCCTGCTGGTTGATCTTTAAATCAGTCAATCAATCAATCAATTGTGTTTATTGAGGTCTTACTGTGTGCAGAGCACTGTACTAAGTGCTCGGGAGTGGACAATGGAACATACTTGCTAATAATAATAATAATAATAATAATGATGGTGGCATTTATTAAGTGCTTACTATGTGCAAAGCACTGTTCTAAGAGCTGGGGAGGTTACAAGGTGATCAGGTTGTCCCCCAGGGAGCTCAAGCAGCATGGCTCAGTGGAAAGAGCCCAGGCTTTGGAGTCAGAGGTCCGGGGTTCAAATCCTGGCTCCGCCACTTGTCAGCTGTGTGACTTTGGGCAAGTCACTTAACTTCTCTGGGCCTCAGTTCCCTCATCTGTAAAATGGGGATTAAAACTGTGAGCCCCACGTGGGACAACCTGATTACCTTGTATCTACCCCAGTGCTAAGAACAGTGCTTGGCACATAGTAAGCGCTTAAGAAATACCAACATTATTATTATTATTATTATTATCATGATCCCCATTTTCCAGATGAGGTAACTGAGGCATAGAGAAGTGACGTGACTTGCCCGAAGTCAGCTGACAATTGGCAGAGCCGGGATTTGAACCCATGACCTCTGACTTTTCCACAGAGCCAGACTGCTTTTCTAACCAATTATATTTATTGAGTGCATACTGTGTGCAGAGCACTGTACTAAGTGCTTGGGGGAGTACAATGGAACATAGTTGGTAGATGTGTTCCCTGCCCACAGCGAGCTTACCGTCTAGAGGGGGAGACAGAAAATAATGCAAACTTAGAAACAAATATGAACGTGTACATAAGTGCTGTGGGGATGAGGAGAATAAACTCAAGTCTCCTCCCTGGGCTCTCTCCCGGGCCGCTGCTGCCCGGCACAGGGGAGTTTGGACTTGTAGCCGATGGCCTGACACTCGCTAGCCACTGCCCAAGCTGGGAATGGCACGGACAGGCGTCTACTTCACTCTCCCTCCCGTAGCCGAGACTGGTAGAGGACTGGAAACTCAATATGACTATGACAACTGCTCTTATTACTACCGCTACTTCTATTACTAATGGTGGTATTTGGTTTTTTAATGGCATTTATTAAGCACTTACTATATGCAAAGCACTGTTCTAAGTGCTGAGCACTGTTCTAAGCTCTGAGCACTGTTCTAAGCGCTAAGCACTGTTAAGCACTTACTATGTACCAGCACTGTTCTAAGCACTGGACTGCTACTACCAATAATAGTATTCCTAATATTACTGCTACTAATATGACAGCAACTGCTACTACTACTGCAACTACTATTACTAATACTAATGGTGCTTGTTAAGTGCTTACTAGGTGCCAAGCATTATTCTAAGCGCTGGGGTAGATACAAGGTGATCAGGTTGTCCCACGTGGGGCTCACAGTCTTCATCCCCATTTTCCAGATGAGGTCACTGAGGCCCAGAGAAGTGAAGTGACTTGCCCAAAGTCACACAGCAGACAAGAGGCAGAGCTGGGATTAGAACCCCAGACTGAGCCCCCTTTTTCCTCTCCTCCTCCCCATCCCCCCTGCCCTACCTCCTTCCCCTCTCCACAGCACCTGTATATATGTTTGTACAGATGTATTACTCTATTTTACTTGCCCATATTTACTATTCTATTTATTTTGTTAATGATGTGCATCTAGCTTTATTTCTATTTATTCTGATGACTTGACACCCGTCTACATGTTTTGTTTTGTTGTCTGTCTCCCCCTTCTAGACTGTGAGCCCATTGTTGGGTAGGGACCGTCTCTATATGTTACCTACTGGTACTTCCCAAGCGCTTAGTACAGAGCTCTGCACACAGTAAGCTCTCAGTAAATACGATTGAATGAATGAATCGAGGAAATGGCAGCTCCTGTCTCTGAGGACGTCAGCGGCCATGGCTAAAAGCATCGTCCATTGGAGTGATGCAAATTCCAATTTTACATTCTCCTTGATTGCATTGTCAGCCTCCAGCCTATAGCTTTAAATAAAGAGCCCCCTCCTTCCTCTCCCCCTCCTCCCCCTCCCCCCGCCTTACCTCCTTCCCCTCCCCACAGCCCCTGTATATATGTATATATGTTTGTACAGATTTATTACTCTATTTATTTATTTATTTTATTTGTCCATATTTATTCTATTTATTTTATTTTGTTAATATGTTTTGTTCCGTTGTCCGTCTCCCCCTTCTAGACTGGGAGTCCGCTGTTGGGTAGGGACCGTCTCTATATGTTGCCAACTTGTACTTCCCAAGCGCTTAATACAGTGCTCTGCACACAGTAAGCACTCAATAAATACGATTGAATGCATGAATGAATGAATAAATACGATTGAATGAATGAATGAATGAACCCAAGACCTCTGGCTCCCAAGCCCGGGCTCTTTCCACTAAGCCACGCTGCATCTCTCTACTATTACTGCTACTACTGCTACTTCTATTAATACTGTTTCTACCTCTACTATAATAATAATAATAATAATAATAATAATAATAATAAAATAATAATAATGATGATGATAGTATTTGTTAAGCACTTACTAAGTGCCAAGCACTGTTTTAAGCACTGGGGTAGATACAAGGTAATCAGGATGTCCCACGCGGGGCTCACACTTTAAATCCCATTTGACAGATGAGGGAACAGAAGCACAGAGAAGTGAAGTGACTTACCCAAGGTCACACAACAGATGAGTGGCTGAGCCGGGATTGGCACACACATCCTCTGACTCCCAAGCCCGGGCTCTTTCCACTGAGCCACGCTGTGAGGACCGTCTCTATATGTTGCCGACTTGTACTTCCCCAGCGCTTAGTACAGTGCTCTGCACACAGTAAGCGCTCAATAAATACGATTGAATGCATGAATGAATGAATAAATACGATTGAATGAAAGAATGAATGAACCCAAGACCTCTGACTCCAAGCCCGGGCTCTTTCCACTAAGCCACGCTGCATCTCTCTACTATTACTACTACTACTGTTACTTCTATTAATTCTGTTTCTACCTCTACTATAATAATAATAATAATAATGATAATGATAGTATTTGTTAAGCACTTACTAAGTGCTTTTAAGCACTGGGGTAGATACAGGGTAATCAGGATGTCCCACGCGGGGCTCACACTTTAAATCCCATTTGACAGATGAGGGAACAGAAGCACAGAGAAGTGAAGTGACTTACCCAAGGTCACACAACAGATGAGTGGCTGAGCCGAGATTAGCACACACGTCCTCTGACTCCCAAGCCCGGGCTCTTTCCACTGAGCCACGCTGTTTTTATTGCTACTAAGAGTTATTGAACCCAGCTACATTATCCAGGAACATCCCGAGGGAGCGAATTCCCATGAGTGGGTCTCTTTCAGTGACGAGGATGGCTCACTGATTTTCTTCTGCCTTGCGAAGGTAGAACCCTCGGCTTCATCACTGGGCAGAGATTTATGGACCGTCCAACCCAGCGGATGCTGATGGCCACCCCTTAAACTAGGTTGGCAGAATCATTCCGCACTGCCAACCAAGGGACTGTGTCTTCTCCCTAGAAAACTAACTCAAAAATTGAACGGTCCATTTTGAGAATTGCAATAGCTGACGATGCTCCCCAGAAGAATTAGAGGGAGAAGCTGTTGGCTTGTGATGATCTCATAGACTGGATTTGAAAAATGATGAAAAGATAATGATGATAGTCGTTAAGTGCTTACTACATTCCAGGCACTGTACCAAGCGCTGGGGTGGATATGTGCAAATCAGTCTGGATGCAGTCCCTGTCCCATGTGGGGCTCACAGTTTTAATCCCCATTTTACAGATGAGGGCACTGAGGTACAATCAATCAATCAATCATATTTATTGAGCGCTTACTATGTGCAGAGCACTGTACTAAGCGCTTGGGAAGTACAAATTGGCAACATATAGAGACAGTCCCTACCCAACATTGGGCTCAAAGTCTAAAAGGTACAGGGAAATAAAGTGACTTGCCCAAGGTCATACAGCAATTAAGTGGTGGAGCTGGGATTAGATTACCCCACCCTCCCCGTCCCACGGCACTTTTTTATAATAGCATTTATTAAGTGCTTACTATGTGCAAAGCACTGTTCTAAGTGCTGAGGAGATACAAGGTGATCAGGTTGTCCCACGGGGGGCTCACAGTCAACCCCCATTTTACAGATGTGGTAACTGAGGCCCAGAGAAGTTAAGTGACTTGCCCAAAGTCACACAGCTGACAATTGGCGCAGCCGGAATTTGAACCCATGACCACTGACTCCAAAGCCCGGGCTCTTTCCACCAAGCCATGCTGCTTTATGTACATATTTATTATTCTATTAATTTTATTAATGATGTGTATATATCTATAATTCTATTTATTCATTCTGATAGCATTGCCACCTGTCACCTTGTTTTATTTTGTTGTCCGTCTCCCCCTTCTAGACTGTGAGCCCGTTGTTGGGTAGGGATTGTCTCTGTCTGTTGTCTACTTGTACTTTCCAAATGCTTAGTACAGTGCTCTGCATACAGTAAGTGCTCAATAAATATGATTGAATGAATGAATGAATGAAGAAGCAGCGTGGCTCAGTGGAAAGGGCACGGGCTTGGGAGTCAGAGGTCATGGGTTCAAATCCTGGCTGCGCCAATTGTCAGCTGTGTGACTTTGGGCAAGTGACTTCACTTCTCTGAGCCTCAGTTACCTCATCTGTAAAATGGGGGTGAAGACTGTGAGCTCCCCCATGGGACAACCTGATGACCTTGTAACCTCCTCAGCACTTAGAACAGTGCTTTGCACATAGTAAGCACTTAGTAAATGCTATCATTAATATTAGTACGAAGAACCCATGACCTTCTGATTCCCAGTCCCATGCTCTATCTTCCCTCTGAAAAGTAGCATGGGTTAGTGGAAAGGGCACAGGGCTGGGAGTCTAAAGACCTGGATTCAAATCCCCACACTGACATTTGCCAGCTGGGTGACCTATGGCAAGTCACTTCACTTCTCTGTGCCTCAGTTTCCTCATCTGTAAAATGGGGATTCAATAGCTGCTCTCCCCCCTCCTCTCTTTAGATTGTGAGTCCTGTGTGGGACAGGCACTGTGCCCAACCTGATAGCTTTAGTTCTAATTGTTCTGACTATTTTGACACCTGTCTAGACGTTTTGGTTTATTCATCATCAATCGTATTTATTGAGCGCTTACTATGTGCAGAGCACTGTACTAAGCGCTTGGGAAGTACAAATTGGCAACATATATTGTTTTATTAACCATTAACATATAATGGTTTATTGTCTGTCTCTCCCTTCTAGACTGTAAGCCTGTTGTTGGGTAGGGACCAGTATCTATATGTTGCCGACTTGTACTTCCCAAGCGCTTAGTACAGTGCTCTGCACATAGTAAGCACTCAATAAATACGATTGAATGAATGCATGAATAATAATAATGTTGGTATTTGTTAAATGCTTACTATGTGCCAAGCACTGTTCTAAGTGCTTGGGTAGATACAAGGTCATCAGGTTGCCCCACATGGGGTTCACAGTCTTCATCCCCATTTTACAGATGAGAGAACTGAGGCCCAGAGAAGTTAAGTGACTTGCCCGAGGTCACACAGCTCACAAGTGGTGGAGCCGGGATTAGAACCCATGACCTCTGGCTCTCCAGCCTGTGCTCTTTCCTGTGAGCCATGCTGCTTCTCTTGGATCTCCCCCGGTGCTGCCAACAGTGCCTGGCACATAGCAGGTGCTTAATAAATACCAGAGTTACTATTAAGTTATCGTTTTTATTCAAAAAGAAAGGAATGGATAGCAGGGCAGCCAAGGACAAACACTAATGCGAAGCTCCTGAAGGAAAATCCATCACCAGCCCGAAACACTCACATTGAAGCTGGTCCTTCAGAGAGCCAATTTTTCTTCTTGAAAGTGCCATCTCATCACCATCAGAGTGAAAATTAAAAGTGGATTTGTGTTTTCCCTCATCCCGCGGCTTGGCACAGTGAGGGAATGGGTGGTCCCTGTGACTCAGCCCCTTTTCCAGCTCCTAGAAGCTGTGAACTTCAGGGGCAGGTTCCAACGAATCTCTTCCAGAAATCATCAGAGTACCATTCATTCATTCATACTGAGCGCTTACTGTGTGCAAAACACTGGACTGAGGGCTTGGGAAGTACAAAGCAGCAACATGCAGAGATGGTCCCTACCCAACATCATCGTCATCATCATCAATCGTATTTATTGAGCGCTTACTGTGTGCAGAGCACTGTACTAAGCGCTTGGGAAGTACAAGTTGGCAACATATAGAGACAGTCCCTACCCAACAATGGGCTCACAGTTTAAAAGGGGGAGACAGACAACAAAACAAAACAAGTAGACCCTGGATTCTCTGCCATTCTGTAAAGGCCTTCAGATCCTCCAAAGACCCAAACATGGCCAGCTGTAAGCTCATTTATATGCACAAGGAATGTGTCTGTTTATTGTTCTCTTGTCCTCTCCCAAGCGCTTAGTACAGACCTGTGCACACAGTAATTGCTCGATAAATACAATTGAGTGAATGAATGGAAAAGAATGACAAAGGTGGGTTGTTCATTCTCGTCATGGGAGAAGCAGCGTGGTTCAGTGGAAATCAATCAATCAATCAATCAATCAATCGTATTTATTGAGCGCTTACTGTGTGCAGAGCCAGGGCTTGGGAGTCAGAGGTCAAGGGTTCTGATCCCGGCTCTGCCACTTCTCAGCTGTGTGACTTTGGGCAAGTCACTTAACTTATCTGGGCCTCAGTTACCTCATCTGTAAAATGAGGATTAAGACTGTGAGCCCCATGGGGGGCAATCTGATTACCTTGTATCTCCCCCCTCCACCCAGTGCTGAGAACAGTGCTTGGCACATAGTAAGTGCTTAATAAATGTTGTTATTATTATTATTATTATTATTATGTGACTCATCAGTTGTTGTTGTACACATGTGCAAACACACACACACACACACACATGCACACACGCACACACGCCCCCATCCACAGAGAGCAATTAATAGTTGTGATACTTGTTCATTCATTCATTCAATCATATTTATTTAGCGCTTACTGTGTGCAGAGCACTGTACTAAGTGCTTGGGAAGTACAAGTTGGCAACATACAGATGGTCCCTACCCAACAGCGGGCTCACAGTCTAGAAGGGGGAGACAGACAACAAAACAAAACATATTAACAAATTAAAATAAATAGAATAAATATGTACAAATAAAATAAATCAATAGAGTAATAAGTACGTACAAACATATATACATATATACAGGTGATGTGGGAAGGGGAAGGAGGTAAGGCAGGGGGATGGGGAGGGGGAGAAGTACTTGTTAAGTGCTTACTATGTGCCAGGCACTGTACTAATCGCTGGGGTGAATACAAGCACATCGGGTTGGACACAGTCCCAGTTCTGGATTCATTCATTCATTCATTCATTCACTCATTCATTCATTCAATGGCATTTATTGAGTGCTTACTGTGTGCAGGGCACTGTACTAAGAGCTTGGAAAGTACAATTTGGCAACCGATAGAGACAATCCCTAAGCAACAACGGGCTCACAGTCTAGAAGGGGGGAGACAGACAACACATCAGGTAGACAGGCATCAATAACATCAAAATAGATAAATAGAATTATCATCAATCATATTTATTCAGCGCTTACTACGTGCAGAGCACTGTACTAAGCGCTTGGGAAGTACAAATTGGCAACATATAGAGACAGTGCCTACCCAACAGTGGGCTCACAGTCTAAAAGACAGTGGGCTCACAGTCCAAAAGATCTTTTATAGATATATATACATCATTAATAAAATAAATAGAATAATAAATATGTACTTATGTACACAAGTGCTGTGGGGTGGGGAGGGGGAGCAGAGGGAGGGAATTGGGAGTAATGGGGAGGGGAGGAGGAGCAGAAGAAATGCGGACCTCAGTCTGGGAAGGCCTCCTTGGAGGTGGTGAGCTTTCCGCATGGAACTCACAGTCAAAATCTCCATTTTCCAGATGAGGCAACTGAGGTCAAGAGAAGTGAAGTGACTTGTGTAAGGCCACACAGCAGACTAGTGGCAGAACTGAGATTAGAACCCATGACTTTCTGATTCCCAGTCCCATGCTCTATCCACTAATTCATATTTTTTCAGGACTTAATTTCATCAAACATCTGTGCTCATCCTTTCCTGCCATGTGGAGAAGACTTTCACTTGCAGAGTTCCTGGAATGACTGACACTAGAAAACTCCCAGCTGGCCTGACTTTTACAGATTCCTAACCTCCCAGGCTCTAATTTTCCCATTACTGAAAATGATGGAAATTCTATGTAGACTGTGGCTAATTAAAGAGGAGTGCAGCAAAAAACACAGACACGGAGAGAGGAAGAGATAGAGAGAGGAAGATAAAGTGAGAGAGAGAGAAAACAGAGTGAAAGAGAGAGGCAAAAAGAGAAAGCCAACTGAGAAAGAGAGGAAGAGAGAAAGAGAAAGAAAAAGAGAAGAGAGGGAGAGAAAAAGAGGTAAAAATGAAATAGAAAAGAGAAACCAAAAAGAAAAGCAAGAAAGAAAAAAGGAAAAGAAAAAAGAGAAAGAAAAAGAAAAGGAGGAAGCAAAGAGAAAGAGAGAGGAGGAGGCAAGGAGAGAGAAAAAAGAGAGAAGGAGAGGAGAGGAGAAGAGAGAAAAAGAGAGAGCTAGGAGCAAGAGATATGAGAGAGAGAGAGAAAGAGAGAGGTGAGAGAAGAGATAGAGAGGGAGAGAAAAGAGAGATAGAGAGGGAGAGAAGAGACATAGGGAGAGAAGGGGAGAGAGATAGGAGGTAGAGAAAGAAAGAGAGGAGAGAAAGTGAGAAAGAAAAGAGACCTAGAGAGAGAAACAGCATGACTCAGTGGCAAGAGCCCAGGCTTTGGAGTCAGAGATCGTGGGTTCAAATCCCGGCTCCGCCACTTGTCAGCTGTGTGACTTTGGGCCAGTCACTTAACTTCTCTGAGCCTCAGTTCCCTCATCAGTAAAATGGGGATTAAGACTGTGAGCCCTACATGGGACAAACTGATCACCTTGTATCCTCCCCCCAGCGCTTAGAACAGTGCCTTGCACATAGTAAGCACTTAACAAATGCCCTCATAATCATCAGAGAGGGAGAGGAGAGAGATAAGAGAGAGGAGAGAGAGGAGAGAGAAGGAGAAAGAGGAGAGAGAAGGAGGGAGAGAGGCAAGGAGAGAGAAAGGAGAGAGGAGAGAGAAAATCAGAGAGATATGAGAGAGGAAAGAGAAGAGAGAGAGAGGAGAGAGATAGAGAGGAGAAAGAGAAATGAGAAAGAAAGAGAGGGAGAGATGGGGAGAGGAGAAAGGAAAGAAGGAGAGAGATATAGGAGAGAGAGAAGAAGGGAGAGGAGAGGAGAAAGGAGAGAAATAGAGGAAAAAGAGACAGAGACAGAGACAGAGACAGAGAGAGAATGCACCAACTAGCATCTTCTTACCGGCCCTTGATTTGCTTGCTTACTAAAGGGCAAAGCTAGAGTGAGCCCGCCCTGAAACCCATCAGCAAAGGGAGTCTTTTCAAAGCAATTTGCCTTAAATGACATTATCAGGGCAAGAGGTGGAGGTTTTGGTCAGGAAAGGACCTGTCAACTCCTTGAGGGCTGAGTTGATATCTACTTACTCTATTATTCTTTCCTATTAACTTAGCGAGGTGCTGATTGAATACCATTTCTTATTTATTTGTTAACAATGGTATTTGTTAAGTGCTTACTTTGTGGTAGACACTGTGCTAAGCCCTGGGGTTGATACCAGCTAATCAGGTTGGGCTCAGTCCCTGTCCCCCATGGCCTCACAGCTTTAATCTCAATTTTACACATGAGGGAATTGAGGCCCAGAGAAGTGAGGTGACTTCTCCAAGGTCACACAACAGACAAGTGACAGAGGTGGGATTAATACTAATTATGGTATTTGTTAATTGCTTACTATGTAGAAAAGCAGTGTGGCTCAGTGGAAAGAGCATGGGCTTGGGAGTCAGAGGTCATGGGTTCTAATTCTGGCTCTGCCACTTGTCAGCAGTGTGACTATAGGCAAGTCACTTAACTTCTCTGCGCCTCAGTAACCTCATCTGTAAAATGGGGATGAAGACGGTGAGCCCCACATTGAACAACCTGATCACCTTGTATCCCCCCAGCGCTTAGAACAGTGCTTTGCACATAGCAAGCGCTTAACAAATACCATTATTATTATTATTATTATTATTATTATTATTATTATTATTATGTACCAGGCACTGTACTTAGCACTGCAGTAGATGCAAGGAAATCAGGTTGGTCACAGACTTAATAGAACCCAGGTACTCTGAATCCCAGGACCGTACTCTTTCCCCAAGTCCACGCTACTTCTCAGTGGATTGATTAATTAGCTGTAGGGCCCAAGAATTAAAATGTTGGGGAAACTGAGAGAACCAAAAACAAATAAATTTAGCCCTGTTCCAAGATGAAGCCGGTTCCTGACTGCTGTTATTTTTCCCCCCAGTGGTTGAATTATTTGACTTTACAAATTCACATGCCTTGAAAACTGGCTGTTTTTTAATTGGCAGATCTTCTCAGTACAGAAGAGGATGGGGAAGAGCTGTCTTGTCTGGACAGCTAAAAATAATGGTTAGGGGATGAAATGAAAATGCACCATTTCTTTAGCTGTGAAACAAACTGGAGGTTTGTTCAAGATTTCCTAGGAAATATGTTTCTCTCTCTTCTACTCCAATTTTCTCCACAACCCTTCAAAATCTGGCTTCCTCCCACTCAACTCCACAGAAGCTGCCCTCTCTAACGTTACCAACAACTTCCTTCTGGTCAAATCTAAAGCCTCTATTCCATCTTTGTCTTGTCTTACGCCGCGGAGTCGTCTCCGACCCGTAGCGATGCCATCAACGCATCTCTCCCAGAACGTCCCATCTCCATCTGCCATCGTTCCGGTAGTGGATCCACAGAGTTTTCTTGGTCAAAATCTGGAAGTGGTTGACCGTAGCCTCCTTCCGTTCAGTAAACCTGAGGCTCCACCCTCGACTGTCTCCCTTGCCGCTGCTGCCCGGCACAGGGGAGTTTTGACTTGTAGCCGATGGCCTGCCACTCGCTAGCCACCGCCCAAGCTAGAAATGGCACTGACAGGCCTCTGCTTCACTCTCCCTCCCTTAGTCCAGACTGGTAGAGGACCTGAAACTCTCCATGTGCCATCCTGAGAGGTTATCTCCATCCTATTTATCCTTTTTTCAAAAATGATATTCGTTGCGCGCTTATTACGTGACAGGCACTGTACTTAGCTCTGGAGTAGAGACAAGATAATCAGGTTGGACACAGTCCATGTCCTATGGGAGGCTCACAGTCTTAATCCCCATTTTATAGCTGAGGGAACTAGTGGACAAAGGATGATTCTGGGAGCCAGAGGATCTGAATTTTAATCCTGACTCTGCCACTTCCCTGCTGTGTGACCTTAGCTTCTCTTTGCTTCTCTCAGTTTCTTCTACTGCACAATGGGGATTCAATATCTGCTCTCCCTCTTATTTAAAAACCATAAGCCCCAGACTGTGTCCAATCTGATTATCTTGCATCTCCCCACAGCACCTGTATATATGTATATATGTTTGTACATATTTATTACTCTATTTTATTTGTACATATTTGTTCTATTTATTTTGTTTTGTTAATATGTTTTGTTTTGTTCTCCGTCTTCTCCTTCTAGACTGTGAGCCCGCTGTTGGGTAGGGACCATCTCTATATGTTGCCAACTTGTACGTCCCAAGCGCTTAGTACAGTGCTCTGCACACAGTGAGCGCTAAATAAATATGATTGAATGAATGAATGAATGAATCTATCCCACTGCTTAGAACAGTGCTTGACACATACTGTTTAACAAATACCATTAAAAATAAAAGAGCACAGACCTGGTTGTCAGAGGACCTGGGCTCTAATCCTAACTCTACCATAAAAAGTAAAATAAAATAAAAAAGTATTATTTTATTATTCTATTTATTTGATTAATGATGTATATATCTATAATTATTTATATTGATGCTATTGATGCCTGTCTACTTGTTTTGTTTTGTTGTCTGTCTCCCCCACTTCTAGACTGATAGCCCGTTGTTGGGTAGGGATTGTCTCTATCTGTTGCCAAATTGTACTTTCCAAGTACTTAGTACAGTGCTCCACAAATGGTAAGCATTCAATAAATACAATTGAATAATAATAATAATAATAATAATAATAATAATAATGGCATTTATTCAGCACTTACTATGTGCAAAGCACTGTTCTAAATGCTGGGGAGGTTACAAGGAGATCAAGTTGTCCCCTGTGGGGCTCACAGCCTTAAATTTTATAGATGAGGGAACTGAGGCACACAGAGAAGTTAAGTGACTTGCCCAAAGTCACACAGCTGACAATTGGCAGAGCCGGGATTCAAACCCATGACCCCTGACTCCAAAGCCCGGGCTCTTTCCACTGAGCCATGCTGCTTCTTCTCGACTGTGAGCTCACTGTTGGGTGGGGACCGTCTCTATGTGTTGCCAACTTGTACTTCCCGAGCGCTTAGTACAGTGCTCTGCACACAGTAAGGGCTCAATAAATACGATTGATTGATTGATTGAATGAATGAATGAACCACTTATTTTTATGGTATTATTTGTTAAGCACATACGATGTGCCAGGTACTTTACTAAGCACTGGAATAGGTACAAGCTAATCAGGTTGGCCCCTTTCAGGGTGGCACCGGGAGAGTTTCCAGTCCTCTACCGGCCTCGACTATGGGAGGGAGAGTGAAGCAGAGGCCCGTCCATGCCATTCCCAGCTTGGGCAGTGGCTAGCGAGTGTCAGGCCACCGGCTACAAGTCAAAACTCCCCTGTGCTGGGCAGCTGCGCCTCATGAGAGAGTCCAGGGCGGAGAATCGAATTTACTGCGTGGAAGGAGGCGATGGTCAACCACTTCCAGACTTTTCCCAAGAAAACTCTGTGGATCCACTACCGGAACAATTGCAGATGGAGAGCGGGGCCTTCTGGGAGAGATGTGTCCGTGGCGCCGCTACAGGTCGGAGACGACTCGACGGCATTCATTCATTCATCCAATTGTATTTATTGAGTGCTTACTGTGTGCAGAGCACTGTACTAAGCGCTTGGGAAGTGCAAGTTGGCAACATATAGAGATGGTCCCTACCCAACAGAGGGCTCACAGTCCAGAAGGGGGAATAAAAATAATAAAATAAGACAACAGTCCATGTCCCATTGAATCCCCATTTTATAAATGAGGTAACTGAGGCACAGAGAAGTCAATTGCCTTGCCCAAGGTCACACAGCAGACAAGTGGAGGAACACTGGTTACAACTCAGATCGTTCTGAATCCCAGCCTCGTGCTCTATTCACTGAGCCACACTGCCTTCACTTGCTTGCTGTGTGACCTTGAGTGGGGCACTTAACTTCCTTGGGTCTCAGTTTCCTCATCTGTTGAATGGGAATTCAATACCACTTCTCCCTTCCTCTTAGACTTCAGGTCCCATGTGGGACAAAATCCCACATATACGTGTGTACCTATCTATAATTCTAATGATCTATTCTGATGGTATGATAATAATAATGATGGCATTTATTAAGCACTTACTACATGCAAAGCACTGTTCTAAGTGCTGGGCACTGTTCTAAGCGCTGGAATTGACGCCTGTACACTTGTTTTGATTTGTTGTCTGTCTCTCCCTTCTAGACTGTGAGCCAGTTGTAGGGTAGGGACAATCTATCTGTTGCTGAATTGTACTTCCCAAACACTTAGTACAGTGCTCTGCACACAATAAGTCAATCAATCAATCAATCAATCGTATTTATTGAGCGCTTACTGTGTGCAGAGCACTGTACTAAGCGCTTGGGAAGTACAAGTCGGCAACACATACAGTCCCTACCCAACAGCGGGCTCACAGTCTAGAAGTGCTCAGTAAATATGATTGAATGAATGAATGAATGAATGAAAGTCTGTATCTTGTATCATATCCAGTGCTTAGCACATAGACTCACTAATTAAATAGAACTAACATCGCTATTGCTGGTATAACCATAATAATAGTAATAATAATAATGGTATTTATGAAATGTTTACTATGTGCCGGACACTGTACTAAGCACTGGGGTGGATACAAGCAAATCGGGTTGGACACAGTCCCTGTCCCGCGTGGGGCTCACCGTCTCAATTCTCCTTTTATAGATGAGGTAACTGAGGCCTGGAGAAGTGAAGTGACTTACCCGAGGTCACACAGCAGACAAGTGGCAGAGCCAGGATTAGAACCCATGATCTTCTGACTCCCAGGACCATTTTCTAGCCACTAGGCTATGCTGCCTCTCCCATGATGTTGTTCATTAGTGATGGGTTTGATTAGGCGCTAAGCACTGAGGGAGTGATGAGTGTGTCTTAAACACACTGCAGCTCCCATTATTTGCTCATAGAGTAGGTGGAGATGAACAGATTGAGACAATGGTAAAAATTCTTTCATTCAATCATATTTACTACTACTACTACTACTACTACTACTACTACTACTACTACTACTACTAATAATAATGGTATTTGTTAAGCACTTAGAATAGTGCTTGGCACATAGTAAGTGCTTAATAAATGCCATTATTATTTTTATTATTATTAAGCACTTACTATGTGCCAAGCACTGTTCTAAGCATCGAGGTAGATACAAGGTCATCAGGTTGTCCCACACGGGGCTCACAGTCTTAACCCCTATTTTCCAGATGAGGTAACTGAGGCACAGAGAAGTGAAGTGACTTGCCCAAGGTCACACAGCAGACAAGTGGCGGAGCCAGGATTGGAACCCATGACCTCTGACTCCCAAGGCCGGGCTCTATCCACTGAGCCACGCTGCTTCTCGTTATTCAGTGCTTTCTGAGAAGCAGCATGGCTCAGTGGAAAAGAGCCCGGGCTTTGGAGTCAGAGGTCATGGGTTCAAACCCCGGCTCCGCCAATTGTCAGCTGTGTGACTTTGGGCAAGTCACTTAACTTCTCTGTGCCTCAGTTACCTCATCTGTAAAATGGGGATTAAGACTGTGAGCCCCACGTGGGACAACCTGGTCACCTTGTAACCTCCTCAGCACTTAGAACCGTGCCTTGCACATAGTAAGCGCTTAATAAATGCCAGCATTATTATTCTGTGTGCAGAGCACTGTACTAAGCATTTGAGAGAGTGCCATATAACGATAAAGAGACATTCCCTTCCCTCAGCGAGTGTAAAGTCTAGACTGGGGGGGAGACAGACATTTATATAAATAAATTGCAAATATGTACAAAGTGCTGTGGGGCTGGGAAGAGGAAATAATGCATGGTAACAACAAGCATAACAGTCAACAAACCAGGAAGACAAGGTCAGGACAAATCACAGAATAGATCTTGGGAATGGGAATCAGTCAATTGTATTTATTGAGCGCAGACTGCGTGCAGAGCACTGGTCTAAACTCCTTGGCGAGTACAATATAATATAGAATAGAATAGAGTAGCAGCGTGGCTTAGTAGAAAGAACACGGGCTTGGGTGTCAGAGGTCAGGAGTTCTAATCCCGGCTCTGCTGCTTGTCAGCTGTGTGACCTAAGTGCTTATTAGAGAAGCAGCGTGGCTCAGTGGAAAGAGCCCAGGCTTTGGAGTCAGAGGTCATGGGTTCAAATCTCGGCTCTGCCAACTGTCAGCTGTGTGACTTTGGGCAAGTCATTTCACTTCTCTGCGCCTCAGTTACCTCATCTGTAAAAAATGGGGATTAAGACTGTGAGCCCCCCATGGGACAACCTGATCACCTTGTAACCTCCCCAGCGCTTAGAACAGTGCTTTGCACATGGTAAGCGCTTAATAAATATTATGTATATATGTTTGTACATATTTATTACTTTATTTATTTATTTATTTTATTTGTACATATCTATTCTATTTATTTTACTCTGTTAGTATGTTTGGTTTTGTTCTCTGTCTCCCCCTTTTAGACTGTGAGCCCACTGTTGGGTAGGGAGTGTCTCTACATGTTGCCAATTTGTACTTCCCAAGCGCTTAGTACAGTGCTCTGCACACAGTAAGCGCTCAATAAATACGATTGATGATGATGATGACCTTGGGCCAGTCACTTAACTTTTCTGTGCCTCAGTTGCCTCATCTGCAAAATGGGGATAATAATAATGATGATGGCATTTATTAAGCATTTACTATGTGCAAAGCACTGTTCTAAGCGCTGAAGACTGTGAGCCCCCTGTGGGACAACCTGATGGCCTTGTATCTACCCCAGCGCTTAGAACAGTGCTCGGCACTTAGTAAGCGCTTAACAAATACCAACATAATTATTATTATAACATTAAAGCAGGCACATTCCCTACCCACCGTGAGCTTAACATTCCATCGCCTTTCCGGGCAGTCTTCTCACTAAGTGATTTCGAAGCAGTGGATAAAAAGAACGGCTTTTTCGTTCCATTTCCATGGATTGATTTGCGCTATAGCACTTCGACATGCAGCTGTTTATTCATTCTTTCATTGTTGTGTTTTTTGGGTGCCTAGTGTGTGCAGAGCACTGTACTAAGCGCTTGGGAGAGTCCAAAACAGCACTAAACAGACACATTCCCTGCCCTCAACGAGTTCACAGTCTGGAGGGGTAGGGGGATGTGAGGTTGCCCGGCAGTTAGCCAGTTAATGCTGATTTTGAGCATCCGTTCTGCATCCAGATGTGAATTCCAGGCGGCATTCTTACCATACTGTGGTTTTGACCTACTTAGTTCGGGAATCTCAGCCCTGCTGCTTCTGCTAGAGATTTGAAAATGTCTAGATCTGATAGCTGTTTGGACTGTCAAAGTGCATCACACGAGCTTCCCTGGATGTAACAAAGCAGCCAGAACTTTCTAGCTAGCTAAATATGAAGATAAGCACTTAATAATAATAATAATAATGGCATTTATTAAGTGCTTACTACGTGCAAAGCACTGTTCCAAGTGCTGGGGAGGTAACAAGGTGATCAGGTTGCCCCACGGGGGACTCAGAGTCTTAATCCCCATTTTGCAGATGAGGTAACTGAGACCCAGAGAAGTGAACTGACTTGCCCAAAGTCCCACAGCTGACAATTGGTGGAGCCTGGATTTGAACCCATGACCTCTGACTCCAAAGCCCGGGCTCTTTCCACTGAGCCAAGCTGCTTCCCAATACACTGTTCTGCACACCGTAAGCATTCAATTAACAACACCGACTGACTAATTGCAGAGGAAGCATTTGTAAGAAAGGACTTGCTTAGATGGGCAAACTACTGGTGCCAGAAGATTGTCAGCTGTGGGACTTTGGGCAAGTCACTTCACTTCTCTGGGCCTCAGTGACCTCATCTGTCAAATGGGGATTGAGACCGTGAGCCCCACTTAGGGCAGGGACTGGGTCCAACCCGATTTGCTTGTATCCACTCAAGCGCTTAGTACAGTGCCTGGCCCGGAGTAAGTGCTTAATGAATACCATAATTATCATTATTATTTTCATTATGAAACATCCAGTAGGGTCCACTTGAAATTGTTCTGTGACAGGAGGGATCGTATGGGAAATAGTGAAAAGCTTTGCTAAAGGTTTATCACCCTACCACTTCTTCCCCGCCCCAGAAAAAAAAAGCTAAAGCACTAACTAAATCCTAAAACCAGTCAATCAATCAATAATAATAATAATGATGGTATTTGTTAAGTGCTTACTATGTGCCAAGCACTGTTCTAAGCTATGGGGGAGATACAAAGCAATCAGGTTGTCTCCCGTAGGGCTCACAGTCTTAATCCCCATTTTACAGATGAGGGAACTGAGGCACAGAGAAGTTAAGTAACTTGCCCAAAGTCACACAGCTGACAAGGGGTTGAGTCAGGTATTAGAACCCACAGCCTCTGACTCCCAAACCCAGGCTCTTTCCACTGAGCCACACTGCTTCTGGTATTTATTGAGCGCTGTGTGCAGAACTCCATACTAAGCATTTGGGAGAGTAAACAGAGTTACAACAGAGTTAGTAGAGTCCTCCCCTGCCCACAAGGAGCTTGCAGTCTAGAGGGGGAGATAATAATAATAATAATAATAATATTAATAATAATAATAATAATAATAATCATCATCATCATCATCATCTTGGTATTTGTTAAGCACTTACTACATGCAAAACACTGTTCTAAGCACTGGGGAGGCTACAAGGTGATCAGGTTGTCCCATGGGGGGGGCTCACAGTGTTAATCCCCATTTTACAGATGAGGTAACTGAGGCACAGAGAAGTGAAGTGACTTGCCCAAAGTCACACAGCTGACAAGTGGCAGAGTTGAATTTGAACCCATGACCTCTGACTCCCAAGCCCGGGCTCTTTCCACTGAGCCACGCTGCTTCTCTAGCAGTAATTATGGTATCTGTTAAATGCTTACTCTGTGCCAGGCACTGTATTAAGCGTTGGGGTGGATACAAGCAAATCAGTTTGGACACAGTCCCTGTCCCCCATGGGGCTCACAGTCTTCACAGTCTAAGGAAGCAGCGTGGCTCAGTGGAAAGAGCCTGGGCTTTGGAGTCTGAGGTCATGGGTTCAAATCCCCTCTCTCCCACTTGTCAGCTGTGTGACTTTGGGCAAGTCACTTAACTTCTCTTAGCCTCATTTACCTCATCTGTAAAATGGGGATTAAGACTATAAGTCCCCCGTGGGACAACTTGATCACCTTGTAACCTCCCCAGTGCTTAGAACAGTGCTTTGCACATATTAAGTGCTTAATAAATGCCATTATCATTATTATTATTATTGAGCCACGCTGCTTCTCAAGATGATGATTCATTCATTCATTCATTCATTCATTCAATCAATCGTATTTATTGAGTGCTTACTGTGTGCAGAGCACTGTACTAAGTGCTTGGGAAGTACAAGTTGGCAACATATAGAGACGGTCCCTACCCAACAGTGGGCTCACAGTCTAGAAGGGGGAGACAGGGAACAAAACAAAACATATCAACAGAATAAAATAAACAGAATAAATATGTACAAGTAAAATAAATCAATAAATAGAGTAATAAATACATACAAACATATATACACATAGACAGGTGCTGTGGGGAAGGGAAGGAGGTAAGGCGGGAGGATGGAGACGGGGAGGAGGGGGCGAGGAATAATAATGATAATAATGGCATTTGTTAAGCAGTTACTATGTGCAGAACACTGTTCTAAGAGCTGGGAGGCGGGGTTACAAGGTGATCAAGTTGTCCCACGTGGGGCTCCCAGTCTTAATCCCCATTTTACAGATGAGGTAACTGAGGCTCAGAGAAGTTAAGTGACTTGCCCAAGGTCACACAGCAGACATGTGGGGGAGTCAAGATGCGAACCCTATGACCTCTGACTCCAAAGCCCGTGCTCTTTCCACTGAGCCATGCTGCTCTTCTTAAAGCACTGTTCTAAGCACTGGGGAGGTTACAAGGTGAACAGGTTGTCCCACGGGGGGCTCACAGTCTTCATCCCCATTTTACAGATGAGGGAACTGAGGCCCAGAGAAGTTAAGTGACTTGCCCAAAGTCACACAGCTGACAATTGGTGGAGATGGGATTTGAACCTATGACCTCTGACTCCAAAGCCCGGGCTCTTGCCACTGAGCCAAGAAGGAGGGGGCTCAGTCTGGGAAGGCCTCCTGGAGGAGGTGAAGGCCTCCTGGAGGAGGTGATTAAGAGATGATGATTAAAAGATAAATTACAGATATTTATATCATGCTGTGGGACTGATGGTAAGGAAGCGGCAGAAGAAATGAGGACTTGGAGAAGGCCTCATGGAGGAGGTGGGATTTTAATAAGGCTTTGAATCAATCAATCAATCAATCAATCATATTTATTGAGCGCTTACTGTGTGCAGAGCACTGTACTAAGCGAGAGTCATTGTCTGTCAGAAATGAAGGGGGAGGGCATTCCAGGCCAGAGGCAGGACATGGGCGAGAGGTCGGGGGTGAGATAGATGAGATGGAGGCCCAGTGGGGAGGTTTGCATTACAGGAGCCAAGGGTGCGGGCTGGGATGGAGTTGGAGTTCCCTTCAAGGCCCTACTGAGAGCTCACCTCCTCCAGGAGGCCTTCCTAGACTGAGCCCCCTCTTCCTCTCCCCCTCCTCCCTCTCTCCATCCTCCCGCCTTACTTCCTTCCCTTCCCCACAGTACCTGTATATATGTATATATGTTTGTACGTATTTATTACTCTATTTATTTTACTTGTACATATTTATTCTATTGATTTTATTTTGTTAATATGTTTTGTTTTGTTGTCCGTCTCCCCCTTCTAGACTGTGAGCCCTCTGTTGGGTAGGGACCGTCTCTATATGTTGCTAACTTGTGATTCCCAAGCGCTTAGTACAGTGCTCTCCACACAGTAAGTGCTCAATAAATATGATTGAATGAATGAATGAATGAATGAATGGAGAGCAGTGAGGTGAGGTCAGAGGGGGTGAGGGGATGGAAGGCTTTAAAGCTGATGGTGAGGAGTTCCTGTTTGATGCGGAAGCGGATGGGCAACCGCTGGAGGTTCTTAAGTGGGGAACTATCATCATCATCATCATCAATCGTATTTATTGAGTGCTTACTGTGTGCAGAGCACTGTACTAAGCGCTTGGGAAGTACAAGTTGGCAACATATAGAGACAGTCCCTACCCAACAGTGGGCTCACAGTCTAAAAGGGGGAGACAGAGAACAAAACCAAACATACTAACAAAATAAAATAAATAGAATAGATATGTACAAGTAAAATAAATAAATAAATAAATAGAGTAACAAATATGTACAAACGTATATACATATATACAGGTGCTGTGGGGAAGGGAAGGAGGTAAGATGGGGGGGATGGAGAGGGGCAGGGGAACTATGGACTGAACTTTTTTTGGGAAAATGATCCGGACAGCAAATGGATTTCAGTGGGGAGAAAGAGGAGGCAGGGAGGTCCTCTAGGAAGTTGACAAATCAAATCGAATAGATAATATAGCTCCTTTTTCTGCTGCACAGACTAGTCAGTGACAAATAAGCACTTTTCATTCTCAGTAATAATAATAATAATAATGATGGCTTTTGTTAAGCGCTTACTATGTGCCAAGGCCCGTGGAGAGAGCACGGGCTTGGGAGTCAGAGGTCGTGGGTTCTAATCCCGGCTCTGCTGCTTGTCTGCTGTGTGACTTTGAAGTCACTTAACTTCTCTGGGCATCAGTTACCTCATCTGTAAAATGGGGATTAAGATTGTGAGCCCCACGTGGGACAACCTGATCACCTTGTATCTCTCCAGTGCTTAGAACAGTGCTTTTCACATAGTAAGTGCTTAACAAATTTTATTTTATTTTATTTTATTTTTATTTTATTTTGTTAGTATGTTTGGTTTTGTTTTCTGTCTCCCCCTTCTAGACTGTGAGCCCACTGTTGGGTAGGGACTGTCTCTATATGTTGCCAACTTGTACTTCCCAAGCGCTTAGTACAGTGCTCTGCACACAGTTAGCGCTCAATAAATACAATTGATTGATTGATTGATTGATCTATTATTATTAGTAGTAGAGTAAGATTTCTTCAGCATGCAATTAGTGCAGCAACACTGCACTGTGTGCTTAGGAAGCAGTGTCTCCCTTAGGGGAGACCTAAAAACCTAAAAATACTGGTTGAATGAATCATATTCATTCACTTATTCATTCATTCATTCAATTGAATTAGCATGGTTCAGTGGAAACAACCCGGGCTTGGGAGCCAGAGGTCATGGGTTCTAATCCCGGGTCCGTCACTTGTCAGCTGTGTGACTTTAGACAAGTCACTTCACTTCTCTGTGCCTCAGTTATGCCATCTGTAAAATGGGGATTAAGACTGTGAGCCCCGCGTGGGACAACCTGATCACCTTGTATCTCCCCCAGTGCTTACAACAGTGCTTTGCACATAGTAGGCGCTTAACAAATGCCATTATTATTATTACTGGGCACTTACTGCGTGCAAAGCACTTTATGAAGCATTACTGTGCCTGGCACATAGTAAGCACCTAACAAATACCAGAATGAATATTACTAATTATCATTGATCCCCATTTTACAGATGGGCTAACTGAGGCCCAGAGAAGTGAGGTGACTTGATCAAGGTTACACAGCAGACATGTGGCAGAGCCAGGATTAGAACCCAGGTCCTTCTGACACCCAGGCCAGGGCTTTCTTACCACCAAGCCCCGGGTTCCCAGGAAGATTACATGTCAATACAACCTCGAGCCTGGAGTTTATTATTATTATTATTATTATTGTATTTGTTAAGCGCTTACTATGTACAAAGCACTGTTCTAAGCACTGGGGGGATACAAGGTGATCAGGTTGTCCCATGGGGGGCTCACAGTCTTCATCCCCATTTTCCAGATGAGGTAACTGAGGCACAGAGAAGTGAAGTGACTTGCCCAAAGTCACACAGCTGACAACTGGCAGAGCCGGGATTTGAACCCATGACCTCTGACTCCAAAGCCTGGGCTCCTTGGAGAAGATAGTGGTCCACAGTGAAGAGAGGTCAAGGTTAGCATCGTCCAGTGGGTGGATCCTGGGCCTGGAAGCCCAAAGGACCTGGGTTCTACTCCCAGCTCTGCCACTTGTCTGCTGTGTGACCTCGGGCAAGCCGCTTATCTTCTCTGTGCCTCAGTGGCCTCATCTGTAAAATGGGGATTAAGAGTGTGAGTCCCATGTGGGACAACCTGATTACTCTGTATCTATCCCAACACTTAGAACAGTGCTTGGCACGTAGTAAGCGCTTAACAAATACCACAATTATTACTTAATTTCTCTGTTCCTCAGTTTCATCAGTTGTAAAATGGGGATTCAGTCTTACTCCCTCCTACTTAGCCTTTGAGCCCTAAGTGGGACAGCTAGCTAACTCTCTTCCTCCCTTCAAAGCCCTACTGAGAGCTCACCTCCTCCAGGAGGCCTTCCCACACTGAGCCCCTCCCTTATCCTCTGCTCCTCCCAGCCCCCGTGGCTCAGTGGAAAGAGCCCAGGCTTTGGGGTCAGAGGTCATGGGTTCGAATTCCGGCTCTGCCAATTGTCGGCTGTGTGACTTTGGTCAAGTCACTTAATTTCTCTGTGCCTCAGTTACCTCATCTGGAAAATGAGGATGAATGTGAGCCCCGCGTGGGACAACCTGATCACCTTGTAACCTCCCCAGCACTTAGAACAGTGCTTTGCACGTAGTAAGCGCTTAATAAATGCCATCATTATTATCCCCCCGGCCCTACCTCCTTCCCCTCCCCACAGCACTTGTATATATATTTGTACAGATTTATTACTCCATTTATTTTGCTTGTACATATTTACTATTCTATTTATTTTGTTAATGATGTGCATTAAGCTTTAATTCTATTTGTTCTGACGATTTTGACACCTGTCTGCATGTTTTGTTTTGTTGCCTGTCTCCCCCTTCTAGACTGTGAGCCCGGTGTTGGGTAGGGACCATCTCTAGATGTTGCTGACTTGTACTTCCCAAGTGCTTAGTGCAGTGCTCTGCACACAGTAAGCGCCCAATAAATACAATTGAATGAATGAATGAATGACAGGGACTGTGTCCAACCTGATTGACTTGTATCTACTCGGGCACATAGAGCAGTGGTTGACACATATTGAGCACTTAACAAATATAATAATAGTAATAATACCAATACTACTACTACTACTACTACTACTACTACTACTACTACTATTACTACTACTACTAACCCAGCGCTTAGAACAGTGTTTGGTGCATAGTAAGCACTTAACAAATACCGTCATTATTGATAATGAAGGTAATGAAATAAATAATGGCATTTGTCAAGTGCTTATTATGTGTCAAGAACTATTCTAAGCCCCGGGGTGGCTACAAGATAATCAGGTTGGACACAGTCCCTGTCCCATATGGCGTTCACAGTCTTCATCCCCATTTTACAGATGAGGGAACTGAGGCACAGGGAAGTGAAGTGACTTGCCCAAGATCACACAGCAGACAAGGGTAAGAGCAGGGATTAGAAGCCAGTTCTGGGAATGTGTCTGTTTATTGTTCTGGTGTACTCCCCCAAGCATTTAATACAATCCTCTAGACTGTGAGCTCATTGTGGACAGGGATTGTCACTCTTTATTGTTGTATTATACTTTCCCAAGTGCTTAGTACAGTGCTCTGCACATTGTAAACGCTTAATAAATAAGACTGAGTGAATGAATGAATGCTTTGCACATAGTGAGTGCTAAAGCCCCATGTGGGACAACCTGATGATCTTGTATCCCCCCCAGCGCTTAGAACAGTGCTTTGCACATAGTAAGCCCTTAATAAATGCCATCATTATATTATTATTATTAAAGAAATATGATTGAATGAATAAATGAATGGATAAAAGTTCTTTCCAACTCCCAGGCCCGTGTTCTATCTACTCGGCCATGTTAAAATAATAATGAAATAGCTAATGAATTCATAATTTCAATGACAGATTTGCTAAAATAGACTCCTCACAGAAGGAACATCATCATTCATCCGCTTACATTTTCCTATTCGTATTGAGAAGCAGTGTTGCTCAGTGGAAAGAGCCCTGGCTTGGAAGTCGGAGGTCATGGGTTCTAATCCCAGCTCTGCCGCTTGTCTGCTGTGTGACTTTGGGCAAGTCACTTCACTTCTCTGTGCCTCAATTCCCTCATCTGTAAAAAGGGGATTAAGACTGTGAGCCCCACGTAGGACAACCTGATCATCTTGTATACCCCCCAAGCGCTTAGAACAGTGCTTTGCACATAGTAAGCGCTTAACAAATACCATCATTATTATTATATTACTTCACTGATTTCAGCCTACTGAAATCCAAATCTTTCCTCGTGAGGCTAACGTTATGTGTTCCCATTTCCAGAGCTCTGTAATGCCAGATGTTGTAATACCATAACGACTTCAAAATCAGTAGTTTCAAGGGTTATTAAGTTGTAAAATATGCACCATAATCGCTCTTTCTCTCCTCAGGCAAGTCATCTATCTTCCTTGAGCTGGCAATTCAAATTCTTCTATCTCCAAGAAGGTGTTGGGAATTTTGGGTTCGAGAGGCTCATATCTCTCTCCATTTACCTTCATCCACATTGAATGTTCATAATCGGCAGGGGAAAAAGTCGTTACTCTGAGGTGTCTAATTGGCGACAAGAAATGTTCACTTCTCTCTGAGCTGAGTCAGAAGTCAATGCTCTCCATACAGAAACAAAAAGGTTACTTATTACTCTATTTTACTTATTACTCTATTTTACTATTACTCTATTTGATTTATTACTCTATTTTACTTGTACATATTTACTATTCTATTTATTTTATTTTGTTAATATGGTTTGTTTTGTTGTCTGTCTCCCCCTTCTAGACTGTGAGCCCGCTGTTGGGTAGGGACTGTCTCTATATGTTGCCAACTTGTACTTCCCAAGCGCTTAGTACAGTGCTCTGCACACAGTAAGCGCTCAATAAATACGATTGATGATGATGATAAATACGATTGAATGAATGAATGAATATTCCAGGCAGATGAGAGCCCCTTGTTGGATAGGGACCATCTCTATATGTTGCCGACTTGTACTTCCCAAGCGCTTAGTACAGTGCTCTGCACATAGTAAGTGCTCAATAAATATGATTGAATGAATACCAGAGATGTGATCTGGAATTCCAGCTTGTTGTGGGAAGAGAACGTATCTACCAACTGTTATATTGTACTCACCCAAGCACTTACTACAGTGGTCCGCAAACCCTAAGTGCTCAATACATACTATTGATTGACTAGCTGAGGATGGCAAGATTATGAACCAAGCCCCAATCCTTTTTCTGTAAATGATAATAATATAATAATGATGGTATTCATTAAGCGCTTACTATGTGCTGGGGGAGACACAAGGTAATCAGGTTGTCCCATGTGGAGCTCACGGTCTTCATACAGATAACATAACTGAGGCACAGAGAAGTTAAGTGATTTGCCCAAAGTCACACAGCTAAGTGGAACAGCCAGTTTTAGAACCCAGAACCTCTGACTCTCAAGCTCGGGCTCTTTCCACTGAGCCAGGAGCTTGGCATAATAATAATAATAATAATTATGGTATTTGTTAAGTGCTTACTATGTGCCAGGCACTGTATTAAGCACTTGGGTGGATACAAGCGAATTAGATTGGACACAGTTCCTGTCCCATGTGGGGCTCACAGTCTTGATCCCCATCTTACAGATGAGGTTACTGAGGCCCAGAGAAATGAAATGACTTGCCCAAGGTCACATAGCAGACAAGTGTCGGAGCCCGGATTAGAACCCATGACCTTTTTACTCCCAGGCCCGTGCCCTATCCACTATGCCATCAACATGGCCTCGTGGAAAGAGCACGGGTCTGGGCGTCATAAAACCTGGGCTCGAATCCCGGCTCCAACACTTGTTGGCTCCCACTTGTCAGCTGTGTGACCTTGGGTAATCGCTTAACTTCTCTGGGCTTCAGTTCCCCCACCTGAAAAATGGGGATTCAATGCCTGTTCTCCCACCTACTTAGATCCGCTACCTTGCTGGTTCAATCTCTCATCCTCTCCCGACTGGATTACTGCATCAGCCTCCTCTCTGATGTCCTATCCTCCTGTCACTCCCCGCTTCAGGCTATACTTCACTCTGCTGTCCGGATCATCTTTGTGCAGAAACGCTCTGGGCATGTCACTCCCTTCCTCAAAATTCTCCAGTGGCTGCCTGTCAACCTAGGCATCAAGCAAAAACTCCTCACTCTTGGCTTCAAGGCTCTTCATTCCCTCGCCCCCTAAATCAATCAATCAATCAATCAATCAATCAATCAATCAATCGTATTTATTGAGCACTTACTGTGTGCAGAGCACTGTACTAAGCACTTGGGAAGTACAAGTTGGCAACATATAGAGACAGTCCCTACTCAACAGTGGGCTCACAGTCTCCTCCCTCACCTCCCTTCTCTCCTTCTCCAGCCCAGCCCGCACCCTCCGCTCCTCTGCCACCACTAACCTCCTCACTGAGCCTTGTTCTCTCTTGTCCCGCCATCGACCCCCGGCCCACGTCCTCCCCCTGTCCCGGAATGCCCTCCCCCTGTCCATCCGCCAAGCTAGCTCTCTTCCTCCCTTCAAAGCCCTACTGAGAGCTCACCTCCTCCAGGAGGCCTTCCCACACTGAGCCCCCTTTTTCCTCTCCTCCTCCCCATCCCCCCTGCCCTACCTCTTTCCCCTCCCCGCAGCACTTGTATATATTTGTACAGATTTATTACTCTATTTATTTTATCTGTACATATGTATTATTCTATTTATTTTATTAATGATGTGTATATAGCTATAATTCTATTTATTCTGATGGTATTGAGGCCTGTCTACTTGTTTTGTTTCATAATCTGTCTCCCCTTCTAGACTGTGAGCCCGTTGTTGGGTAGAGACAGTCTCTATATGTTGCCGACTTGTACTTCCCAAGCGCTTAGTACAGTGCTCTGCACACAGTGAGCACTCAATAAATACGATTGAATGAATGAATGAATAAATTGGTTGGAGAATTTCCTGTCCTGCTGGCAGTTTCGGAGATTCTGTTGATGTTTTTCAGATGTCCGGAATTGGAGATTGGCATGGGGATAAACCTCATTCCTAAAAGCCCGCCCTTCCGTAGAATATGGCCCTGCCCATAATAAGATATGAACAAATGAAGCAGCCTGTCCTAGTGGACAGAGCAAGAGCCTGGGAGAATCCTGGTTTCTCCACTTCTTTGCTGTGTGACCTTGGACAAATTGCTTCACTTCTCTGGGCTTCGGTTCCTTCATCGGTCAAATGGGGATTCAATACCTGCTCTCTCTCCAATTTAGACTAGGAAGCCCCATGTGGGGCAGGATTTGCGACCGACCTGATGAATTTGTACCTTTCCCAGCGTTTAGAACAGTGCCTGACATTTAGTAAGCACTTACCAAATACCACAATCGTTCTTATTTTTGAATATGAGATAAACAGGTTGGAGATGTGAGAGACAGGGACAAAGAGAAACAATGTGGCCTACTGGATCATCATCATCATCATCATCATCAATCGTATTTATTGAGCGCTTACTATGTGCAGAGCACTGTACTAAGCGCTTGGGAAGTACAAATTGGCAACATATAGAGACAGTCCCTACCCAACAGTGGGCTCACAGTCTAAAAGGGGGAGACAGAGAACAAAACCAAACATACTAACAAAATAAAATAAATAGAATAGATATGTACAAATAAAATAAATAAATGAATAAATAGAGTAATAAATATGTACAAACATAGAGCCCAGGCCTGAGAGTCAGAAGGACCTGGGTTCTAATCCAGCTCCACCACTTTTTGCTGGGTGACCTTGGGAAAATCATTTCACTTCTCTGTCCCTCAGTTACCTCATATGTAAAATGGGGATTAATTAGCCCCTTGGGGGGCATGGAGTATGTCCAACCTGATTAGCTTGTATCTATCTTAGTGCTTAGAACAGAGCCTGGCACATAGTAAGCACTTAATGAATACCATAAAAAATCACAACGTCTGAAGGAAGGCACTTCAGAAGAGGAGGGAAAGAGGATTTTGATGGTAAATTTGTTGAAGGAAATTTGACCAGCAGCAGCGAAGTCAAATGGATAGAGCACGGGCATGGGAATCCTGGGTTCGAATATCGGCTCTGCCACGTGATGATGATGATGGTATTTGTTAAGCGCTTACTATGTGCCAAGCACTGTTCTAAGCCCTGGGGTAGATACAAGGTGACCAGGTTGCCCCACGTGGGGTGCACAGTCTTAATCCCCATTTTCCAGATGAGGTAACTGAGGCTCAGAGAAGTTGTGACTTGCCCAAAGTCACACAGCTGACAAGCAGTGGAGCCGGGATTAGAGCCCACGACCTCTGACTCCCGCGCTGCTTCTCACACCTGCCTGCTGTGTGACCTTGGGCAAGTCAATTCACTTCTCTAGGCCTCAATTTCCTCATATGTAAAATGGGGAATCATTCATTCGTTCATTCAATCACATTTATTGAGCGCCTACTGTGTGCAGAGCTTTGTACTAAGTGCTTGGGAAGTACAAGTTGGCAACATGGCTCACGAGGGACAGGGACTATGTCAGATCTGATTATCTTGAATCTACACCATTGCTCAGTACAAGACTTGACAATTTGGGCATTTTACAGATGAGGTAACTGAGGCACAGGGAAGTTAAATGGCTCACCTGAGGTCACACAGCAGACACGAGGCAGACCCAGGATTAGAACCCTGGTCCTCTGATTCCCAGGCCCGTGCTCTTTCCACGACCTTGGGCAAGACATCGCTCTGAGCCTCAGTTCCTACATCTGCAAAATGGGGATTCAATCCCTGTTCTCTTCCTTATTTTGTGAGTCCCATGTGGGATTCATTCATTCATTCAATCGTATTTATTGAGCGCTTACTGTGTGCAGAGCACTGGACTAAGCGCTTGGGAAGTACAAGTTGGCAACATATAGACACGGTCCCTACCCAACAGCGGGCTCACAGTCTAGAAGGGGGAGACAGACAACAAAACAAAACATATTAACAAAATAAAATAAATAGAATAAATATGTACAAATAAAAGAAAGAAAGAAATAAATAGAGTAATAAATACGTACAAACATATATACATATATACAGGTGCTGTGGGGAGGGGAAGGAGGTAAGGCGGGGGGAAGGGGAGGGGGAGGAGGGGGAGAGGAAGTAGGATCTGATCACCTTGTATCTATCCCAGTGCTTAGCACATGGTGTAGCAGACAGAGCATTGGCCTGGGACTCAAAAGGTCATGGGTTCTAATCCCACCTCTGCCACTTGTCTGCTGCGTGATTTTTGTGCAAGTCACTTCACTTCTCTGTGACTCAGTGATCTCATCAGAAGAATGGGGGTGAAGACTGTGAGCCCCACATGGGACAACCTGATCACCTTGTATCTCCCCCAGTGCTTAGAACAGTGCTGGGCACATAGTAAGCACTAAACAAATACCAAAGTTATTATTATTATTATTATTACAGTAATCTGCACACAGTAAGTACTTAATAAATGCCCTTGATTGACTGAATGAACCCCCGTTCGATATGTAAATGAAGATTCATTCATTCATTCAATCATATTTATTGAGCACTTACTGTGCGCCCATCCGCCAAGCTAGCTCTCTTCCTCCCTTCAAGGCCCTACTGAGAGCTCACCTCCTCCAGGAGGCCTTCCCACACTGAGCCCCTTCCTTCCTCTCCCCCTCGCCCCCCTCTCCATCTCCCCCATCTTAACTCCTTCCCTTCCCCACGGCACCTGTATATATGTATATATGTTTGTACATATTTATTGCTCTATTTATTTATTTATTTTACTTGTACATATCTATTCTATTTCTTTTATTTTGTTAGTATGTTTGGTTTTGTTCTCTGTCTCCCCTTTCTAGACAGTGAGCCCACTGTTGGGTAGGGACCGTCTCTATATGTTGCCAACTTGTACTTCCCAAGTGCTTAGTACAGTGCTCTGCACACAGTAAGTGCTCAATAAATATGATTGATTGATTGCAGAGCACTGTACTAAGCGCTTGGGAAGTACAAGTCGGCAACATATAGAGATGGTCCCTACCCAACAGTGGACTCGCAGTCTAGAAGGGGGAGACAGACAATAAAACAAAACATATTAACAAAGTAAAATAAATAGAATAGCAAACATGTACAAGTATTCATTCAATCGTATTTATTGAGTGCTTACTGTATGCAGAGCACTATAGTAAGCACTTGGAAAGTACAATTTGGCCACAGAGAAAATCCCTACCCAGTGAAAATCTTTAGGAAGTGCTTACTTGCTACAAACACTTTCTTTCACTCTTGCATTTAAGGCAGTTTTGGAGCATTCCATTTAGGGCAAAATTTTTCTGCCCTATTTCAGCTTTCCTAAATGATCAAGACGAGAGATTTGGTTAGCATAGCCAACGACCAGTTAACATTTCATCTCAGCATGGACTTGCTGTCGTTAATGTTTTAGTAGGTTCAGTTCTCTTGTGATGATGAGTCACCAGAAGGGAGGCATGGCTGTTTTCTTTACACAGCTTCCTTCCATCCTCTAGGATGAGGAGGATTCAGCAGTACTTCAAAATAATGATAATAATAACAATAATGATATTTGTTAAGTACTTACTAAGTGTCAGGCACTGTAGTAAGTGCTGGGGTGGATACAAGCAAATGGGGTTGGACACAGTCCCTGTCCCATGTGGGGCTCACAGTCTCCAACCCCATTTTACAGAGGAGGGAACTGAGGCCCAGAGAAGGGAAGTATCTTGCCTAGCATCACACGGCAGACAAGTGTGGAGCTGGGATTAGAACCCAGGTCCTTCTGATTCCCAGACCCGGGGTCTATCCACTAAGCCACACTGCTTCATCATTTTGGTTCTTCTGAAGTGCTTACTATGTGCCAAGCACTGTACTAAGCACTGGGATAGATACCAGATCATCAGGTCCCACACGGGGATCACACTCTAAATAGGAGGGAGAACAGAGATTGAATCCCCATTTGGCAGTTGAGGAAACTGAGGTACAGAGAAGTGAAGTGACTTGCCCAAGAAGACACAGCAGGCATGTGAAGTAGCCTGGATTAGAACCCAGGACCGCTGACTCATCCATTCATTCACTCAATTGTATTTATTGAGCGCTTACTGTGCGCAGAGCACTGTACTAAGCGCTTGGGAAGTACAAGTTGGCAACATATAGAGACGGTCCCTACCCAACAACGGGCTGATTCCCAGGCCTGGGCTCTTTCCATAGGCCATGCTATGTCTAAAAATGTGTTTTGTTGAAACCACACATTGCCTTCTGTCTAGAGAGTATAGGTAATCAATCAGTGTTATTATTGAATGCTTTCTCATTCATTCATTCATTTAATCGTATTTATTGAGCAATAACTGTGTGCAGAGCACTGTACTAAGTGCTTGGGAGAGTACAATACAAAAATATACTAGACACATTCCCTCCCCACAAGGAGCTTACAGTCTAGAGAGGGAGACAAATTGATTTGAATAAATAAATGGTAGCTATTCATTCAATCATATTTATTGAGTGCTTACTGTGTGCAGAGCACTGTACTAAGCGCTTGGGAAGTACAAGTTGGCAACATATAGAGATGGTCCCTACCCAACAGCGGGCTGATTCCCAGTCCTGGGGTCTTTCCATAAGCCATGCTATTTCTAAATATGTGTTTTGTTGCAACCACACGTTGCCTTCTGTCTAGAAAGCATAGGTAATCAATCAGTCAATGCTATTATTGAATGCTTTCTCATTCATTCATTCATTTAATCGTATTTATTGAGCAATAACTGTGTGCAGAGCACTGTACTAAGTGCTTGGCAGAGTACAATACAAAATATACTAGACACATTCCCTCCCTACAAGGAGCTTACAGACTAGAGAGGGAGACAAATTGATTTGAATAAATAAATGGCAGCTATTCATTCAATCATATTTATTGAGCGCTTACTGTGTGCAGAGCACTGTACTAAGCGCTTAGCACTGTATTATGGACAGCTAGGGACATATGTGGTGTGGGACTGGGAGGGGAGATGAATGATAGGAGCAAGTCAGGGGGATGCAGAAGGAAGAGGGAGAAGAGGAAAGGAGGGGCTTAGTCAGGGAAGGCTTCTTGGAGGAGATGGGCCTTCAATAAGACTTGGAAGAGGGGAAGAGTTATTGTCTGTAGGATTTGAGGAGGGAGGGCATTCCAGGCCTGAGGCAGGACATGGACCGGGGGTCGACGGCGGGACAGGCGAGACGGTGGCTCAGTGAGGAGGTTAGTGGTGGCAGAGGAGCGGAGGGTGCGGGCTGGGCTGGAGAAGGAGAGAAGGGAGGGGAGGTGGGAGGGGGTGAGGGGATGGATGGACAGCCTTGAAGCCGAGAATGAGGAGTTTTTGCTTGATGCGGAGGTGGATGGGCAACCACTGGAGAGTTTTGAGGAGCGGGGAAAGATGTACTGAAAGTTTTCGTAGAAAAATGATCGGGGCAGCAGAGTAAAGTATGGACTGGAGTGGGGAGAGACAGGAAGCTGGCAGGTCAGCGAGGAGATTGATGCAGTCATCCAGTCAAGAGGGGATGAGTGATTGTACTAAAGTGATAGCGGTCTGGAGGGAGAGGAAAGGGAGGATCTTGGCGATGTTGTGAAGGTGAGACCGGCAGGGAGCATGTCGACCAACTCGGTTGTATTGTACCCTCCCAAACGCTTAGTCCATTGCTCTGCACACAGTAAGCGCTCCGTAAATACCATTAATTGATTTTTTAAATATATATATATTTTTAATTTTTATATGCTGCCAACTTGTACTTCCCAAGTGTTTAGTACAGTGCTTTGCACACAGTAAGCACTCAATAAATTCGATTGAATGAATGAATGAATGAATGACCTCTGAGTCCCAAACGTGTGCTTTTTCCACTAAGCCACATTATTATTATTATTATTATTATTATTATTATTATTATTATTATTATCTGACTTGGGTCTGGCAGCTCATAGTGAAGGTGGGAGGACAGACCCAAAATGATTTTTGTACCAGAATCAAACAATGCTCTGCACTCCTATCCGCTTGTATTCATTTGACAACCCCTGAGAACGAGCTTGCCCGTTGAGTGGGAAGGGAGGTTTTAACTACCTTTCTGCTCTGAAAGCCAGCAGAAGAATTCTGATTTTACCCAACGGCAATTTGGTTGGTAGTGCGAGGGGGGAATCAGCCAGGCTTGTCACATTAAGATTGTGTTAAGCAACATCACTTGCCTTAATAACAAACAAATTCTCCGCTTAGTTGGGAAGCTTTCCTATATTGAGTTTCCTGACCAAGAAAAAAAAATATCATAGATTCCGAGCACAAATGGCATAAACATTTCAGAAATGTGTAAGAGAACACGGATGGCTCGCTAAAAATAACGATTGACAGGCTCTTTTAATGTCTCTGTGCCTCAGGTCGCTAATCTGTAATAATAATAATAATTGTGGTATTCATTAAACCCTTACTATGTGACAGGCATTATTCCAAGCACTGGGGCAGATACAAGCAAATCAGGTTGGATGCAGTCCCTGTCCCACGTGGGGCTCACAGACTTAATCTCCATTTTACAGATGAGGGAACTGAGGCCCAGGAAAGTGAAGTGACTTGCCCAAGGTTACACAGCAGAAAAGTTGCAGAGCCCCCTCCTTCCTCTCCCCCTCGTCCCTGTCTCCATCCCCCCATCTTATCTCCTTCCCTTCCCCACAGCACCTGTCTATATGTATATATGTTTGTACATATTTATTACTCTATTTATTTATTTATTTATTTTACTTGTACATATCTATTCTATTTATTTTATTTTGTTAGTATGTTTGGTTTTGTTCTCTGTCTCTCCCTTTTAGACCGTGAGCCCACTGTTGGGTAGGGACTGACTCTATATGTTGCCAACTTGTACTTCCCAAGCGCTTAGTACAGTGCTCTGCACACAGTAAGCGCTCAATAAATACGATTGATTATTGACTGATTGATTGACTCCCAGGACCATGTTCTAACCACTATGCCATGCTGCTTCTCAGAACATCTTACTCAAATCCGCTTACTCCAAGTGCTTAGTACAGTGCTCTGCACACAGTAAGCGCTCAATAAATGTGATTGAATGAATGAATAAACCCGGGATCGAACCAAAGACCTTTGGATTTCCAGTCTTATGCTCTCCCCACTGACCTAGTTCCACTTTAATAATGATAATAATAATGGCATTTATAAAGTGCTTACTATGTCCCAAGCACTGTTCTAAGCACTGGGGAGGTTACAAGGTGATCAGGTTGTCCCACGGGGGGCGCACCGTCTTCATCCCCATTTTACAGATGAGGTAACTGAGGCCCAGAGAAGTGAATTGACTTGCCCAAAGTCACACAGCTGACAATTGGCAGAGCCGGGATTTGAACCCATGACTTCTGACTCCAAAGCCCGGGCTCTTTCCATTGAGCCATGCTACTTCACTGACCTATTTCAACCTGCAAAAGGTTAAGACCGTGACTCCCATGTGGAACAGGACTGTATCCAACCTGATGACCTTGTATCTACCCCAGTGCTTAGAACAGTGCTTGGCACATAGTAAACGCTTAACAAATACCACAACTTTTGTTATTATTATCATAGGAGGAAAGTAATTAAAGAAGCAGGCATATCTATTAAGCAATGGTATTTATTAAGCACTTACTGGGTGCAGAGTACTGTACCAGATGCTTTTGGGAGTGCAATGAAATAGTTAGTCCCTGCTGTCAAAGCAGTTTGAGTCTAGATAAGAATTTGACAGTGTGGCTCAATGGAAATAATAATAATAATAATAATAATAATAATAATAATAATAATAATAATAATGATAATGGCATTTGTTAAGTGCTTACTATGAGCCAAGCACTGTTCTAAGCACTAGGGAGGATACAAGGTGGCCAGATTGTCCCACGTGGGGCTCACAGTCTTCATCCCCATTTTACAGATGAGGTAACTGAGGCTCAGAGAAGTGAAGTGACTCTCCCAAGTCACACAGCAGACATTTGGTGGAACTGGGATTAGAACCTGTGACATCTGACTCCTAAGCCTGGGCTCTTTCCACTGAGCCACGCTGCTTCTTGGGAGTCAGAGGTCACGGTTCTAATCCCCGCTCTGCCACTTGTCAGCTATATGACTTTGGGCAAGTCACTTCACTCTGCGCCTCAGTTTCCTTATCTGTAAATGGGGATGAAGACTGTGAGCCCCACATGGGACAACCTACTGACCTTGCATCCCCCCCAGTGCATAGAAAAGTGCTGGGCATATAGTAAGCACTTAGCGAATATCATCATCATCATCATCATCATCACCCCTCAAGAACCTCCAGCATTTGCTCATCCACTGCTGAATCCAAGACTGAACTCCTTGTCTTCCCTCCCAAACCCTGCCCTCTCCCTGACTTTCCCATCTCTGTTGACGGCACTACCATCCTTCCCGTCTCACAAGCCCGCAACCTTGGTTTCATCCTCGACTCCGCTCTCTCATTTACCCCTCACATCCAAGCCGTCACCAAAACCTGCCGGTCTCAGCTCCGCAACATTGCCAAGATCCGCCCTTTCCTCTCCATCCAAACCGCTACCCTGCTCGTTCAAACTCTCATCCTATCCCGTCTGGACTACTGTATCAACCTCCTCTACGGTCTCCCATCCTCGTGTCTCTCCCCACTTCAATCCATACTTCACGCCACTGCCCGGATTGTCTTTGTCCAGAAACACTCTGGGCATGTTACTCCCTCCTCAAAAGTCTCCAGTGGCTACCAATCAATCTGCGCATCAGGCAGAAACTCCTCACCCTGGGCTTCAAGGCTGTTCATCCATCCCCTGGCCCCCTCCTCCCTCCCCTCCCTTCTGTCCTTCTCCATCCCAGCCCGCACCCTCCGCTCCTCTGCCGCTAATCTCCTCACCGCGCCTCGTTCTCGCCTGTCCCGCCATCGACCCCCGGCCCACGTCCTCCCCCGGGCCTGGAATGCCCCCAATCCCTCTGCCCATCCGCCAAGCTGGCTCTCTTCCTCCCTTCAAGGCCCTACTGAGAGCTCCCCTCCTCCAGGAGGCCTTCCCACACTGAGCCCCCTCCTTCCTCTCCCCCCTCCTCCCCCTCTCCATTCCACCGCCTTACCTCCTTCCCTTCCCCACAGCACCTGTATATATGTATATATGTTTGTACATATTTATTACTCTATTTATTTATTTATTTTACTTGTACATATCTATTCTATTTATTTTATTTTGTTAATATGTTTTGTTTTGTTCTCTGTCTCCCCCTTCTAGAATGTGAGCCCACTGTTGGGTAGGGACCGTCTCTCTATGTTGCCAACTTGTACTTCCCAAGCGCTTAGTACAGTGCTCTGCACACAGTAAGCGCTCAATAAATGCAACTGATTGATTGATTGATTGATTGAATCAAACGGAAACTCCTCACTGTCGGCTTTACATAATAATGCTAATAATAATGGCATTTGTTAAGCGCTTATTATGTGCAAAGCACCGTTCTAAGCGCTGGGGGGATACAAGGTGATCAGGATGTCCACGTTGGGCTCACCGTCTTCATCCCCATTTTACAGATGAGGTAACTGAGGCTCAGAGAAGTGAAGTGACTTGCCCAACGTTACACAGCAGACATGTGGCGGAGCCGGGCTTCAAACCCATGACCTCTGACTCTAAAGCCCGGGCTCTTTCCACTGAGCCACGCTGCTTCTCTAAAAGCATTTAATGGGCTCACTCCCTCCTACCTCACTTTGTTACTCTCTGGCTGCAACTCAGCCCACACACCTTGCTCCTCTAGCAACGACCTACTTATCGGGCTTCAGTCTCAATCCCTTCGACTTCTCGCTCATCCCTTCCCTCCTTCTTGGAACTCCTCTTTCCCCCATCACATCTGACAGACCGCCACTCTCCCCATCTTCATAGCCCTACTGAAATCCCACCTCTTCCAGGAAGCCTACCCTGACCACTGTCTCATCTCACCCTATTTTCCCTCTCTTTTCGATCACCTTTGCACTCAAGTCCATCACCCATAAGTACTTTGACACTCACTTCATCCCTTCAGCACTTCTCTGCATGCTTTGTTCTCTGTTTCTTCCTCTCTCTTTTTTTGAGAAGTAGTGTGGCTCAGTGGAAAGAGCAGGGGTTGGGAGTCAGAGGTCATGGGTTCAAATCCCAGCCCCGCCAATTGTCAGCCGTGTGACTTTGGGCAAATCGCGTCACTTCTCTGGGCCTCAGTTCCCTCTTCTGTAAAATGGGGATTAAGAATGTGAGCCCCAGGTGGGACAATCTGGTCACCTTGTATCCTCCCCAGCACTTAGAACAGTGCTTTGCACATAGTGTTTAACAAATGCCATTATAATTATTATTATTATGGTATTTGTTAAGCTCTTACTACATATCAAGCACTGTTCTAAATAATGTGGTAGATACACATTCTTCAGGACAGACACAGTTTGAGTAAGTAAGTAAGTAAGAGGGAGGGCAGGGATCGAATCCCCATTTTGCAGTTGAGGAACCTGAAGTACAGAGATGTTAAGCGATCTGCCTGCGGTTACGCTGCATGTGAGTGGTGGCGTCAGCATTAGAACACAGACCCTCTGGCTCCCGGGCCCATGCTTTCTCCACGGTGCTTCCCTATCTGTAATTTATTTTAATGTCTGTTTCCCCTACTAGATTAGAAGCTCTTTGAGGGCAGGGATTTGAATCTGCAACTCTATTTTACTCTCCAAAGCAATTGGTATAGTGCTATGTTCATTCATTCATTCAATTGTATTTATTGAGCGCTTACTGTGTGCAGAGCACTGTACTAAGCGCTTGGGAAGTACAAGTCGGCAACATATAGAGACGGTCCCTACCCAATAATGGGCTTACAGTCTAGAGGGGGGAGACAGACAACGAAACAAAACACGGAGACGGTTGTCGAAATCATCAGAACAAATAGAATTATAGCTATATGAGCATCATTAACAAAATAAGTAGAATAGTAAATATGTACAAGTAAAATAAATAGAGTAATAAATCTGTACAAATATATACAAGTGCTGTGGGGAGGGGAAGGAGGAAGGGCAGATGGGGGGATGGGGAGGAGGAGAGGAAAAAGGAATAAGTGCTAGATGAAAACCGTGGATTGATTGATTGGGTGTCAGCAAGAGATGAGCTGTGGGAACAATGAGAATGGGACAGACTGAATAGGCTGGGTTGAGATGAGCAAAGTCTACGAGCTGAGGTAGTTATGGTTATGATATTTGTTGAGTGCTTACTATGTGCCAGGCACAGTCCCAAACTCTGGGGTAGACGCAAATTAAACATTTGGATACAGTCCCAACCCCGCACAAGGCTCACAGTCTCCATCCCCAATTTACAGACGAGAAAACGGGTAAGCAGTATGGCTCAGTGGAAAGAGCACGGGCTTTGGAGTCAGAGGTCATGGGTTCTAATCCTGGCTCTGCCCCTTATCAGTCGTCTGACTTTGGGCAAGTCACTTAACTTCTCTGTGCCTCAGTTCCCTCATCTGTAAAATGGGGATTAAGACTGTGAGCCCCACGTGGGACAACCTGATCACCTTGTAACCTCCCCAGTGCTTAGAACAGTGCTTTGCCTGTAGCAAGTGCTTAATAAATGCCATTAAAAAACAAACAAACAAACTGAGGCCCAGAGAAGTGAAGTGACATTCCCAAGGTCACACAGCAGACAATCGGTGGAGCCGGAATTAGAACTGATGTCCTTCTGACTCCATTTTGGGCAGGGATTGTCACTCTTTATTGAAGAAGTAGAAGGAGAAGAATGATGGTATTTAGCGCTTATTATGTGCCAAGCACTGTTCTAAGTGGTGGACTAGATACAAGGTAATCAGGTTGTCCCACGTGGGGCTCACAGTCTTCATCCCCATTTTACAGACAAGGTAATTGAGGCACAGAGAAATTAAGTGACTTGCCCAAAGTCACACGGCTGATAAGGGGCAGAGCCGGGATTGGAACCCACGACCTCAGACTCCCAAGCCCGGGCTCTGGTCACTAAGCCACTATTCCAGGCACTTAATATAGTGCTCTGTACACAGTAAGTGCTTAATAAATACGATTGAACGAAATTAATGAATGACTCCCGTGCTACAAGTGAGAGGGGAGAAGAGAGTGGCGGTACTGCAGAGCTTAAGGCCGTGCTTCAGGGCTTAGCACAGCGCTTGGCACATAGTAAGCGCTTAACAAATGCCGTCATTACTCTTATTATAAAGAGGAAGACAGCTCAGCCAGAGCCTTTAAGAGAATAGTCAGGAGATTCCCTTAGATATGGAGAGCCAAAGTCCGGCCCTCATTTTAGGGAACATACATTTCCATTTGTCTACTTTTATTTCTATTTGTTCTGACGACTTGACACCTGTCCACATGTTTTGTTTTGTTGTCTGTCTCCCTCTTCTAGACTGTGAGCCCGTTGTTGGGTAGGGACCGTCTCTATATGTTGCCGATTATGTAATAATAATAATAATGTTGGTATTTGTTAAGCACTTACTATGTGCAAAGCACTGTTCTAAGAGCTGGGGAGGTTACAAGGTGATCAGGTTGTCCCAAGTGGGACACAGTCTTAATCCCCATTTTACAGATGAGGTAACTGAGGCACAGAGAAGTTAAGTGGCTTGCCCAGGGTCACACAGCTGACAAGTGCAGCGTGGCTCAGTGGAAAGAGCATGGGCTTTGGAGTCAGAGGTCATGGGTTCAAATCCCAGCTCTGGCAACTGTCAGCTGTGTGACTTTGGGCAAGTCACTTAACTTCTCTGTGTCTCAATTACCTCATCTGTAAAATCAATCAATCAATCATATTTATTGAGCGCTTACTGTGTGCAGAGCACTGTACTAAGCGCTTGGGAAGTACAAGTTGGCAACATATAGAGACAGTCCCTACACAACAGTGGGCTCACAATCTAGAAGGGGGAGACAGAGAACAAAACAAAACATATTAACAAAATAAAATAAATAGAATAGATATGTACAAGTAAATAAATAAATAGAGTAATAAATAAGTACAAGCATATATACATATATACAGGTGCTGTGGGGAAGGCAAGGGGGTAAGATGGGGAATGGAGAGGGGAACGAGGGGGAGAGGAAGGAGGGGGCTCAGTGTAGGAAGGCCTCCTGGAGGAGGTGAGCTCTCAGTAGGGCCTTGAAGGGAGAAAGAGAGCTAGCTTGGCGGATGGGCAGAGGGAGGGAGGGCATTCCAGGCCAGGGGGAGGACGGGGGCCGGGGGTCGATGGCGGGACAGGCGAGAAAGAGGCACAGTGAGGAGATTAGCGGTGGCAGAGGAGTGGAGGGTGCGGGCTGGGATGGAGAAGGAGAGAAGGGAGGTGAGGTAGGAGGGGGCCAGGGGATGGACAGCCTTGAAGCCCAGGGTGAGGAGTTTCTGCCTGATGTGCAGATTTATTTATTTATTTATTTATTTATTTTACTTGTACATATGTATTCTATTTATTTTATTTTGTTAGTATGTTTGGTTTTGTTCTCTGTCTCCCCCTTCTAGACTGTGAGCCCACTGTTGGGTAGGGACTGTCTCTATATGTTGCAACTTGTACTTCCCAAGCGCTTAGTACAGTGCTCTGCACACAGTAAGCGCTCAATAAATATGATTGATTGATTGATTGAACGAGGTTGGCATGGTGTTTATTCATTCATTCATTCATTCAATCGTATTTATTGAGCGCTTACTGTGTGCAGAGCACTGTACTAAGCGCTTGGGAAGTCCAAGTTGGCAACATCTAGAGACAGTCCCTACCCAACAGTGGGCTCACAGTCTAGAAGGGGGAGACAGACAACAAAACAAAGCATATTAACAAAATAAAATAAATAGAATATGTACAAATAAAATAGAGTAATAAATACATACAAACATATATTCATTCATTCATTCAATCGTATTTATTTAGACTTTCGCCAGCAGCATCCGGCAGCTCGAGCATAAGAGCGAAGGAGGTGGACAGTGGCAGTGATCCAGGGCTGTGGGTTAGTGGTATGAGAGTGGCAAAGGGAAAGGGGAGTGAGTGAGTCTAGCTGAGTAGAAAGGGTAGAGTTGAGAGCAGTAATCTGATCATCAAGACTGGGTAGAGAGGAGAGGGCGGCGAGGTGGGGTGTGAGGCGCTCCGAAAGATGGATGGGGTCAAGGGAGCGGAGATCTCTGTGAGAGAGTAATGTGGATTTACGGGGAAAGGAGTGTGAGTGAGGAGGCAGGTGAGAAGATTATGATCAGAGAGAGGGTTAAATGAGGATTAAAACTGTGAGCCCACTTGTGGGACAACCTGATCACCTTGTAACCTCCCCAGCACTTAGAACAGTGCTTTGCACACAGTAAGCACTTAACAAATACCATCATTAAGTGGCTGAGTGGGGATTCCAACCCATGACCTCTGAATCCCAAGCCCACGCTCTTTACGTTGAGCTAAACTGCTTCTCCCAAGAGATTAGTACAGTGCTCTGCACACAGTAAGCGCTCAATAAATACGATTGACTAAATGAATGAATGAATGAATAGAAGCTGTAAGGCGAAGTGGTTAAAGCCCGGGACTGGGAATCAGAAAGTCATGGGTTCTAATCCCAGCTCCTCCAATTCATTCATTCATTCAATTGCGTTTATGAGTGCTTACTGAGGAGCACTGTACTAAGCCCTTGAAAAGGACAATTCAGCAATGAAGAGTGACAATTCCTGCCCACAACAGGCTTACAGTCTGGAAGGGGGGAGACAGACATTGATACAAGTAAACAGGCATCAATATAAATGAATATAATTATAGTTATGTACATAGATAAACAAGTGCTGTGGGGCAGGGGGTGGGGGAGAGCAAAGGGAGGGAGTTGAGGTGATGAGGAGGGGCGGGGGAGCTGAGGAAAAGGGGGCTCCACCTGGGAAGACCTCCCGGAGGAGGTGAGCTCTCAGTAGGGCTTTGAAGGGAGGAAGAGAGTTAGCTTGGCAAATGGGCGGAGGGAAGGAGGGCATTCCTAGCTAGGGAAGAACGTGGGCCGGGGGTCGACTGTGGAACAGGCAAGAAGGAGGCCCAGTGAGGAGGTGAACGGCAGCAGAGGAGCAGAGGGTGTGGGCTGGGAGGGAGAAAGAGAGAAGGGGGGGCGAGGGCTTTGGAGAGCTTTGAAGCCGAGAGTGAGGAGTTTTTGCTTGATTCGTAGGTTGACAGGCAGCCACCGGAGATTTTCAAGGAGGGGAGTGACATGCCCAGAGCGTTTCTGCACAGAGATGATCTGGGCAGCAGCGTGAAGTACTGACTGAAGTGGGGAGAGACAGGAGGTTAGGAGGTCAGAAAGGAAAGTGATGCAGTCATCCAGTCAGGATATGATTTTCTGCCCCGTAACCTTGGGCAAGTGACTTCTCTGTGCCTTAGTTTTTTCTGTAAAATGGGGATCGAGACTGTGAGCCCCACATGAGACAGGGACTGTATCCAACCCCATTTGCTCTTATCCATCCCAGTGCTCAATACAGTGCCTACACAAAGTAAGCGCTTGCCAAATACTATCATCATCTGTGCTAACTGTAGGTCAGAATTGAATCCTCTCTTCAAGGTTGTGTCCTTGTCTGGGGCAGGCCAAGCCCTGCAGGAAATGCCAGAGCAGAGGCCGACCCCGGCAGCCGTCTCCCCTGGGGCCTGCTCTGACCTTCCCTCTGACATTTCCCAGCCTCCGATGACCCTGCAATGCCCGTCAGCCCCGGAGAGAGCCGGAGAGCTGCTCTCACAATCTGGACAGTCGCACTACACCCACTTCAAAACCTCCCCGGTTTACCAGAGAAGCAGCGTGGCTCAGTGGAAAGAGCCTGGATTTGGGAGTCAGAGATCGTGGGTTCTAATCCCGGCTCCGCCACTTGTCAGCTGTGTGGCACTGGGCAAGTCACTTCACTTCTCTGTGCCTCAGTTCCCTCATCTGGAAATGGGGATTAAGACTGCGAGCCCCACGTGGGACGACTCGATTACCTTGTGTCTAATCCAATCAATCAATCAATCAATCGTATTTATTGAGCGCTTACTATGTGCAGAGCACTGTACTAATCCACTGCTTAGAAGAGTGCTTGACACATAGTAAGCGAACAAATACCATTATTATTATCATTAATAAATATGATAGGAGAAGCAGCGTGGCGTAGTGGATACAGCCTAGGCCTGGGAGTTAGAAGTACCTGGGTGCTGATTCTGTTTCCGCCGCTTGCCTGCTGTGTGACCTTGGGCAAGGCACTTACCTTCTCTGTGCCTCAGTTACCTCATCTAGAAATTGGGGATGAAGACTGTGAGCCCCATGTGGGACAACCTGATTACGTTATATCTGCCCCGGTGCTTAGAACAGTGTTTGGCACATAGTAAGCGCTTAACAAATACTATTATTATTATTATTAATAAATATGATAGGAGAAACAGCATGGCATAGTGATAGCCTGGGCCTCGGAGTCAGAAGGACCTGGGTTTTAATCCCGCTTCCACCCCTTGTCTGCTGTGTGATCTTGGGCAAGTCACTTCACTTCTGTGTCTCGATGACCTCATCTGTCAAATGAGGATTAAGACTGTGAGCCCCACATGGGACAACCTGATTACCTTGTATCTACACCAGCGCTTAGTACAGTGCCTGCCACAAAGTAAGCACTTAACAAATACCATACCTCCCCACCGCCCCCCCAAAAGAACAAAAAAACAAAGAAAACAGGACAAAGATCTGTCAATCAGCGGTATTAATAATAATAATAATAATGATGGTATTTGTTAAGCGCTTACTATGTACCAAGCACTGTTCTAAGCACTGGGGGGATACAAGGTGATCAGGTTGTCCCACGGGGGGCTCACAGTCTTAATCCCCATTTTACAGATGAGGTAACTGAGGCCCAGAGAAGTTAAGTGACTTGCCCAAAGTCACACAGCTGACAAGTGGTGGAGCGGGATTTGAACCCATGACCCCTGACTCCAAAGCCCAGGCTCTTTTTGTGAGCAACTCTCTGAACTAAAGATTTGCTACAGTACAGTAGAATTGGTAGTCAAAATCCTTGCCTTCAAGGAACTTACCATGTAGGGGAAAGACAGACACTAAAATAAATTCATTCATTCAATCATATTTATTGAGCTCTTATTGTGTGCTGAGCACTGTACTAAGCGCTTAATTCCTCGTCAGGGGGAACAATAGGGTTTAAGGGAAAGTGCTACCACAGGGAGAGGGGTTCTTCCATTGTCATCATATTTATTGAGTGCTTACTGTGTGCAGAGCACTGTACTAAGCGCTTAATTCCTGGTCAGGGGGAACAATAGGGTTTAAGTGTAAGTGCTACCACAGGGAGAGGGGTACTTCCATTGTGATCATATTTATTGAGCGCTTACTGTGTGCAGAGCACTGTACTAAGTGCTTAATTCCTAGTCAGGGGGAACAATAGGGTTTAAGTGTAAGTGCTACCACAGGGAGAGGGCTACTTCCATTGTCATCTTCCAACAAAGGATTCAGTCATTCAATCGTATTTATTGAGCACTTACTATGTGCGGAGCACTGTAGTAAGCGCTTCAAAAGTACAATTCAGCAATAAATAGAGACAATCCCTTCCAAGTGAAGTTATACAATGATCTTGAACATGTGTTGTATTATTGTATTGGATCCACATGCATTGAACTACAGTCAAGCTTCTCAAAAAATGAGCCTTTTTTTTAAAAAAAACTGGTATTTGTTAACAGCTGACTATGTGCCAGGCACTATACTAAGCAGTGTGGCTCAGTGGAAAGAGCGCGGGTTTAGGAGTCAGAGGTCATGGGTTCTAATCCTGGCTCTGCCACTTGTCAGCTGTGTGACTTTGGGCAAGTCACTTAACTTTTCTGAGCTTCAGTTCCCTCATCTGTCAAATGCGGATTAAGATTGTGAGCCCCACTTGGGACAACCTGGTCACCTTGTATGCCCCCCCAGTGCTTAGAACAGTGCTTTGCACATAGTAAACGCTTAACAAATACCACCATCATCATTATTATTATTATTATTACTAAGCGCTGGGGTAGATACAAGATAATCAAGTTAAACCCGGTCCTGATCCCATAGTCTTAAACCCGACCCAGATGACATATAGAGAAGTTAACAGACTTATCCAAGGTCTCCCAGCAGGCAAATGGCAGAGTTGGGAATAGTTCTTCTTCTGAAATCAAAATCTATATTTGTTTATTTGGACCTACAATATTATACAGTTAGGAGTTTGCATTTTATCTTTTCATCTAGGCCACCGCACCTTCTGATAATAATAATAATGAAAGTAACAATAATTATCGTGGAATTTGTTAAGCACTTACTACGTGTCAAGCACTGTACCAAGCGCTGGGGGAGATAACAGATATTCAGGTCCTACATAAGGCTTATACTCTAAGTAGGGGGAAGGAGAGGTATTGAGTTCCCATTTTGTAGAAGAGGAAACTGAAGCCCAGAGAAGGGAAGTGGTTTGCCCAACATCACACAGCAGGCCTGTGGTGGAGCTGGAATTAGAACCCAGGTCCTTCTGACTCCTGGCCCTGGGCTCTTTAATATTAAATTAAATTAGAGAAAAAGGATGGCTTAGTGGGAAGAGCACGGGCTTGGCAGTCAGAGGTTGTGGGTTCTAATCCACCTCCATCACTTGCCAGCTGTGTGACTTTGGGCAAGTCATGTGTTCCCTCATGTGTTAAATGGGGATTAAGACTGTGAGCCCCATGTGGGACAACCTGCTGACCTTGTATCTACCCCAGAGCTTAGAACAGTGTTTGGTACATAGCAAGCGCTTAACAAATACCATTATCATCATCATCATCATCATCAAATACCATTCACCTGATTGAATTGCATTTAACAACTGCTTAGAAAAAACACTCCGTCGCGTTCGGTGAACTTCCGTTTCAAGAATCATGTTTTTCTAAGGTCTCAGTAAATGGCAGGATCCTGTGAAATTTCCAGATCTTAGTCTAGACATTTGCCAACTTGTGAAATTACTCCTTGCAGGAAGATCTAGGGGAAAACCTAAAATTCCCAACACAGACCACTGGCCTTCAGCAAAAGTCTATGAGACGGCTTATGGTTCAGCAGGAATTAATGTCTAAAACCGTTGTCCATGGCAACTCACCTCCGCTTTTGGTTTGGGAAAGATTTCAGTATCTGTCTGCTGGGAAATGAGGAAAGGCATTAAGGAACGAAAAGAGACTAAAATTTATTTGAAATATGCATTTGCCAGTTGGAGAGTGCCTGGCTTTTTTCTCCATCGTCTTCAAACCCGGCAAAGATCTTCTCATTACCAAGGAAATTAAAATATGCCAAGAAGTGGATGCGACATGGTGGCATGTTGTTCAGAGCCTAAGAAGAAGATACCTGCATTCGGGGCTTTCTCGAAAGCTGAAATCTTATCATCCTTTTATTCGAGTTGAAGATTTCCCATCTTTCTACTGAATCTTAAGCCTCTGTCTCTTGGGTTTTTCATTAAAAAAAAAGCCTTCGATAAGATTTATTGAAATGCTTATAAAAGCTCACGAAAGGAGAAAAGTGACACAGTTAATCCAGTGTTGCTAGGATAGATTGTTTGAATAATTTAGCATCAGTATACGAGAAAACATGGCCTTCTCGACATTTTTGAAGTTAACCCTTAGGCCTCTCTTTTTCAGATGAGCATTTCTCCACTGCCTCAGATGTGCATCTTTTTTATGGGGTTTCATTCATTCATTCATTTATTCAGTTGTATTTATTGAGTGCTTACTGTGTGCAAAGGACTGTTTTGAGCACTTGGGAGAGCACAATACCTCAGACACATTCCCTTCCCACAACAAGCTCACAGCCTAGGGAGAGAGGCGGACATTAAGATAAATAAATAAATAAATTCGTTTACAAATAGATATAGAAATATTTCTTAAGTGCTCTGCACACAATAAGTGCTTAATAAATACAATTGAATGAATGAATGAATGACTTTGACACCTGTCTACACATTTTGTTTTGTTGTCTGTCTCCCCCTTCTAGACTGTGAGCCCATTGTTGGGTAGGGACCGTCTCTATATGTTGCCAACTTGTACTTCCCAGGTGCTTAGTACAGTGCTCTGCACACAGTAAGTGCTCAATAAATACGATTGAATGAATGAATGAATATGCCAGGCACTGTACTAAGCACTGATGTAGAAGAAGCAGCGTGTCTCAGTGGAAAGGGCACGGGCTTTGGAGTCAGAGGTCATGGGTTCGAATCCCGGCTCTGTCACTTGTCAGCTGTGGGACTTGGGGCAAGTCACTTCACTTCTCTGGGCCTCAGTTACCTCATCTGTAAAATGGGGATTAAGACTGTGAGCCCCCCGTGGGACAACCTGATGATAATGATGATGATGACATTTGTTAAGCGCTTACTATGTGCAGAGCACTGTTCTAAGCGCTGGGGAGGTTACGAGGTGATCAAGTTGTCCCACGTGGGGCTCACAGTCTTCATCCCCATTATACAGATGAGGTAACTGAGGCTCAGAGAAGTTAAGTGACTTGCCCAAGGTCTCACAGCAGACATCTGCGGAGCCGGGATCACCTTGTAACCTCCCCAGCACTTAGAACAGTGCTTTGCACATAGTAAGCGCTTAATAAATGCCATTATTATTATTATTATTATTATTATTATTATTATTATTGTCACTTCACTTTTCTGGGCCTCAGTTACCTCATCCGTAAAATGGGGATTAAGACTGTGAGCCCCCCATAGGACAACCTGATCACCCTGTAACCTCCCCAGCGCTTAGAACAGTGCTTTGCACATAGTAAGCACTTAATAAATGTCATCATTATTATTATTATTATTATTAAGTCACTTCACTTCTCTGGGCCTCAGTTACCTCATCTGTTAAATGGGGATGAAGACTGTGAGCCCCCTGTGGGACAACCTGATCATCTTGTACCCTCCCCAGTGCTTTGAACAGTGCTTTGCACATAGTAAGTGCTTAATAAATGCCATCATTATTGTTATTATGTAGATACAAGCTAAATCAGGTTGGACACAGCACTTGTCCCCACATAGGGCTCATGGTCTTTAATCCCCATTTTGCAAGGTAATGGAGGCCCAGAGAAGTGAAGTGACTTGCCCAAGGTCACACAGAATCTAAGTGGCAGGGTTGAGATGATAACGCAGGTCCTCTGACTCCCAATAATAATAATAATGATAATGGTGACATTTATTATGTGCTTACTATGTGCAATGCACGGTTCTAAGCGCTGGGGAGGTTACAAGGTGATCAGGTTGTCCCACAGGGGGCTCACAGTCTTAATCCCCATTTTACAGATGAGGTAACTGAGGCCCAGAGAAGTGAAGTGACTTGTCCAAAGTCACACAGCTGACAATTGGTGGAGCTGGGATTTGAACCCATGACGTCTGACTCCAAAGCCCGGGCTTTTTCCAATGAGCCATGCTGCTTCTCCCAAGCCCATGTTCTATCCACTGGGCTGTACTGTTTCTCACTGGACTTGCTGTTTTTGCTTTACTCCTAAAATAACCTAAGAGCTGCTGGTAGATATAATAACTGCTATTCACTCATTCCTTCATTCAATCGTACTTATTGAGCGCTTACTCTGTGCAGAGCACTGGACTAAGCCATTGGGAGAGTGCAATACAGTAGATTTAGTTGACACGTTCCCTGCCCATAATGAGCTTACACCTGAGAGGAGTCCGACATTAATATGAACAAATAATTTAGAAGGTGGAATTTAAATATAATAATAATAATAATTGTGGTATTTAAGTGCTTACTATGTTCCAAGCACTGTAATAATAATACTAATAACGAAGGTATTTGTTAAGTGCTTACTATTTGCCAAGCACTGTTCTAAGCACTGGGGTAATAATAATGATTATGATTGTTCATTCATTCATTCAGTCAGTCAGTCACATTTATTGAGCGCTTACTGTGTGCAGAGCACTGTACTATGCGCTTGGGAAGTACAATAATAATAATGATGGTATTTGTTAAGCGCTTACTATGTGCCAAGCACTGTTCTAAGCGCTGGGGAGGTTACAAGGTGATCAGGTTGTCCCACGGGGGGCTCACAGTTTTAATCACCATTTTACAGATGAGGGAACTGAGGCACAGAGAAGTTAAGTGACTTGCCCAAAGTCCGACAGCTGTATCCCATTTTTGCAAATGAGCAAACTGAGGCATGGAGAAATGACTTGCCCAAGGTCACACAGCGGGCTGGCTAGGGGCTCTGCCACTTGTCCGCGGTGTGACCTAGGGCAAGTCACTTCAATTCTCTGCGCCTCAGTGACCTCATCTGTTTAATGGGGATTGAGACTGTGAGCCCCATGTGGGACAGAGAATGTATCCAACCCAATTTGCTTGTATTCACCCCGGAGCTTAGCACAGTGCCTGGCACATAGTAAGCGCTTTACAAATTTGTCTTCTCTTATACTGTCAAGTCATTTCTGACCTATAGAGAGGCCATGGGCACATCTCTCCCGGAACGCCCTTTTTCCTCTCCCCCATTTTTCCTCTCCTCCTCCCCATCCCCACCACCCTACCTCCTTCCCCTCCCCACAGCACTTGTATATACGTTTGTACAGATTTATCACTCTATTTATTTTACTTGTACATATTTACTATTCTATTTATTTTGTTAATGATGTGCATTTTCTAGACTGTCAGCCTGCTGTTGGGTAGGGACCGTCTCTATATGTTGCCAACTTGTACTTCCCAAGCACTTAGTAGAGTGCTCTGCACACAATAAGCGCTCAATAAATACGATTGAATGAATGAATGAATCTAGCTTTACTTCTATTTATTCTGATGACGTGACACCTGTCCACATGTTTTGTTTTGTTATGTGTGTCCCCCTTCTAGACTCTGAGCCCGTTGTTGGGTAGGGACCGTCTCTATAGGTTGCCAACTTGTACTTCCCAAGCGCCTAGTACACTGCTTTGCACACAGTAAGAGCTCAATAAATACGATTGAATGAATGAATAAATGCCCCAATTTTATCTGCCCTCTTTCCGGGATTGGATCCACAAAGTTTTCTTTGGAAAAATCCGGAAGTGGTTGACCATCGCTGCCTCCATGTTGTAAACTTGAGTCTCCACACTGGACTCTCTCCCGAGCTGCTGCTGCCCAGCACGGGAGAGTTTTGACTAATAGCCGATGGCCTGACACTCGCTAGCCACTGCCCAAGCTAGGAATAACAATAATAATGATAATGATAATAATGATGGCATTTATTAAGCACTTACTATGTGCAAAGCACTGTTCTAAGCGCTGGGGAAGTTACAAGGTGATCAGGTTGTCCCACGGGGGGCTCACAGTCTTCATCCCCATTTTACAGATGAGGTAGCTGAGGACCAGAGAACTTAAGTGACTTGCCCAAAATCACACAGCTGACAATTGGCGGAGCCAGGATTTGAACCCATGACCTCTGACTCCAAAGCCCGTGCTCTTTTCCATTGAGCCACGCTGCTTCTCAATGTACTCAATGTACTCAATGTTCTCAACGTAGGAATGTACTGGACAGGCCTCTGCTTCACTCTCCCTCCCGTAGCCGACACTGGTAGAGGAATGGAAACTCTCCAGGTGTTATCCTGAAAGCGGTCTTTACAAATACCACAATTATAATAATGATAATAATGATGGCATTTATTAAGCACTTACTATGTGCAAAGCACTGTTCTAAGCGCTGATAATAATTTTGGCATTTGTTAAGTGCTTAGTATGTGCAAAGCACTGTTCTAAGCACTGGAGAGGATCCAAGGTGATTTATTTTACTTGTACATATTTACTGTTCTATTAATTTTGTTAATGATGGGCACCTAGCTTTATTTCTATTATACTGTGATTTGACACCTGTCCACATGTTTTGTTTTGTTGTCTGTCTCCCCCTTCTAGACTGTGAGCCCGTTGTTGGGTAAGGAACGTCTCTGTATGTTGCCAACTTGTATTTCCCAAGTGCTCAGTACAGTGCTCTGCACACAGTAAGTGCTCAATAAATACGATTGAATGAATGAACCTAGCTTTATTTCTATTTATCGTGATTTGACACCTGTCTACGTGTTTTGTTTTGTTGTCTGTGTCCCCCTTCTAGACTGTGAGCCCATTGTTGGGTAGGGACCGTCTCTAGATGTTGCCAACTTGTACTTCCCAAGTGCTCAGTACAGTGCTCTGCACACAGTAAGTGCTCAATAAATACGATTGAATGAATGAATGAATGAATCTAGCTTTATTTCTATTTATTGTGATTTGACACCTGTCCTCATGTTTTGTTTTGTTCTCTGTCTCCCCCTTCTAGACTGTGAGCCCGTTGTTGGGTAGGGACCATCTCTATATGTTGCCAACTTGTACTTCCCAAGCGTGCACACAGTAAGCGCTCAATAAATATGATTGAATGAATGAATGAAATCAGGTCGTCCCTTGTGGGTCTTGCAATCTTAATCCCCATTTTACAGATGAGGTCACTGAGGCCCAGAGAAGTGAAGTGACTTGCCCAAAGTCACCCAGCTGACAAGTGGCGGAGCCGGGATTAGAACCCATGACCTCTGACTCCAAAGCCCAGGCTCTTTCCACTGAGCTGCGCTGCTTCTCAGCCAAGATTAAATCCAGACCTCCTGGCTCCAAAGCTCTTGCCACTAATCACACAGCTTTAGGAGTGTGGCCTAGTCAGTCAGTCATATATATTAAGCACCTACTTTGTGCAGAGCACTGTACTAAGCGCTTGAGAGAGTACAATATAATAACCAACAGACCCATTCCCTGCCCACAATGGTCAGGGAGACAGCACAGGCCTCGACGTCAAAAGCCCTGGGTTCTAAAATTGGCTCTGCCAGTTGTCTGCTGTGTGACCTTGGGGAAGTTACTTCACTTCTCTGGGCTTCAGTTAACCCACCTGTAAAATGGGGATTAAATTCTGCTCCCTCTCTCTTAGACTGTAAGCCCCATGTGGGAAAGGTCCTGTGTCCAAACTGATTGACTTGTATAATAATAATGATGACATTTATTAAGCGCTTACTATGTGCAAAGCACTGTTCTAATAATAATAATAATAATGACGGTATTTGTTAAGCGCTTACTATGTGCAAAGCACTGTTCTAAGCGCTGGGGAGGTTACAAGGTGAGCAGGTTGTCCTATGGGGGGCTCACAGTCTTCATCCCCATTTTACAGATGAGGGAACTGAGGCACAGAGAAGTTAAGTGCCTTGCCCAAAGTCACACAGCTGACAAGTGGTGGAGCCGGGATTTGAACCCATGACCTCTGACTCCGAAGCCCGGGCTCATTCGACTGAGCCACGCTGCTTCTCTACCTCAGTGCTTGGAACAGTGCTTAGCACATACGAAGCACTTATTGAGCATCAGCATTCTTAAGGAGGTGGGTTAAGTCTTCCCAGTAAAATGTCAGAAAATGTTAATTACTACTACAATTCATTCATTCAATCGTACTTATTGAGTGCTTACTGTGTGCAGAGTACTGTACTAAGCGCTTGGGAAGTACAAGTTGGCAACATCTAGAGACGGTCCCTACCCAACAGCGGGCTCACAGTCTAGAAGGGGGAGACAGACAACAAAACCAAACATATTAACAAAATAAAATAAATAGAATAAATATGTATAAATAAAATAAATAAATAGAGTAATAAATTCGTACAAACATGTATACATATATACAGGTGCTGTGGGGAGGGGAAGGAGGTAAGGCAGGGGGATGGGGAGGGGGAGGAGGGGGAGAGGAAGGAGAGGGCTAAATGCCATCATTAGTATTCATTCTTTCTATCGTATTTATTGAGCGCTTACTGTGTGCAGAGCACTGTACTAAGCGCTTGGGAAGTACAAGTTGGCAACATTTAGAGATGGTCCCTACCCAACAGCGGGCTCACAGTCTAGAAGGGGATAATTAGTATTATTATTAACAAATACCAACATTATTATTATGATGATTACATACTGATTATGTACGTACTACTACTACTACTACTAATAACAATTATGGTATTTGTTCAACACTTACTATGTGCCAGGCACTGTACTAAGCACTGGAGCGGATACAAGCAAATCAAGTTGAATGCAGTCCCCGTCCCATGTGGGGCTCACATTCTCAATCTCCACTTTACAGATGAGGTCACTGAGGCCCAGAGAAGTGAAGTGACTTGTCCAAGGACACCCAGCAGACAAGCGGAGGAGTCAGAATTAGAACCCGCGACATTCTCACTCCCAAGCCCAGGCCAGAGTCCTTGCTGCTCCAGTACATTTCCCAAACAACTGCTTTAGGGAGCCCAATTTATGGGAAAATAGAAGGCACTGAGGATCTGATCGATTGATGGATTAATTGATTGGAGGAGAAATTAAGGCAAAGGAGTTTATGGGAAAATAAGAAATGTAAACAGAACACCTGCTCAGTCAATTAAAACTATTTCTTGAGCACTTAGGGGAAGCAGCGTGGCTCAGTGGAAAGAACCTGGGCTTTGGAGTCAGAGTTCACGGGTTCAAATCCCAGCTCCGCCAATTGTCAGCTGTGTGACTTTGGGCAAGTCACTTCACTTCTCTGTGCCTCAGTTACCTCATCTGTAAAATGGGGATTAAGACTGTGAGCCCCCCGTGGGACAACCTGATCACCTTGTAACCTCCCCAGCACTTAGTGCTTTACATATAGTAAGCACTTAATAAATGCTATTATTATTATTATTATTATTATTATTATTATTATCATTCCATGCAAAGCAATCGATGGTAATATACTGAGTTCTCTACAATGTAAGCTCCTGTGCATAGAGAATATGTCTCCTATCTTTGTTCTATTGTATTCATTCATTCAATTCATTTAATTGTCTTTATGGAGCACTTACTGTATGCAGAGCACTGTACTAAGCTCTTGGGAAGTACAAGGCAGCAACATATAGAGACGGTCCCTACCCAACAACGGGCTCACAATCTAGAAGCAGTGTGGCTCAGTGGAAATAGCACGGGCTTTGGAGTCAGAGGTCATGGGTTCAAATCCCTACTCAGCCAATTGTCAGATGTGTGACTTTGGGCAGGTCACTTAACTTCTCTGTGCCTCAGTTCCCTCATCTGTAAAATGGGGATTAAGACTGTGAGCCCCCCGTGAGACAACCTAATCACCTTGTGACCTCCCCAGTGCTTAGAGCAGTGCTTTGTGCATAGAAAGCGCTTAATAAATGCCATTATTTCTATTATTATAGAAGGAGGAAATGGACAACAAAACAAAACATGTAGACAGGTGTCAAAATCATCAGAACAAATAGAATTAAAGCTACATGCACATCGTTAACAAAATAAATAGAATAGTAAATATGTACAATACTGTACTCTCTCAAGCACTTAGTACAGTGCTCTGCACATAGTAAGTGTTTGATAAATACCACTGATTGATCACTGAGTGCTCGGGAATGTTCAATAAAGAAGAGTTAGTAGACAAGTTCCATGCCCACAATCAATGGTAGTCTCCCAAATGCTTAGTTCAGTGCTTTGCACACAGTAAGCACTCAATAAATAATAATTAATAGTAATAATAATTATGGTATTTGTTAAGTGCTTACTATGTCTCAGGCAATGTACCAAGCACGGGGGTGGATACCCAAATCGGGTTGGACACAGTCCCTGTCCTACGTGGGGCTCACAGTCTCAATCCCCATTTTCCAGATGAGGGAACTGAGTCCCAGAGAAGGGAAGTGACTTGCTCAAGGTCACACAGAAGATATGTGGCAAGGTCAGGATTAGAACCCAGGTCCTTCTGACTCGCAGGCCCCTGCTCTCTCCACTAAGTGAATGAATGAATGAAAGTGTGCAAAGCACTGTAATAAGCGCTTGGGAGAGTACAATACAACAGAGATAGTAGAATGGAAAGTGCTTGCAGTTTAGAGAGGGAAAAAAACATTAATATAAATAAGCAGCTACTTAATATAAATATGTTGTACTGTGACCTTGTCTGACCTGATTAATTTAGATCAGTGCTTAGAACAGTGTTTGATACACGTGGTAAGCGCTTAACAAATTCTGTGAAAAAAGATAGCCCGGGCCTGGGTGTCAGACGGCTGGGGTTCTAATGCTGGCTCTGCCACTTGCTTGCTGTGTGACCTTGGGTAAGTCACTTAACTTGAATTTATTTATTTATTTCTATTCATGTCTGTCATCATCAATCGTATTTATTGAGCGCTTACTGTGTGCAGAGCCCTGTACTAAGAGCTTGGGAAGTACAAGTTGGCAACATATACAGTCCCTACCCCCCTCTAGACTGTGAGTTCATTGTGGGCAGGAATGTGTCTGTTTGTTGTTATAGTATACTCTCTTGAGCACTTAGTACAGTGTTTTGCACATAGTAGAGAAGCAGCATGGCTCAGTGGAAAGAGCATGGGCTTTTGAGTCAGGGGTCATGGGTTTGAATCCCGGCTCTGTCAACTGTCAGCTGTGTGACTTTGGGCAAGTCACTTAACTTCTCTGTGACTCAGTTCCCTCATCTGTAAAATGGGGATGGAAACTGTGAGCCCCCCGTGGGACAACCTGATCTCCTTGTAACCTCCCCAGTGCATAGAACAGTGCTTCACACATAGTAAGCGCTTAATAAATGCCATCATTATTATTAGTAGTAGTAGTAAGCACTCAATAAATACAATTGAATGAATGAATTCTCTGCCTCAGTTTCCTCAACTGTAAAACGGGTATTAAATCCTACTTTCTGTTCCTTAGACCGTGAGCCCCATGCGGGACAGAGATTATGTCCCATCTGATTATCCTGTCTCTATCCCAGCACTAAAAACAGGGTTTGACACATAGTAAGCACTTAACAAATATAAAAATGAATATACTGCTTTATGTGTTTGGAAGAGCACAGGAGAGTTAAGAGACAAAGTCTTTGCTCTCAGGAAACTTGCAATCTAGCGTGGGAGACAGATGCCAAACAGCTACAGAGTTTAAAAAGATGCCTGTTGCCTGGAAACTAGATTTTCCCTAATCACCTGGGAGGGAGGCTAATCAGCAAGCCAGGTGGGATCTTTGAAATTCAGGAGATGCCACTTGGCCTAGATGAGAGTCTTCCTTCCTGTTGGAACATATATTAGTAATCTGGCTGATCACCCCTTCCATCTGCTATCTGTGAGTACTCATACTTAAAACGTTTTTTTTTTTTAATCAAAATAAGTATACTTGAAGGTTTATAATAATAGTAACAATGGTACTTGTTAAGCGCTATGTGCCAAGCACTGTTGTAGATCAGGTTGTCCCACGTGGGACTCACAGCTTTAATCCCCATTTTACAGATGAGGTAATGGAGGCCCAGAGAAGTGACTTGCCCAAGATCACACAGCTGACAAGTGGCAGCGGTGGGATTAGAACCCATGACCTCTGACTCCCAAACCTGGGCTCTTTCCACTAAGCCACGCTGCTTCTCCTGGTTGTCCCACGTGGGACTCACAGTTTTAATCCCCATTTTACACCGAGGCACAGAGAAGTTAAGTGACTTGTCCAAAGTCACACAACTGACAAGTGGTGGAGCTGGAATTGGAACCCATGACTTCTGACTCCTATATGTATATATGTTTGTACGTATTTATTACTCTATTTTACTTGCACATATGTATTCTATTGATTTTATGTTGTTAATATGTTTTGTTTTGTTGTCCGTCTCCCCCTTCTAGACTGTGAGCCCACTGTTGGGTAGGGACCGTCTCTATATGTTGCCAACTTGTACTTCCCAAGCGCTTAGTATGGTGCTCTGCACACGGTAAGCGCTCAATAAATACGATTGTTGATTGATTGATTTCCACTAAACCATGCTCCTTCTCTGCTTCTCTTCTCTGTATTATTATTTATAATAATTTGATCATATTTATCAGGCAGCCAGGGCTGTGTAGACCTTTGGGATTGGTTTATTTCTGTCCAATTTTCTCCCAGTGCATTAAACTAGTGAGTGTGGAGAAGTGTCTGGAGGCATTAATTACTTATCTTGAGTTTCTTCCCTGAAGGCTCCTCACGGGCCTGCTCTCTCTGCTACCAGAAACGTCCGTCTTATAGCTGGGAGTCAAGATCCAAGGCGCCGTAAAGATCTACAGGGAGGAAGGGGACAGCTCTGTGTCAAAAACAAAACAAAACAGAGAGGGTTGGTGTATTTTGTGGGACAAACCAAGGAGGCATTTCAAAGTCCTTTTCTGAAGGAATGAGAAGCTGCCCAGTTGAACAGGAGTGTTCTCTCCTGTAATAACGGTATTTGTTAAATGCTTATAATGTTCCAGGTTAAGTGTTGGGGTATTCATTCATTCAATCGTATTTATTGAGTACTTACTGTGTGCAGAGCACTGTACAAAGGGCTTGGGAAGTACAAGTCGGCAACAGATAGAAACGGTCCCTACCCAACAGTGGGCTCACAGTCTAAAAGGGGGAGACAGACAACAAAACAATAGAGAAGCAGTGTGGCTCAGTGGAAAGAACATGGGCTTTGGAGTCAGAGGTCATGGGTTCAAATCCTGGCTTCATCAATTGTCAGCTGTGTGACTTTGGGCAAGTCACTTCACTTCTCTGAGCCTCAGTTCCCTCATCTGTAAAATGGGGATTAAGACTGTGAGCCCCACGTGGGAGAACCTGATCACCTTGTATCCCCCCAGCACTTAGAACAGTGCTTTGCGTATAGGAAGTGCTTAACAAATGCTATCATTATTATTATGGAGAAGCAGTGTGGCTCGGTGAAAAAGAGCCCGGACTTTGGAGTCAGAGGTCGTGGGTTCAAATCCCGGCTCTGCCAATCATCAGCTGTGTGACTTTGGGCAAGTCACTTAATACCTCTGGGCCTCAGTTCCCTCATCTGTAAAATGGGGATGAAGACTGTGAGCCCCCCGTGGGACAACCTGATCACATTGTAACCTCCCCAGCACTTAGAACAGTGCTTTGCACATAGTCAGTGCTTAATAAATACCATTATTATTATAAGGGAGAATAGGTATTTTTACAAGTGAAGAAACAGAGCCCAGAGAAGCTAACTGACTTGCTACAAGTCGCACAGCAGCAGACAAATGGCGAAGCTGGGTTTAGAACTTGGGTTATCCGAATCCCAGATCTGGGCTCTTCTGGGCACCAGGTCACGCTGCTTCTGAAAAGTGATATATTATGTTCATATTTAATCTCTCATATGAATGATTCACATCTCTCCCTTCCAGCAGCAAACCCACCCTACCCACTCGCCATCTAATTCCCGTGAATAACCCATAGAGAAGCAAATGTGTTGCTGAATTGTACCTTCCAAGCACTTAGTACAGTGCTCTGCACACAGTAAGCGCTCAATCGTCTCTCCCTTCTAGACTGTGAGCCCACTGTTGGGTAGGGACCGTCTCCCTATGTTGCCAACTTGTACTTCCCAAGTGCTTCGTACAGTGCCTTGCACACAGTAAGCGCTCAATAAATACGATTGAATGAATGAATGAATAAATGATTTATTGATTGATTGAACATCTAGAAGCAGAACAACCTAGCGAAAGGAGTATGGGCCTGAGAGTCAGAGGGTCTGGGTTCTAGAACCGACTCTGCTGGTTGTCTGCTGTGTGACCTTGGGTAAGTCACTTCTCTTCTCTGCGCCTCCATTCTCTCAATACCTATTCTACCTCCAACTTACTGTGAGCCCCACGTGGGATCTGATGATTTTCTGCATCTACCCCAGCACATAAAAATAACATTAATAATAATAATTGCGGTATTTGTTGAGCACTTATTATATGCCAAACACTATACTCAGTGCTGGGGTAGATAGAAGACGGTCAGATTGGATTCAGTCCTTGTCCCACATCGCGCTCACAGTCTTCAACCCCATTTTACAGAGGAGGTCACTGAGGCCCAAAGAAGCGGAGTGATTTGCCCAAGATCACACAGCAAAGTGGAGGAGACACTTGGGAGTCAGAAGTCATGGGTTCCAATCCCAACTCTGCCTCATGTCAACTGCATGACCTTGGGAAAGTCACTTCTCTGAGCCTCAGTTCCCTCATCTGTAAAATGGGGATGAAGACTGTGAGCCCCACGTGGGACAAACTGATCACCTTGTATCCCCCCCCAGTGCTTAGAACAGTGCTTTGCACATAGTAAATGCTTAATAAATGCCATCATTATTATTATTGTATCCCTCCAGTGCTTAGAACAGCCATTCAGATCCTGATTTCAGAGTCAAATCAGATCCTTCTGACTTCCAGAACTGGGCTCTATCCACTAGGTCATACTGTTTCTCTAAGTACTTAGCACTTAGTACAATTTTTGGCACACAGTAAGCACTTAACTATTATTATTATTATTATTATTATTAATTACTATCTCCTTTAGGAGTTCCCTAGTACAATCTGCAAACCCTTTTTGTTATGCAGAAGAGGACTGTGGGTTCTGTATGATTCCCTGGGATAAATTAATGCAGATCGGCTAACCTTCCCTTTGCAAAACATCCCGGAGTGGCACCAACAATGTCTGGTCTGTACATATCTATTCTATTTATTTTATTTTGTTAGTATGTTTGGTTTTGTTCTCTGCCTCCCCCTTTTAGACTGTGAGCCCACTGTTGGGTAGGGACTGTCTCTATATGTTGCCAATTTGTACTTCCCAAGCGCTTAGTACAGTGCTCTGCACATAGTAAGCGCTCAATAAATATGATTGATGATGATGATGATGGTCCTTGAAAGATAATAGCGATAATGGTGATAGCTTTGCCATCTGTTAACTGCTCACTTTGTGCTAAGCACTGTACTGAGTGACAGGGAAGAAATCAAGATAAATAAGTTGGACACAATCACAGTTCCACAAGGGGCTTACAGTCTAAGAAGAAGAGAGAATCTCCATTGTTAGTCAGGAGTATTTATTGAGCACTTACGGTGTGCAGACCACTGTACTAAGTGCCTGGGAAAGGAGAATAGAATGAACACAGTCCCTAATAATAATAATACTAATAATGATGGTATGTGTTAAGCACTTACTATGTGCAAAGCACTGTTCTAAGCGCTTGAGGAATACAAGGTGATCAGGTTGTTCCACGTGGGGCTCACAGTATTAACCCCCATTTTACAGATGAGGTAACTGAGGCACAAAGAAGTTAAGTAGCTTACCCAAGGTCACACAGCTGACAAATGGCAGAGCCGGGATTCGAACCCATGACCTCTGACTCCCAAGCCCGTGCTCTCTCCACTGAGCCACACTGCTTCCCTACACACAATGAGCTTACAGTCTAGGGGAGGAGACAAACATTCATTAATAAAAATAAATATAAATAAATGGCAGATACGTATAGATGTGGAACTAGAAGTACAGTAGGAATAGTACTTACCAAATGATGATGATGGCATTCATTAAGTGCTTACTATGTGCAAAGCACTGTTCTAAGCACTGGGGAGGCTACAAGGTGATCAGGTTGTCCCACGGGGGGCTCATAGTCTTAATCCCCGTTTTACAGAAGAGGGAACTGAGGCCCAGAGAAGTGAAGCCTTTCCCAAACTGAGCCCCTTCCTTCCTCTCCCCCTCGTCCCCCTCTCCATCCCCCTCATCTTACCTCCTTCCCTTCCCCACAGCACCTGTATACATATGTTTGTACATATTTATTACTCTAGTTATTTATTTATTTTACTTGTACGTATCTATTCTACTTATTTTATTTTGTTAGTATGTTTGGTTTTGTTCTCTGTCTCCCCCCTTTTAGACTGTGAGCCCACTGTTGGGTAGGGACTGTCTCTATATGTTGCCAACTTGTACTTCCCAAGCGCTTAGTACAGTGCTTTGCACACAGTAAGCGCTCAATAAATAAGATTGATTGATTGATTGAAGCGACTTGCCCAAAGTCATACAGCTGACAATTGGTGGAGCTGGGATTTGAACCCATGACCTCTGATTCCAAAGACCGGGCTCTTTCCACTGAGCCATGCTGCTTCTCTAATTCATTCATTCATTCAATCGTATTTATTGAGCGCTTACTGTGTGCAGAGCACTGTACTAAGCGCTTGGGAAGGACAAGTTGGCAACATATAGAGACGGTCCCTACCCAACAGTGGGCTCACAGTCTAATGAATGCCCACTGTATGCAGAGCACTGCACGAAGCATTGAGAGAGTAAAATAGTTGGTAGATGTTCCAGCAGGGGCCACTAAAACTGTCTTTTTTTTTCTCCTTTTTCTTCTCCCACTTCCTCCTTCCCCAGCTAAGGGATTTATTACCAATCAATCGATGATGTTCAGTGAGTACTTACCGTCTATAGAGCACAGAGGCAGCATAGTCTAGTGGATAGAGCACGGACCTAGAAATCAGAGGAGCTGGGTTTTAATCCCGGCTCTGCCACTCGCCTGCTCTGTGACCCTGGGCAAGTCACTTCCCTTCTCCATACCTCAGTTCCCTCATCTGCGAAATGGGAATTCAATACCTTTTCTCTCTCATACTTGGAGCCCCAGGTAGAAGCTGATTATCTCATATCTACCCCAGCTTAATACTGGACTTGGCATATAGTAAGTGCTTAACAAATACTATTATTATTGTTATTATTATTATTATTCATTTGGGACAGCAAAATACAACAGAATTGATAGCCGTGTTTCCCGCCTTCAAGGAGCTTACGGTCTTGAGGGGAAAAATCTAGAAGGAATCTAATTTAAATAGGCAGGGAATGTCACTGTTTATTGTTGTATTGTACTTTCCCAAGTGCTTAATACAGTGCTCTGCACATAGCAAGCTCTCAATAAATATGATCGAATGAATCTAGAAGGAAAAAAACAATAATGATAATGGCATTTTTAAGCACTTATTATGTGCCAGACACTGTACTAAGCGCTGGGGTGGATATAAACAAATCAATCAATCAATCAATCGTATTGAGTGCTTACTGTGTGCAGAGCACTGTACTAAGCACTTGGGAAGTACAAGTTGGCAACATATAGAGACAGTCCCTACCCAACAGTGGGCTCACAGTCTAGAAGCGGGAGACAGAGAACAAAACCAAACATATTAACAAAATAAAATAAATGCAATAGATAAGTACAAGTAAAATAAATAAATAAATAGAGTAATAAATATGTACAAACATATATACATATATACAGGTGCTGTGGGGAAGGAAAGGAAGTAAGATGGGGGGATGGAGAGGGGGACGAGGGGGAGAGGAAGGAAGGGGCTCAGTCTGGGAAGGCCTCCTGGAGGAGGTGAGCTCTTACTGTGTGCAGAGCACTGTACTAAGCACTTGGGAAGTACAAGTCGGCAACATTATAGAGTCGGACCCTACCCAACAATGGGCTCACAGTCTAGAAGGGGGAGACAGACAACAAAGCATGTAGACAGGTGTCAAAATCATCCGAACAAATAGAATTATAGCTATATGCACATCACTAGCAAAATAAATAGAATAGTAAATATGTACAAGTAAAATAAATAGAGTAATATATCTGTACAAACATGTATACAGGTGTTGTGGGGAGGGGAAGGAGGTAGGGTAGGAAGGAGGGGATGGGGAGGAGGAAAGGAAAAGGGGGGGCCCAGCTTGTCATTCATTCACATGAAACACTTTTATACTCCATTAGATGTTGAATTATCGGCCACAAGGACAAGATCATCAAAACCAAGGGTCTAGAATAGTCAATTGGTACATCGGCACATTTCATGACTTTTTCCAGACTCTTCCTAGCAAGTCTTCAAAGCCCTTCAAAGCCCCACTGAGAGCTCACCTCCTCCAGGAAGCCTTCCCAGACTGAGCCCCCTTCTTCCTCTCCCCCATCTTCCCCTCCCCATCCCCCCCCAGCCTTACCTCCTTCCCCTCCCCACAGCCCCTGTATATGTATGTATATACGTATATGTTTGTACGGATTTGTTACTCTATTTATTTATTTTACTTGTACATGTCTATTCTATTTATTTTATTTTGTTAATGTGTTTTTGTTTTGTTGTCTGTCTTCCCCTTCTAGACTGTGAGCCCGCTGTTGGGTTGTCTACACGCGCTGCCTAGAATTCCTCAACAACAACTCTCTCCTCGACCCCCTCCAGTCTGGCTTCCGTCCCCTTCATTCCACGGAAACTGCCCTCTCAAAGGTCACCAATGACCTCCTGCTTGCCAAATCCAACGGCTCATACTCTGTCCTAATCCTCCTCGACCTCTCAGCTGCCTTTGACACTGTGGACCACCCCCTTCTCCTCAACACGCTATCTGACCTTGGCTTCACAGACTCCGTCCTCTCCTGGTTCTCCTCTTATCTCTCCGGTCGTTCTTTCTCAGTCTCTTTTGCAGGCTCCTCCTCCCCCTCCCATCCTCTTACTGTGGGGGTTCCCCAAGGTTCAGTGCTTGGTCCCCTTCTGTTCTCAATATACACTCACTCCCTTGGTGACCTCATTCGCTCCCACGGCTTCAACTATCATCTCTACGCTGATGACACCCAGATCTCCATCTCTGCCCCTGCTCTCTCCCCCTCCCTCCAGGCTCGCATCTCCTCCTGCCTTCAGGACATCTCCATCTGGATGTCCGCCCGCCACCTAAAGCTCAACATGTCGAAGACTGAGCTCTTTGTCTTCCCTCCCAAACCTTGTCCTCTCCCTGACTTTCCCATCTCTGTTGACGGCACTACCATCCTTCCCGTCTCACAAGCCCGCAACCTTGGTGTCATCCTCGACTCCGCTCTCTCGTTCACCCCTCACATCCAAGCCGTCACCAAAACCTGCCGGTCTCAGCTCCGCAACATTGCCAAGATCCGCCCTTTCCTCTCCATCCATACCGCTACCCTGCTAATTCAAGCTCTCATCCTATCCCGTCTGGACTACTGCACTAGCCTTCTCTCTGATCTCCCATCCTCGTGTCTCTCTCCACTTCAATCCATACTTCATGCTGCTGCCCGGATTATCTTTGTCCAGAAACGCTCTGGACATATTACTCCCCTCCTCAAAAACCTCCAATGGCTACCAATCAATCTGCGCATCAGGCAGAAACTCCTCACCCTGGGCTTCAAGGCTGTCCATCACCTCGCCCCCTCCTACCTCACCTCCCTTCTCTCCTTCTACTGCCCAGCCCGCACCCTCCGCTCCTCCACCACTAAACTCCTCACTGTACCTCGCTCTCGCCTGTCCTGCCATCGACCCCCGGCCCACGTCATCCCCCGGGCCTGGAATGCCCTCCCTCTGCCCATCCGCCAAGCTAGCTCTCTTCCTCCCTTCAAGGCCCTGCTGAGAGCTCACCTCCTCCAGGAGGCCTTCCCAGACTGAGCCCCTTCTTTCCTCTCCCCCTCGTCCCCCTCTCCAGCCCCCCGTCTTACCTCCTTCCCTTCCCCACAGCACCTGTATATATGTGTATATGGTTGTACATATTTATTACTCTATTTATTTATTTATTTATTTATTTATTTATTTTACTTGTACATTTCTATCCTACTTATTTTATTTTGTTGGTATGTTTGGTTCTGTTCTCTGTCTCCCCCTTTCAGACTGTGAGCCCACTGTTGGGTAGGGACTGTCTCTATGTGATGCCAATTTGTACTTCCCAAGCGCTTAGTACAGTGCTCTGCACATAGTAAGCGCTCAATAAATACGATTGATTGATTGATTGATTGGGTAGGGACCGTCTCTCTATGTTGCCAACTTGTACTTCCCAAGCGCTTAGTACAGTGCTCTGTGCACAGTAAGCACTCAATAAATACGATTGAATGAATGAATGAAGTTTTATTAACATTAATATTTGGCATATTTCTTGACTACTAGTTCCTTTATTATCGATCCCAGGAGACAAAAAGTCTAGAGTAGGAGAAAAGTTGAGAAAATCTCATCACTATTTAACGTGTTGCTATTCCTTTTATCTTCCCTTTTAGGTGGGGCTTACTATTTCTCAGAAGAAGAAACTGCTTTATTTTTTTTTCAGTATTTACTTTTAACACAAACACAACTTTTTTTTTTCTAATTTTGGATTTTTGATTTTTCCAGGCCTTCAGACAGGCCCCATACGTCCCTGCAGAGAATCATTCAATCAACCAATAGTATTTCTCTGTCCCCCCTTTTAGACTGTGAGCCCACTGTTGGGTAGGGACTGTCTCTATATGTTGCCAACTTGTACTTCCCAAGCGCTTAGTACAGTGCTCTGCACACAGTAAGTGCTCAATAAATACGATTGATTGATTGATTTGAGCGCTTACTGTGTGCAGAGCACTGTACTAAGCACTTGGAAAGTAGGATTCAGCAATAAAGAGAGACAATCCCTGCCCACACCGGGGTTACTCTAGACTGTTCTTTTCAAACCGTACTCTACCCTTCCATCCAAGGCCCCTCTGGATTCCTGTAGTTGGGAAGCAGTGTGGTCTAGTGAAAAGAGCATGAGTTTGGGAGTCAGAAGGTCCTGGGTTCTAATCTGCATTCTGCCAATGGTTTGCTGTGTGATCTTGGACAAGTCACCTAACCTCAACTGTAAAATGGGGATCAAATACCTGTTCTCCTTCCTATTTAGACTGTGAGCCCCATGCAGGACAAGGGACCATGTCCAGCCTAATTAACCTATAATAATAATAATAATAATGTTGGTATTTGTTAAGTGCTTACTATGTGCCGAGCACTGTTCTAAGCATTGGGGGAGTTACAAGGTAATCAGGTTGTCCCACGTGGGGCTCACAGTATTAATCCCCATTTTACAGATGAAGGAACTGAGGCCCAGAGAATAATAATAATGATGGCATTTATTAAGCGCTTACTATGTGCAAAGCACTGTTCTAAGCGCTGGGGAGGTTACAAGGTGATCAGTTTGTCCCACGGGGGGCTCACAGTCTTCATCCCCATTTTACAGATGAGGTAACTGAGGCCCAGAGAAGTGAAGTGACTTCCCCAAAGTCACACAGCTGACAGTTGTCGGAGCTGGGATTTGAACCCATGACCTCTGACTCCAAAGCCCGGGCTCTTCCACGGAGCCACGCTGCTCCTCCACCCTAGTGCTTAGAGCAGTGTTTAACACATAGTAAGCGAGCACTGTACTAAACGCTTGGGAGAGTACAGTACTACAGAGTTGGTAGAGCTGTTCCCTACCCCCGAAGAGATGCCTCACTCAGAAACGCATCCATCATTTAATGATATTAATTGAGTGTTTACTTGTTTACGATATGCAGAACACTGTGCTAAGAGCTTGGGAGAGGATGATCCAACAGAGATGGTAGATTCGATTCCTGTGCACAACGAGTTTCCTGCCACACTGGTACAAAATGGAAAATCAACATGTCTTGGGCCCCTAAAAGTTTCATACTTCTCTTAGATTTCGTAATGAAAATGAGAAATGAGGCAAGGCGAGTTTCTGGCTTTAAAAATAAATCTGACTTGCAGCGAAATCCGATTTTGCCTCCCTTTATTCATTCATTCATTCAATCGTATTGAGCGCTTACTGTGTGCAGAGCACTGGACTAAGCGCTTGGGAAGTACAAGATGGCAACGTATCTTTAGGTATATCCTAAAGGCACTCGGTCATTTTTCAGATATGATATTTACTAAGCGCTTACTACATGCCAAGAACTCTACTAAGCACTGGGATTGATACAAGATAGTCAAGTTCCACATGGGGCTCGCAGGCTAAGTGTATCGTACTTTCCAAGCGCTTAGTACAGTGCTCTGCACACAGTAAGTGCTCAGTAAATATGATTGAATGAAGTAGGAGAGAGAACATGTTTTTTATCCCCATTTTCCAGAGGAGGAAACTGAGGCTTTGCCCAAGATCACACATTGGATGAGTGGCAGAGATGGAATTAATAAAAACGACGATAATTATGGTACGTGTTAAGCATTTACTATGTGCCAAGCACTGTTCTGAATGTTAGGATTGATACAAGTTAGTAGCATTGCACTAAGCGCTGGGGAGAGTACAATATAACAGACATATCCCCCATCCACAGCAACCTTACAATAAGCTCATTGTAGGCAGGGAATGTGTCTGTTTATTGTTACATTGTGCTCTTAATAATAATAATAATAATAATAATGACATTTATTAAGCGCTTACTATGTGCAAAGTACTGTTCTAAGCACTGGGGTGGTTACAAGATGATCAGGTTGTACCCCGGGGGTCTCACAGTCTTAATCCCCATTTTACAGATGAGGTAATTGAGGCCCAGATAAGTGAAGTGAATTGCACAAAGTCACACAGCTGACAATTGGTGGAGCCAGAATTTGAACCCATGACCTCTGACTCCAAAGCACGTGCTCTTTCCACTGACCCACACTGCTTCTCTATTACCATTATTATTACTGTTATTCTTCTTCGAAGGCCATCAAGACGTTTCTGATCAATAGCAACTTCACAGACACCCCTTCTTCAGAACATTCCATCATCTATCATAATAATAATAATAATAATGGCATTTGTTAAGTGCTTACTATGTGCAAAGCACTGTTCTAAGCTCTGGGGAGGTTACAAGGTGATCAAGTTGTCCCATGGGGTGGGGGTGGGGTTCACAGTTTAAATCCCCATTTTACAGATGAGGTAACTGAGGCCCAGAGAAGTGAAGTGACTTGCCCACAGTCACACAGCTGACAGTTGGTGGAGCCGGGATTTGAACCCACAACCTCTGACTCCAAAGCCACTGAGCCACGCTGCTTCTCATGAAGGGTGTCTGTAAAGTTTTCTTGGTCATGATACAGAAGTGATCATCATCAATTGTATTTATTGAGCGCTCACTGTGTGCACAGCACTGTACTAAGCGCTTGGGAAGTACAAGTTGGCAATATATAGAGACGGTCCCTACCCAATAGTGGGCTCACAGTCTCCGTCTTCTTCTTCTTTGCGGTAAAAACTTGAGTCTTCTAGACTGTGAGCCCACTGTTGAGTAGGGACCGTCTCTATTTGTTGCCAACTTGTACTTCCCAAGCGCTTAGTACAGTGCTCTGCACACAGTAAGCGCTCAATAAATGCGATTGAATGAATGAATGAATGAGTCTCTGCCGTTGTGTCTGATCACCTCCTCCAGGAAGCCTTCCCAGACTAAGCCCCCCTTTTTCCTCTACTCTTCTCCCCTCCCCATCGCCCCAACTCCCTTCCTCTGCTCTACTTCCCTCCCCGCCCCACAGCACTTGTGTGTATATGTACATATGTATTATTCTATTTATTTTATTAATGATGTGGCTATATCTTTAATTCCATTTATTTATATGGATACTATTGATACCTGTCAACTTGTTTTGCCGTCTGTCTCCCCCCTTCTAGACTGTGAGCCCGTTGTTGGGTAGGGATTGTCTCTATTTGTTGCTAAATACTTTCCAAGTGCTTAGTATGGTGCTCTGTACATAGCGTTCAATAAATAAGATTGAGTGAATTGTCAACCTTTTGATCACTTGATCATCCGTGTTTGAGTCTCCCCCCCATTGCTTCCCCCCAGCATGGGGAAATCAACTTTGTCTGATTCTTTGGCTTGGACTTTTCCATTCCGGGTAACCCTATGTGGCACAGGTCGACGCCTCATCGACGGACACAAACTCTCCTGCCATGATAAAATGTCGATTCATAGCAGAGATTATTATTATTATTATTTCTTCTATTTTTATTCTCACTTTTACACTTACACCTATATTTGGCTCACATTTGCGTATTTATCCACCTGCCCTTATGCAGACAGTGTGGGCTTGGTTTTTTCCTCTCTTTCCAGCGATCTGGAAGTGATTCCCTTCAAAGCCATACTGAGAGCTCACCTCCTCCAGGAGGCCTTCCCATACTGAGCCCCTTCCTTCCTCTCCCCCACGTTACCTCCTTCCCCTCCCCACAGCACCTGTGTATATGTATATATGTTTGTACGTATTTATTACTCTATTTTACTTGTACATATCTATTCTATTTTCTTAATATGTTTTGTTTTGTTCTCTGTCTCCCCCTTCTAGACTGTGAGCCCACTTTTGGGTAGGGACTGTCTCTATATGTTGTCAACTTGTACTTCCCAAGCGCTTAGTACAGTGCTCTGCACGCAGTAAGCGCTCAATAAATATGATTAAATGAATGAATGATTGGAGGGTGAAATTTCTAAAAAAGAACTATTAGGGACAACGCTGTAACACTGTAGCGTGCCACCCGTTTTCAGAACGACACAAACTCACTGTTGTTTGCGCTGAAATCCTCCTTTGAGAGGCAAGAAGCACTCTTTTCTCCACTGGATAACTGCCCCTGTAAAACGACAACAAAAAAAAGAGAGTTTCTTCTAATGCCTGATATCCTTAGAAACAGTCCAGGCCCATAGTTGTTGAGCAAGGGCCTATTGTACTTTTCTTCAGAACAGCTGACACGGCTCTCTGTCCATCCATTTTTCCTCACCCACCTGATGCCATCCTCTAGGGGTTTCCTAGGCAACAATCAAATCTTCTCCATAGCAATGGTCTGGGGGAACCAAATAAGTGAGCCACCATGGGGAACACTCACCCAATAAAGGGAAAGTATTTGGGATTTTTTATGATCTCTTCATATCTTCTTAAAACACTCAGCCCGTCCCTTCCCACCTTGATAGCCTTCTTAAACTGTTCACTTTCCAGTGGCTTCTTCCCCACTACTTTCAAACATGTCCATGTTGCCCCATCCTAAAAAAACCCTTCCTCAACCCCATGGCTCCCTCCAGTTATTGCCCCATTCATTCATTCAATGCTATTTATTGAGTGCTTACTGTGTGCAGAGCACTATACTAAGAGCTTGGGAAGTACAAGTTGGCGACATATAGAGACGTTCCCTACCCAGCAATGGGCTCACAGTCTAGAAGGGGGAGACAGACAACAAAACAAAACGTGGACAGGTGTCAATCAATCGTATTTATTGAGCGCTTACTGTGTGCAGAGCACTGTACTAAGTGCTTGGGAAGTACAAGTTGGCAACATATAGAGACGGTCCCTACCCAACAGTGGGCTCAGTCATCAGAATAAATAGAAGCAAAGCTAAATGCACATCATTAACAAAATAAATAGAATAGTAAATATGTACAAGTAAAATCTCCCTCCTACTCTCCAAACTCCTTGAGTGAGTCATCTACATCCACTGTCTCAGGTTCCTCTCCTCCAATTCTCTCCTAGATGCCCTCCAATAATAACAATGATGGCATTTATTAAATGCTTACTATGTGCAAAGCACTGTTCTAAGTGCTTGGGAGGTTACAAGGTGATCAGGTTGTCCCACGGAGCGCTCACAGTTTTAATCCCCATTTTACAGACGAGGGAACTGAGGCACAGAGAAGTTAAGTGACTTTCCCAAAGTCACACAGCTGACAATTGGTGGAGGCGGGATTTGAACCCATGACTCCGACCCCTTTGCTCCACAGAAACAGGCCCCTCTAAGGTAACCGCTGACCTTTTCTCACCAGATTTGATGACCTCTATGCAATCCTAATCCTCCTAGACCTCTCAGGTGGTCCCTTTTTATTCTCCGCCAACACCCACTCCCTTAGAAAACTCATTCTCACCCATGGCTTCAACTACTTCTGTGCAGATGATTCCCAAGTACGCAGCTCCAGCCCTGACCACTCTCCATCCTTGAAATCTTGAATTTCCTCCTGTTTTCAGCGCATTTCTACCAGGATATCCTGGTAGCGTCTCAAACTAAACATGTGCAAAACGGAACTCATTATCTTTCCTCCCAAACCCTGTCCTTCCCTATCTTTCCCACCACTGTATTCATTCATTCAATCATATTCATTGAGTGCTTACTGTGTGCAGAGCACTGTACTAAGCGCTTCGGAAGTACAAGTTCATATAGAGATGGTCTCTACCCAGCAACAGGCTCACAGTCTAGAAGGGGACTGTAGACAATACCACTATCCTCCCTGTCTCACAAGCCCATAACCTTGGCCTTGTCCTTAACTAATCTCTCTCATTCCACCCCCATACTCAGTCTGTCACCGAATCCCCTCAGTTCTACCTTCGAAACGCCACAAAAATCCACCCTTTCCTCTCCATCCGACCTTCTACCGTGTTGATCCAAGCACTTATCCAATCCTGCCTTGTTTACTGTATCAGTCTCCTTGCTGACCTCCCTGCCTCCCGTCTCTCCCCACTCCAGTTCATACTTCACTCGGCTTCCCGCATCATTTTTCTAAGAAAACGTTCAGTCCAGATCTCCTACTTCTCCAGAATATCCAGAGATTGCTTATCCACGTCCACGTGAAATAGGATCTCCTCACTGTCAGCGTCAAAGCAGTCGATCGTCTCATCCCACGCTATTTCACCTTACTGATTTCCTCCGGCCCAGCCCGCACACTCCACTCCTCTAGTGTCATCTTCCTCAGTGGGCCCCCATCTCTTCTATCTCACCTTCCTCAGTGGGCCCCCATCTCTTCTATCTCACCGCCGACACTTTTCCCATTTCCTCCTCTTAGCCAGGTACTTCCTCCCCCTCCATGGACACCAGATCTCACCCCTCTTTCCACCTTCAAAGCATTATTAAGGTCACATTCCTCCCAAGAGGCCTTCCCCAATGAAGCCCTCCTTGCCCCATTAATTATCTCCCTTCTGCATCACCTGTGCACTTCAATCTGCGACCTTTCATAATAATGATGGTGGTATTTGTTAAGCGCTTACTATGTGCCAACCATTGTTCTAAGCACTGGGGGAGATACGAGGTAATCACGTTGTCCCACGTGGGGTTCACAGTCTTCATCCCCATTTTCCAGATGAGGTAATTGAGGCCCAGAGAAGTGAACTGATTTGGCCAAGGTCACCCAGCAGACAAGTGGTAGAGCTGGGATTAATGATGGCATTTGTTAAGTGCTTACTATGTGCAGAGCACTGTTCTAAGCACTTGGGGGGATACAAGGTGATCAGGTTGTCCCACGGGGGGCTCACAGTCTTAATCCCCATTTTACAGATGAGGTAACTGAGGCTCAGAGAAGTTAAGTGACTTGCCCAAGGTCACACAGCAGACATGTGGTGGAGTCAGGATTAGAACCCACGACCTCTGATTCCCAAGCCCGGGCTCTTGCCACTGAGCCACACTGTTTCTCTATAGACATTTAATATTTATCCCAGAAAAATAGCACTTATGTACATATCTTTAAATTATAAATAATGAATTATTTATTCTTATTGGCCGTCTCCTCCTCTAGACTGTAAGCTTGTTATGGGCTCTTTGTATTATAATAATAATAGTATTTGTTATTTGATTATAGTATTTGTTCAGCGCTTACTCTGTCAAGCACTGTTCTAAGCGCTGGGGTAGATTCAAGTTAATCAGAGTGTGGGGTTCACACTCTTGATCCCCATTTTACAGATGAGGGGATTGAGGCACAGAGAAGTGAAGTGATTTGCCCAAGGTCACACAGCAGGCAAGTGGCAGAGGCAGGATTAGAACTCAGGTTCTCTGGACTTGTGCTCTATCCACTAAGCTTGGGTAGGGACCGTCTCTATATGTTGCCAGCTTGTACTTCCCAAGCACTTAGTACAGTGCTCTGTACACAGTAAGCACTCAATAAATACGATTGAATGAATGAATGAAAGCTATGCTGCTCCTCTTTCACAAAATAATGATGGTATTTATTAAGTGCTTACTATGTGCAAAGCACTATTCTAAGCACTGGAGAGGATACAAGGTGTTCAGATTGTCCCACGTGGGGCTCACAATAGAGGGTGGGGACACCCCTCCAAAGTCCAGTGAGTAGAGAGACAGCAGGAAGGGGGTCGTTGTAGGAGGTGGGGGAGAGGGAGAAGTGACCCAAGATACGGTGTGGCCTAATGGATAGAGTATCGGGCTGGGATTCAGAAGGACCTGGGTTCTAGTTCTGACCCCGAGACTTGCTTGCTGTGTGACCTTATACATGTCACTTCTAGACTGAGCATCCCTATATGTTGCCAACTTGTACTTCCCAAGCGCTTAGTATAGTGCTCTGCACATAGTAAGTGCTCAATAAATATGACTGACTGACTGAATGAATGAATGAAAAGTAACTGAGGCACAGAGAAGGGACTTGTCCATAGTCACAAAGCTGACAATTGGCGGAGCAGGGATTTGAATCCATGACCTCTGATTTCCAAGCCCGGGCTCTTTCCATTGAGCCACGCTGCTTCACATCCCTTAGCACTTAGTACAGTGTTCTGCACACAGTAAGCGCTCAATAAATATGATTGAATTGAATCCCTTCTAAATACTACCCCCTCCAGATGGCCTTGCATAATTAATCGTGCCATCATACTGTAGACTGGAAACTACTTGTGGGCAGAGATTGTGCTTACCAACTCCGTATTTTAGTTTCCCAAGCGCTGGGAAAATACAGTAAGCTACGGTAAGCATTCAATAAATGCCATTCATTGATGCATTGAGCATTCCTCTCAGGGCCACACGTGCAGAGTTTCCAGTCGTCTACCAGTCTCGGCTGCGGGAGGGAGAGTGAAGCAGAGGCCCGTCCAGTCCATTCCTAGCTTGGGCAGTGGCTAGAGAGCATCAGGCCATCGGCTACAAGTCCAAACTCCCCCATGCTGGGTAGCAGCAGCTTGGGAGAGAGTCCAGGGCGGAGACTCAAGTTTACTATTCAGAAGGAGGCAACCACTACTGGATTTTTCCCAAGAAAACTCTGTGAATCCACTACCGGAATGATGGCAGAAGGAGGTGGGGCCTTTTGGGGGAGATTGCATTGAGTGGGAGACCACTCCACATCATAAGACAAGATCTACTGAGTCGGTGTGCTAGGTGCTCTGAGGTTTACAGAGTAAGGATGAAAACTGATCCTTTTCACTTGAGTATTTTGCACTCTAAACCTGGCTCTGCCACTTTTCATTCATTCATTCATTCATTCATTCATTCATTCATTCATTCATTCATTCATTCATTCAATCGTATATTATTTATTTATTTATTGAAAACTCCTCACCCTGGGCTTCAAGGCTGTCCATCCCCTCGCCCCCTCCTACCTTACCTCCCTTCTCTCCTTCTCCAGCCCAGCCCGCATCCTCCACTCCTCTACCACCTCTAACCTCCTCACTGTGCCTCATTCTCTCCTGTCCCACTGTCGACCCCTGGCCCACATCGTCCCCCTGGGCCGGAATGCCCTCCCTCCCAACATCCACCAAGCTAGCTCTCTTCCTCCTTTCAAGGCCCTACTGAGAGCTCACCTCCTCCAGGAGGCCTTCCCACACTGAGCCCCCTCCTTCCTATCCCCCGCTTTCCCCTCTTCATCCCCCCACCTTTCCTCCTTCCCCTCCCCGCAGTACCTGTATATATGTATATATGTTTGTACGCATTTATTACTCTATTTATTTATTCTTTTACTCGTACATATTTATTCTATTTATTTTATTTTGTTAATATGTTTTGTTTTGTGTCTGTCTCCCCCTTCTAGACTGTGAGCCTGCTGTTGGGTAGGGACTGTCTCTATATGTTGCTAATTTGTACTTCCCAAGCGCTTAGTATGGTGCTCTGCACACCGTAAATGCTCAATAAATATGATTGAATGAATGAATGAATGAATTTATTGAGCGCTTACTGTGTGCAGAGCACTGTACTAAGCGCTTGGGAAGTACAAGTTGGCGACACATAGAGATGGTCCCTACCCAACAACGGGCTCACAGTCTAGACCTTGGGGAAGTCGCTTCACTTTTCTGGGCCTCAGTTCCCTCATCTGTAAAATGAGGATGGAGACCATGAGCTTTCGTGGGACAGTGACTGTGTCCACCCCAATTTGCTTGTATCCACCCCCCCTTCACCTCCCACAGCACTTAAAATTCCATTTATTTATTCATTCATTCAATCGTATTTATTGAGTGCTTACTGTGTGCAGAGCATTGTACTAAGCGCTTGGGAAGTACAAGTTGGCAACATATAGAGACGGTACCTATCCAACAGTGGGCTCACAGTCTAGAAGGGGGAGACAGACAACAAAACAAAACATATTAACAAAATAAAATGAATAGAATATGTACAAGTAAAATAAATAGAGTAATAAATATGTACATATATACATATATACAGGTGCTGTGGGGAAGGGAAGGAGGTAAGGCAGGGGGATGGAGAGGGGGCGGAGGGGGAGAGGAAGGATGGGGCTCAGTCTGGGAAGGCCTCCTGGAGGAGGTGAGATCTCAGTAGGGCTTAATGATGTGTGTATATCTATAATTCTATTTATTTCTACCGATGCTATTGTTGCCTGTTTACTTGTTTTGATGTCTGTCTCCCCCCTTCTGGACTGTGAGCCGGGTGTGGGCAGGGACTGTCCCTATTTGTTGCTAAATTGTACTTTCCGAGCACTTAGTACAGTGCTCTGCACACAGTAAGTGCTCAAGAAATAAGATTGAATGAATGAACGCTTAGTACAGTGTCTGGCACTTAGGAAGTGCTTAACAACTATCACACTTGGTACAATATTACAGAGTCGATAGATTCGTCCCCTGCCTGCAGAGATTAAAGTTTTGAGATTTCATTGCATCCCCATAGGTTCCGGCTTTGGTTTTCTTTCATGGGGGTGAGAAATGGCGGTTGGTAAAAGCTTGGGGGAGTTGTTTGATGAAGGTTAGGCACTTTCTCCAAATTGCAAGCATTATTATTGTTATTAACAGTTGGAAGAGAGCTTTGCATCTGTGGCTCATTTTTCCTGGCCAGAGTCTTTTACAAAGAATGTATTATTAAGGAGGAGGATATTAAACCCTGATCGTCTAACTGCGATGATTTAGCTAATTAAAAGCGTCAACTGAGTCCTCCTAAGCCTTTAATATCTCATCCCACCCAGGCTATTCCTTTCAGGATTGCGACTGAATCGTCCGCGGATTGATCGCTCTTTATTCTCCAAATGTGGAGAATATTCCTTTTCGAGCCAAAGGCGTAATTCTGAGGGCCTTTCCACCCAGGATGGTCTATAAATAAAGCTTGTTTTCTATTCCTGATTCAATTTCCCATTATGCTGATCCGACGACCTCAGAGGAATCAGTAGGGAACATCGAGAAGCATTCTCTACATGGTTCGATCAAATAGAGATTAAACTGGGAAAACAATGCTTCTCCCGGAAATAGCTGTTGTGGAAGTTGAAGTGGCTGGGATTTCTTCTCCGCTCTTCGATGTCTCCATCTCCACACTGGCAGGTCTTGATGATGATGATGATGATGGCATTTGTTAAGCGCTTACTATGTGCAAAGCACTTTTCTAAGCGCTGGGGGGATACAAGGTGATCACGTTGTCCCACGTGGGGCTCACAGTCTTAATCCCTATTTTACAGATGAGGTAACTGAGGCTCAGAGAAGTTAAGTGACTTGCCCAAGGTCACACATCAGACATAATAATAATAATAATAATAATAATAATAATAATAATAATAATGGTATTTGTTAAGCGCTTACTATGTTCAAGGCACAGTTCTAAGTGCTGGGGGGATACAAGGCAATCAGGTTGTCCCACGTGGGCTGACAATCTTAATCCCCATTTTATTCATTCATTCATTCAATCGTATTTATTGAGCACTTACTGTGTGCCGAGCACTGTACTAAGCGCTTGGGAAGTACAAGTTGGCAACATATAGAGACGGTCCCTACCCAACAGTGGACTCACAGTCTAGAAATGACCCGGGGACCCAAACCGAGCATTTCAGGGAGCGAGCGGGCGGAGGGGACCCCTTGAGGTAACTGAGGCACAGAGAAGTGAAGTGACTTACCCAAAGTCACACAGCTGACAATTGGCAGAGCCGGGATTTGAACCCATGACCTCTGACTCCCAAGCCTGTGCTCTTTCCACTGAGCCACACTGCTTCTCTAACATGGTGGAATGCTCACTGCTCAACTTTGTAATTAAAATGACGTTAATTCCCACCCTGTTTCCTTTTCTGGAAACTTAGGACGAGGAATTAGGCTAAATAAAAACACACCTCCTCCATGAGGCCTACCATGATTAAGCCCTCACTTCCTCTTCTCCCACTGGATCGCGTGGCAGTCGTATCCAGGCACCTGTGAACCAGTTGTAACTTATAATAATAATGATAATTATGGTAATTGTTAAATGCCTACGATGCCTAACACTGTTCTAAGCACTGGGGTAGATACAAGGTCATCAGGTTGGGCAAAATCCATGTAATGGATTTCCATGTAATGGGAGTCAGAGGTCATGGGTTCTAATCTCAGCTCTGCCACTTGTCAGTTGTGTGACCTTGGGCAAGTCACTTCACTTCTCTGCGCTTCAGTTCCCTCATCTGTAAAATGGGGATTAAGACTGTGAGCCCCACGTGGGACAACCTGATCACCTTGTAACCCCCCCAGTGCTTAGAACAGTGCTTTGCACTTAGTAAGCGCTTAACAAATACCACCATTATTACTTTTTATTATTAATGATGATATTGATGGTATTTGTTAAGCATTTACTATGTGCCAAGTGCTGTTCTAAGCGCTGGGGTAGATACGAGGTGATCAGGTTGCCCACGTGGAACTCACAATCTTAATCCCCATTTTACAGATGAGGTAAATGAGGCACAGAATAGTTAATCATAATTATTATGGTATTTGTTAAGCATTTAGTATGTGCCGAGCACTGTTCTAAGCACACAGCTAACTAGAGAAGTAGCGTGGCTCAGTGGAAAGATCCCGGGTTTAGGAGTCAGAGGTCATGGGTTCTAATCCTGGCTCTGCCACATGTCTGCTGTGTGACCTTGGGCAAGTCAGTTAACTTCTCTGGGCCTCAGTTACCTCATCTGAAAAATGGGGATTAAGACTGTGAACCCTACATGGGAGAACCTGATCACCTTGTATCATCCCCAGTGCTTAGAATAGTGCTTGGCACATAGTATGTGCTTAACAAATACCATCATTATTATTTTTTATTATTATTAATGATGATATCTATTCTATTTATTTTATTTTCTTAGTATGTTTGGTTTTGTTCTCTGTCTCCCCCTTTTAGACTGTGAGCCCACTGTTGGGTAGGGACTGTCTCTATATGTTGCCGACTTGTACTTCTCAAGCGCTTAGAACAGTGCTCTGCACACAGTAAGCGCTCAATAAATACGATTGATAATGATGATGATATTGATGATATTTTTTAAGCGCTTACTATGTGCAAGCACTGTTCTAAGCCCTGGGGGAGATACAAGATTATGAGGTTGCCCATGTGGAGCTCACAGTCTTCATCCCCTTTTACAGATGAGGTAAATGAGGCGCAGAGAAGTTACTAATTATTAGGCATTAAGCGCTTACTATGTGCCAAGCACTGTTCTAAGCACGCAGCTAACAAGTGGAGGAGCCGGGATTTAAACTCATGACCTCTGACTCTCAAGCCCGGGCTCTGGGCCACTCAGTCTTAATCCCCATTTTACAGACGAGGTGAATGAAGCCCAGAAAAGTGAAGGGACTTGTCCAAGGTCATGTCTACTATGCTGTGTCTCCTCCCCACGGCACTTGTGCATATGTGCACATATCTATAATTCTATTTATTTATATTGTTGCCTATTTACTTGTTTTGATGTCTGTCTTTTCCCTTCCAACAACAATAATAATGATGGTATTTGTTAAGCGCTCAGTAAATACAACTGAATGAATGTCTGTCTTTTCCCTTCCAACAACAATAATAATGATGGCATTCGTTAAGTGCTTACTATGTGCCAAGCTCTGTTCTAAGCACAGGGGTAGATACAAGCAGACAAATGGTAGAGGCAGGATTAGAACCCAGGACCTTCTGACACCCAGGCCCGGGCTCTACCCAATAGGCCACACTGCGGGCTGGAAATGAATGATAGACGGAGAGTCGGTTCAGAGAGAGACACCCCCTCTTGCCTCGCCACCTCACATGGTCCCAGCTGGAGTCCACCGATCGCTCTCGCTTCCTTTGAAGGCAGCAGAAATTCCAGAAATATCCTTGGTTTAATGAAAAATAATTAACACCCGGACCTGGAAACAGCTCTGCTGCGTGGTCCCTAGCCGGGCTAATCTGTCAGCAGGCCATAGCCGATACTGCCTTTATTAGCATTTATTTTAATTGGCTTTTCTTAGTGAATTATTTATGAGGGAAAAAGAGAACCCTCAAAACCCTTTTGACTTAGGACTTTTTCCTGGTTTGTTGGATCGTTGGTTCGTCCGGTTTGGGGAGTCGAGGAGAGAAGCAATTCCTTGGAGACATGTGATCACCTCATGGATTAGGGAAGCAGAGTGGACTAGAGGATAGAGCCCGGGCTTGGGAGTCAGAGGTTGTGGGTTCTAATCCCGGCTCCGCCACCAGTCTGCTGTGTGACCTTGGGGAAGTCACTTCACTTCTCTGTGCCTCAGTGACCTCATCTGTAAAATGGAAGATTCCCTCGTCTTCCCCCCATTGAAAGCCCCACCTAAGGCTCACCTCCTCCTCCAAGAGGCCTTCCCAGACTAAGCCCCCCTTTTCCTCAGCTCCCCTTCCCTTCCATGTCACCTCAACTCACTCCCTTTTCTCTTCCCCTTTCTCTCCTCCCCACAGTGCTTGTGCATATATCTACATATCTCTAATTCTATTTATTTATATTGTTGCCTCTTTACTTGTTTTGATGTTTAGACTGTTGGGTAGGGACTGTCTCTATATGTTGCCATCTTGTACTTCCCAAGCGCTTAGTACAGTGCTCTGCACGCAGTAAGCGCTCAATAAATACAACTGAATGAATGTCTGTATTTTCCCTTCCAACAACAATAATAATGATGGTATTTGTTAAGTGCTTACTATGTGCCAAGCACTGTTCTAAGCACTAGGGTAGATACAAGGTAATCAGCTTGTCCCGCGTGGGGCTCACAGTCTTCATCCCCATTTTGCAGATGAGGAAACTGAGGCCCAGAGAAGTTAAGTGACTCACCTGAAGTCACACAGCTGACAAGTGTAGAGTGGGATTCGAACCCAAGACCCTCTGAATCCCAATCAGATGCTCTATCCACTATGCCATGCTGCTTCCTAGACTGTAAGCCTGGAATGGGAAGGGATTGTCCCAAGTGCTTAGTACAGTACTCTGCACACAGTAAGCGCTCAATAAATATGATTGAATGAATATCATCATCATCATCAATCGTATTTATTGAGCGCTTACTGTGTGCACAGCACTGTACTAAGCGCTTGGGAAGTACAAGTGGGCAACATATAGAGACAGTCCCTACCCAACAGTGGGCTCACAGTCTAAAAAGGGGAGACAGAGAACAAAACCAAACATACTAACAAAATAAAATAAATAGAATAGATATGTACAAGTAAAATAAACAAATAAATAAATAGACTAACAAATACGTACAAACATATATACATTATACAGGTGCTGTGGGGAAGGGAAGGAGGTAAGATGGGGGGGAATGGAGAGGGGAAGGAGGGGGAGAGGAAGGAAGGGGCTCAGTCTGGGAAGGCCTCCTGGAAGAGGTGAGCTCTCAGTAGGACCTTGAAGGGAGGAAGAGAGCGAGCTTGGCGGAGGGGCAGAGGGATTGGGGGCATTCCGGGCCCGGGGGATGACGTGGGCCGGGGGTCGATGGTGGGACAGGCGAGAGCGAGGCACCGTGAGGAGGTTAGCGGCAGAGGAGCAGAGGGTTGAAGCCTTGAAGCCCAGGGTGAGGAGTTTCTGCCTGATGCGCAGATTGATTGGTAGCCACTGGAGATTTTTGAGGAGGGGAGTAACATGCGCGGAGCGTTTCTGGGCAAAGACAATCCGGGCAGCAGCATGAAGTATGGATTGAGGTGGGGAGAGACATGAGGATGGGAGAGCAGAGAGAAGGCTGATGCAGTAGTCCAGACTGGAGAGGATGAGAGCTTGAATGAGAAGGGTAGCAGTGTGGATGGAGAGGAAAGGGCGGATCTTGGCAATGTTGCGGAGCTGAGACAGGCAGGTTTTGGTGACGGCTTGGATGTGAGGGGTGAACTAGAGAGCGGAGTCGAGGATGACACCAAGGTTGCGGGCTTGTGAGACGGGAAAGATGGTAGTGCCATCAACAGTGATGGGAAAGTCATGGAGAGGGCAGGGTTTGGGAGGGAAGACTAGGAGTTCAGTCTTGGACATGTTGAGTTTTAGGTGGCAGGCAGACATCCAGATGGAGATGTCCTGAAGGCAGAAGGAGATGCGAGCCTGGAGGGAGGGGGAGAGAGCAGGGGCAGAGATGGAGATCTGAGTGTCATCAGCGTAGAGATGATAGTTGAAGCCGTGGGAGCAGATGAGGTCACCAAGGGAGTGCTTGTAGATCGAGAACAGAAGGGGATCAAGCACTGAACCTTGGGTAAACCCCACAGTAAGGGGATGGGAGGGGGTGGAGGAGCCTAATAATGGCATTTATTAAGCACTTACTATGTGCAAAGCACTGTTCTAAGCACTGGGGTGGTTACAAGGTGATCAGGTTGTCCCAAGGGGGCTCACATTCTTAATCCCCATTTTACAGATGAGGTAACCGAGGCTCAGAGAAGTTAAATGACTTGCCCAAAGTCACACAGCTGACAAGTGGCAGGGCCGGGATTTGAACCCATAACCTCTGACTTCAAAGACCATGCTCTTTCCATTGAGCCACGCTGCTTCTCTGAATGAAGCAGCTGAAGGAATGGTCTCTACTGCTGAATTGTGCTTTCCAAGCACTTAGTACAGTGCTCTGCACACGGTAAGCTCTCAATAAATACAATCGAATGAATGAATAAAGTGGGGATTAAGACTGTGAGCCCCATGTGAGACAGGGTGTCCAACCTGATTAGCTTGTATCTTCCCCAGCGTTTAGAACAGTGCTTGGCACAGAGTAAGCATTTAACAAATACCATCATTATTGTGATTGTTATACTATTATTATTATTATTATTATTATTATTACTGAATCTGCTCTCTTTGACCACCACTCCCCATTATTGTGATTGTTATATTATTATTATTATTATCATCATCATCATCATCATTATTATTATTATTATTATTATTATTATTATTATTATTATTACTGAATCTGATCTCTTTGACCACCACTCCCCACCTCAGTGCCTTCTCTCTTTTCAAGCTCACCCTCGGGCTGGGCAGTCCAGAGATATCCTTGGTAGACAGACGTGATTAAAGAGATTAAAGGGAAGCTACTACCAAGGAACATGCGTGCTATTGTTAAGCGTGGCTCAGTGGAAGGAGCCCGGGCTTTGGAGTCAGAGGTCGTGGGTTCGAATCCCGACTCCGCCACAAGTCTGCTGTGTGACCTTGGGCAAGTCACTTAACCTCTCTGAGCCTCAGTTACCTCATCTGTAAAAATGGGGATTAAGACTGTGAGCCCCACGTGGGACAACTTGATCACATTGTATCCCCCCCAGCGCTTAGAACAGTGCTTTGCACATAGTAAGTGCTTAACAAATGCCATCATCATTATTATTATTATTATGATGATGATGATGATGGCATTTGTTAAGCACTTACTATGTGCAAGGCACTGTTCTAATATCTGTCTCCTCCTCCAGATTGTCAGCTCGTTGTGGGCAGGGAATGCATCCACCAATTCTGTTCTATTCCACTCTCCCAAATGCATAATGCAGTGCTCTGCATATGGTAAGTGAAAAGTAAGCGTGGCCTAGTTCATTCATTCAGTTGTATTTATTGAGCGTTTATTCTGTGCAAAACACTGTACTAAGCGCTTGGGAGAGTACAATATAACAGCAAACAGACACATTCCCTGTCCACAATGAGCTTACAGTCCAGAGGATAGAGCTCAAGCCTGGGAGTCAGTAGGACTTGGGTTTTAACCCTGGCTTTGTTTCTTGTCTGCTGTGTGACCATGGGCAAGTCACTTAACTTCTCTGAGCCTCAGTTCCCTCATCTGTAAAATGGGGATTAAGACTGTGAGCCCCCTGTGGGACAACCTGATCTCCTTAGAACCTCCCCAGCACTTAGAACAATGCTTTGCACATAGTAAGCACTTAATGCCATTATTATTATTATTATTATTATTATTATTATTATTATCATTATTACCACCTAACTTTTCTGAGCCTCTGTTACCTCATCTGCAAAATGTACACCGTTTTAAGTTCTGGGGAAGATGCAAGTTATTCAGGTTGGACACAGTCCCTGTCCTACATTGGGCTCACACTCAATCCCCATTTTTTACAGACGAGCTAACTGAGGCACAAAAAAGTAAAGTGACTTGCCCAAGGTCACACAGCAGACAAGTGGCGGAGCTGGGATTAGAACCCACGGCCTTCGACTCCCAGACCCGGGATCTGTCCACTAGGTCATGCTGCTTCTCTAAGCGCTTAGTACAGTGCTCTGTGCACAGTAAGCGCTCAATAAATATGACTGAATGAATGAATGAATGGTATTTGTTAAGCGCTTACTATGTGCCAGGCACTGTACTAGGAAGGGGCAGCGTGGCTTAGTGGAAAGAGCCCGGGCTTGGGAGTCAGAGGACGTGGGTTCTAATCCCAGCTCTGCCACTTGTCAGCTGTGTGACTTTGAGCAAGTCACTTCACTTCTCTGTGCCTCAGTTACCTCATCTGGGGATTAATCAATCAATCAATCGTATTTATTGAGCGCTTACTTTGTGCAGAGCACTGTACTAAGCGCTTGGGAAGTACAAGTTGGCAACATATAGAGACAGTCCCTACCCAACAGTGGGCTCACAGTCTAGAAGCGGGAGACAGAGAACAAAACCAAACATGCTGACGAAATAAAATAGAATAGAATAGATAGGTACAGGTAAAATAAATCAATAAAATAAATAAATAAATAATAAATAAATAGTAAATAAATAAGTAAATAAGTAAATAAATAAATAAATAAATAAAATAAATTAAGACTGTGAGCCCCACCTGAAGCAACCTGATCACCTTGTAACCCTCCCTGGTGCTTAGAACAGTGCTCTGCCCACAGTAAGCACTTAACAAATGCCATCATCATTATTATTATTATTAAAGCAAATCACGTTGGATGCCATCCCTGTTCCACGCAGGGCTCACAGTCTCCATTCTCATTAAAAAACAGCATGGCTCAGTGGAAAGAGCCCGGGCTTGGGAGTCAGAGGTAGTGGGTTCTAATCCCAGCTCTGCCACTTGTCAGCTGTGTGACTTTGGGCAAGTCACTTCACTTGTCTGTGCCTCAGTTTCCTCATCTGTAAAATGGGGATTAAGACTGTGAGCCCCACGTGGGACAACCTGATTACCTTGTATCTATCCCAGTGCTTAGAACAGTGCTTGGCACATAGTAAGCTCTTAACAAATACCATTATTATCATTATTTTGCAGATGAGGAAACTGAGGCTCAGAGAAGTGAAGGGACTAGCCCAAGGTCACACAGCAGTTAAATGGCAGAGCCGGGATTAGAACCCATGACCTTCTGACTCCAGGCCCGGGTTCTAATAATTATGTTATGCTCTTCATCTGAACGCCACTGACAGGAGTTTGGGGTCCTGTGGGGCTGAGGTCACTGCTGTGGCCAGATTCAAGAAAAGAGCCTGCGAAAAGAGCTGATGCTTAGCCAACTTATTCCATAAACAAAGCAGCGCTTCAGACATTTCATTGCCATCAGGGGAGAGAAGGGATTTGACTCCAGAATTTTCTAGTGCTTGTCCGCACCTTCCAAGATTTCAATCAATCAATCAATCAATCGTATTTAGTAAGCGCTTACTGTGTGCAGAGCACTGTACTAAGCGCTTGGGAAGTACAAGTTGGCAACATATGGCAACATTTCAGTGCAGATTCCTTAGTAGGAATGAATTCCAGATGACTTTCTAATGATACCCCTGGCCTGGAATGCCCTCCTTCTGCACATCCGCCAAGCTAGCTCTCTTCCTCCCTTCAAAGCCCTACTGAGAGCTCACCTCCTCCAGGAGGCCTTCCCACACTCAGCCCCCTCCTTCCTCTCCCCCTCTTTCCCCTCTCCATCCCCCCCGCCTTACCTCCTTCCCTTCCCCACAGCACCTGTATATATGTATATATATTTTATGTATTTATTACTCTATTTTACTTGTACATATTCTATTTATTTTTTGTTAATATGTTTTGTTTTGTTCTCTGTCTCCCCCTTCTAGACTGTGAGCCCACTGTTGGGTAGGGACCGTCTCTCTATGTTGCCAACTTGTACTTCCCAAGCGCTTAGTACAGTGCTCTGCACACAGTAAGCGCTCAGTAAATACGATTGAATTGAATTGAATTGATTCCTGTACTTAACCCCTTCAGTGAGCCCAAACACTAATTATTAATCGTATTTATTGAGTGTGGGGATTGTCACTATTGTTGCACTGTACTTTCCCAAGTGCTTAGTACAGTGCTCTGTACACAGTAACCACTTAATAAGTACAATTGATTGAATTAATTATTATAGGAATTATGTTGGGTAGGGACTGTCTCTATATGTTGCCGACTTGTACTTCCCAAGTGCTTAGTACAGTGCTCTGCACATAGTAAGCACTCAATAAATATGAATGAATGAATAATAATGATAATAACAGTTCATTCATTCAATCATTCATTCATTCAATCGTATTAATTGAGTGCTTACTGTGTGCAGAGCACTGTATTAAGCGCTTGGAAAGTACAAGTTGGCAACATGTAGAGATGGTCCCTACCTAGCAATGGGCTCACAGTCTGGAAGGGGGAGACAAACAACAAAACAAAACATGTGGACAGGTGTCGTCATCAGAATAAATAGAAGTAAAGCTAGATGCACATCATTAACAAAATCAATAGAATAGTAAATATGTACAAGTAAAATAGACTAATAAATCTGTAAAAACATATATACAGGTGCTGTGGGGAGGGGAAGGAGGTAGGGCAGAGGGGATGGGGAGGAGGAGAGGGAAAAGGGGGCTCAGTCTGGGCACTTACTGTGTGCAGAGCACTGTACTAAGCGCTTGGGAAGTACTAGTCAGCAACATTCATTCATTCGTTCAATCGTCTTTATTGAGCGCTTACTGTGTGCAGAGCACTGGACTAAGAGCTTGCTAATTACAAGTTGGCAACATATAGAGAGGGTCCCTACCCAACAATATTTGTTAAGTGCTTACTATGTGCGAAGTACTGTTCTAAGCACTGGGGGTGATACAAGGTGACCATGTTGTCCCATGTGGGGCTCACAGTCTTCATCCCCCTTTTACAGATGAGGTAATTGAGGCATAGAAAAGTCAAATGACTTGCCCAAAGTCACACAACTGACAAGTGGCGGAGGCAGGATTAAAACCCATGACCTCTGACTGCCAAGCCCAGGCTTTTTCTACTGAGCCATGCTGCTTCTCCAGGAATGAATGATATTGAACCTCTTTCTATGCTCCAAGCATTGTACTTAGCCCTGAGGTAGATACAAGATAATCAGGTCAGATAGTGATGATGATGGTCTTTGTTAAGGGTTTAATATGTGTCAAAAACTGTCCTAAGCCCTAGGGTAGATTAAAACTAATCATTCATTTATTCATCATTCAGTCGTATTTATTGAGCGCTTATTGTGTGCAGAGCACTGGACTAAGCACTTGGGAAGTACAAGTTGGCAACATATAGAGACTGTCTCTACCCAACAACGAGCTTACAGTCTAGAAGGGGAGACAGAAAATGAAACAAAACAAGTAGACATGCCTCAATACCATCAGAATAAAGAGAATTATAGCTATATACACATCATTAATAAAATAAATAGAATAATAAATATGTACAAATAAAATAAGTAGAGTAATAAGTCTGTACAAATATATACAAGTGCTGTGGGGAGGGGAAGGAGATAGGGTGGGGGGATGGGGAGGAGGAGAAGAAAAAGGGGGCTCAGTGTGGGAAGGCCTCCTGGAGGAGATGAGCTCTCAGTAGGGCTTTGAAGGGAGGAAGAGAGGTAGCTTGGCGGATGTGTGGAGGGAGGGCATTCCGGGGCTGGGAGAGGACAAGGGCCGGGGGTAGACTGTGGGACAGGCGAGAAGGAGGCCCAGTGAGGAGGTGAGCGGTGGCAGAGGAGCGGAGGGTGTGGGCTGGGATGGAGAAGGAGAGAAGGGAGGTGAGGTAGGAGGGGGCGAGGGGGTGGACAGCCTGGAAGCCCAGGGTGAGGAGTTTTTGCTTGATTCGTAGGTTGACAGGTGCTTGGGGGGTCACGTAATCAAGTTGGACACAGTCCCTGCCCCACAGTCCCTGTCTCTGGGCTCACAGTCTCAATCCCCATTTTATAGAAGAGGTAACTGAGGCCCAGCGAAGTGAAGCGACTTGCCTGTGGACACACAGCAGATAAGTGGCAGAGCTGGGATTAGAACCCAGGTCCTTCTGATACCAAGGCCCGGGCTCTAGCCGATAGGCCATGTTGCTTCAACTGCAGATAGTGTCCCTATCTCACATAGGGCTCACTGTCTAAATAAGGGGGAGGACAGTCACTAAGCAGCGTGGCTAGAGAAGCAGCGTGGCTCAGTGGAAAGAGCCCGGGCTTTGGAGTCCGAGGTCAGGGGTTCAAACCCCGGCTCTGCCAATTGTCAGCTGTGTGACTTTGGGCAGGTCACTTCACTTCTTTTTGCCTCAGTTCCCTCATCTGTAAAATGGGGATTAAGACTGTGAGCCCCCAGTGGGACATCCTGATCACCTTGTAATCTCCCCAGCGTTTAGAACAGTGCTTTGCACATAGTAAGCACTCAATAAATATTATTATATACTTATTTTACAGAAGAGAAAAGTCAGGCATGGAGAAGTGAAGTGACTTGCCCAAGATCACACAGCAGGGAAGAGGTGCAGCGGAGATTAGAATGCAAATCTTCTGACTTCCAGGGCAATTCACTTTTCTCTTGGCCACGATAACCATTCTTTCATTCAATCATATTTATTCAATCGTATTTATTGAGTACTTACTGTGTGCAGAACACTGTAATCAGGTCAGACACAGTCCCAGGTCTACACAGTGTTCAGTCTGTCAGTCAACTGTATTTATTTACTGCACACAGAGCACTGTACTAAGCGCTTGGGAGAGCACAATACAATAATAAACAGATACATTTCCTGCCCACACCAACTTCACATCGTGTTACTTTGAAAAAGAAATTAGGCGGAGAATCCTTTGCGTAAGAAATGTCATCACCCATATGGATTTTTTTTTTCCCGAACCCTCTTTGGATTTCCGCATTTAAAAACAAAAGATCCTTTTCTCAATACATTTCCTGGACCAAACCTTTGGCCTGAACCATCGGTAAATGCGTGAATTGCCTCGGTTTTTAATGAAGTTATATAACAACTTATGGAAAGGGCCAGGGAATTTCACTGCTCTGGGCTACGCATGTGTGACTCCATTTACTCTAATTTAGTAAAAACCATTATGCCTGTCTGAAGATATCCTCTGGCTGTTTAAAAACATATGAACATTTGAAATTATGAAGAGAACTGCATGGTTTAATAGGGTGACTAGGCCGAAAACCCCCAAAGAGTTTCAGATTTTCTCCGAAAGGTGGAAATCAATTGTTCTTTCAGGCAATCTGTGGAGGACTCAGTGCGTGCACAGCATGCTAGGAAGAGTACAATAGTAATGATAATAATAATGATGATGGCATTGGTTCAGCGCTTACCATGTGTCAGGTGCTACACTAAGCACTGGGGAGGATACGTGCAAATCGAGTTGGACACAGTCCCTGTCCCCTCTGGGGCTCGCAGTCTCAATCCCCATTATACAGATGAGGGAACTGAGGCACAAAGAAATGAAATGACTTGCCCAGGTCACACAGCAGACAAGTGGCCGAACTAGGATTAGAACACAGGTCCTTCTGATTCCCAGGCCTGTGTCCTAGCCACTAAGCCACTTTCCATTATCCCGGCCTTCACAGAGCTTACAACACTATTACTACTACTTAGAAGCAGCGTGGCTCAGTGGAAAGAGCTCGGACTTGGGAGTCAGAGGTCTCCCTCTGCACATCTGCCAAGCTAGCTCCCTTCCTCCCTTCAAAGCCCTCCGGAGAGCTCACCTCCTCCAGGAGGCCTTCCCGGACTGAGCCCCCTCTTTCCTCTCCCCCTCCTCCCCCTCCCCCTCCCCCCCGCCTTACCTCCTTCCCCTCCCCACAGCACCTGTGTATATGTATATATGTTTGTATGTATTTATTACTCTATTTATTTATTTTACTTGTACATATTTATTCTATCTATTTTATTTTGTTAAGATGCTTTGTTTTGTTGTCTGTCTCCCCCTTCTAGACTGTGAGCCCGCTGTTGGGTAGGGACCGTCTCTATATGTTGCCAACTTGTACTTCCCAAGTGCTTAGTACAGTGCTCTGCACACAGTAAGTGCTCAATAAATACGATTGAATGAAAGAATGAATGAATGAATGAATTTATTACTCTATTTATTTATTTATTTATTTTATTTGTACATATTTATTCTATTTATTTTATTTTGTTAATATGTTTTGTTGTCTCTCTCCCCCTTCTAGACTGTGAGCCCACTGTTGGGTAGGGACGATCTCTGTATGTTGCTAACTTGTACTTCCCAAGCACTTAATACAATGCTCTGCACACAGTAACACTCAATAAATATGACTGAATCAATTAATTAATTAATTTATTACTCTATTTATTTATTTTATTTGCACATATTTATTCTATTCATTTTATTTTGTTAATATGTTTTGTTTTGTTGTCTGTCTTCCCCTTCTAGACTGTGAGCCCGCTGTTAGGTAGGGACCGTCTCTATATGTTGCCAACTTGTACTTCCCAAGCGCTTAGTACAGTGCTCTGCACACAGTAAGTGCTCAATAAATACGATTGAATGAATGAATGAATGAAAGGTCATGGGTTCAAATCCCGCTCCCCCAGTTGTCTGCCGTGTGACCTTGGGCAAGTCAATTCACTTTTCTGAGCCTCAGTTACCTCATCTGTAAAATGGTGACTAAGACTGTGAGCCCTACGTGGGGCAACCTGATTACCTGTATCTCCCCCTCAGTGCTTAGTACAGTGCTTTGCACATAGTAAGCGCTTAACAAATGCCATCATTATTATTACTACTTAATCAGTCAATCATATTTACTGAGCACTCACTGTGTGCAGAGCACTGTACTGAGCACTTGGGAGAATCAAATATGACAATAAACAGTCCCATTCCCAGCCTACAATGAAGTTCCAGTCTGGGGGGTGGGGGGGTGGACAGATATTACAGGGCCTCAGTTTTCTCACCTGCAAAATGGGGTTAATGATACCTACTTATCCCTACCTCACAGGGTTGTTGTGAGGATCATTAACATTGGTTTTTATTGAGCTCTTTCTGTGTGCAGCGCACTGTGCTAAGCACTGGGGAGAGTAAAGAGAGAAGCAGCAAAGCCTAGTGGCAAGAACACAGGCTTGGGAGTCATAAATTCATGGGTTCTAATCCCAGCTCCGCCACTTGTCTGCTGTGTGACCTTGGGCAAGCCACTTCACTTCTCTGTACCTCAGTTACCTCATCTGGAAAATGGGGATTAAGAACTGTGAGCCCCATGTGGGACAATCTGTTTACCTTGTAACTACCCCAGTGCTTAGAACAGTGCTTGGCAAATAGTAGGCTCTTAACAAATACCACTATTATTATTATTATTACAATATACCAGAATGATAGAAATGCTCCCTGCCCACTGTGAGCTTACAGTCTAGAGAGGATAAAATGAGGTAATTCAGGGAATTTACTAACCAAATCTGTTTTGTCAAACTCTCCCAAGCTACGTACACAGTAAGTGTTCAATAAATACAATTGATTAATTGCTATTTAATTTGCAAATGCTTTGGAAAACTAAAAGCTGCATATAAAAAGTAACATATTCTTATCCTAATGTATGATCTTTCGAGTACTAATCCACGGTCCTGAGTTTTGCGTTGTCCTTGACAAATTATTTCTCAGTAAGGCAAGTTATTCATGGCTCCTGACAAGATGCAGGCCTGAATCAGTCAATCATTCATATTTATTGAGTGCTTACTATGTGCAGAGATATGCTAAGCACTTGGGAGAGTAAAACACAATAAAATTAGCAGAAAGTTTCCCTGTCCATAACTAGTGTACTGTCTTGAAAACTGATAGGTTCTGTTTGAGAATGAGGCATTAGTAATAATAGTATTTAGTAAGCACATACAGTGTTTTGGAAAAGAGTATAGAAGTGGGAATTGGGCAGGGATCGTGTTCCTCAAGGGATTTAAAATCAGAAGCAGTGTAGTTTAGTGGATAGAGCTCGGGCCTGGGAGTAAGAAGGACCTGGGTTCTAATTCTGGCTCTGCCACTTGTCTGCTGTGCTGTGTGACCTTAATAATAATAATAATGATGGTATTTGTTAAGCACTTAATATGTGCAAAGCACTGTTCTAAGCGCTGGGGGGATACAAGGTGATCAGGTTGTCCCAAGTGGGGCTCATAATCTTAATCCCCATTTTTTACAGATGAGGTCACTGAGGTCCAGAGAAGTGAAGTGACTTGCCCAAAGTCACACAGCCAATAACTGGCGGAGCTGGGATTAGAACCCATGACCTCTGACCCCCAAGCCCGGCCTCTTTCCACTGAGCCATGCTGGTTCTCTAGACTGTAGACAATTCACTTCACTTCTCTGGGCCTCAATCAATCAATCAATCAATCAATCGTATTTATTGAGCGCATACTATGTGCAGAGCACTGTACTAAGCGCTTGGGAAGTACAAATTGGCAACACATAGAGACAGTCCCTACCCAACAGTGGGCTCACAGTCTAAAAGGCCTCAGTTTCCTCATCTGTATAAAGGAGATTAGTATTAGGACCTCTCAGCTGTCTTCAACACTGTGGACCACCCCCTCCTCCTGGAAACATTCTCCAACCGTGACTTCAGTGACTCTGTCCTCACCTGGTTCTCCTCTTATCTCTCTGACTGATTCATCCTCAGTCTCCTTCACGGGCTCCTCCTCTGCCTTCCACCTCCTAACTATGGGGGTCCCTCAATTTAGTTCTGGATCCCCTTCTCTTCTCCATCTACACCCACTCCCTCAGAGAACTCATTCGCTTCCACGGCTTTAACTCCCACCTCTATGTGAATGATTCCCAAATCTGCATCTCCAGTCCTGAGCTCTCTCCCTCTCCACAGTCTCGCATTTCCTCCTGCCTTCAAGACATCTCTTCTTGGTGTCTCCCATCACCTCAAGCTTAAGATTTCCAAAACAGAGCTCCTCATCTTCCCACCCAAACCCCATCCTCCTGCTGACTTTCCCATCACCGCAGACGGCACCACCATCCTTCCAGTCTCACAAGCCCATAACCCAGGCATTATCCTTTCATTCATTCATTCATTCATTCATTCATTCAATCATATTTATTGAGCACTTACTGTGTGCAGAGCACTGTACTAAGCACTTGGGAAGTACAAGTTGGCAACATATAGAGACAATCCCTACCCAACAGTGGGCTCACAGTCTAGAAGGGGGAGACAGAGAACAAAACAAAACATATTAACAAAATAAAATAAATAGAATATGTACAAGTAAAATAAATAAATAGAGTAATAAATCCATACAAACATATATACATATATACAGGTGCTGTGGGGAAGGGAAGGAGGTAAGGCGGGGGGGATGGAAGGGGGGAGGTGGGGAGAGGAAGGAGGAATCTTTGATTCCTCTCTCTAATCCCACTCACATATTCAATCCATCCCTTAATCCTGTCAGTCCCACCTTCACCACATCGCTAAAATCTGCCCTTTCCTCTCCATCCAAACTGCTACCATGTTAACACAATCACTCATCTTATACCACTGGGATGATTGTATCAGCCTCCTCAATGACCTCCTTATCTCTCGACTCTCCCAACTCGAGTCCATGCTTCACTCTGCTGCCTGGATCATTTTTCTCTAAAAACATTCAGGACATGGCACCCCACTCCTCAAAAAACACCAGCATCCACTAGATAGAAAAAAAAACAACTCGTCACCATCCATCCCCTCACCCCCTCCTACCTCAGCTCTCTTCTCTCCTTCTCCACCCAAGCCCGCACCCTCTGCTCCTCTGCCACCGCTAACCTCCTCACTGGCCCTCATTCTTGCCTGTCCCAGCATTGACTCCTGGCCCATGTCCTACCTCTTGTCTTGTCCTCACTCCTCAAATCCCACAGACAATTTCTCTTTCCCCCTTCAAACATTTATTGAAGGCACTTCTCCCTCAAGAGGTCTTCCCAAACTAGGCACCCCTGTTTCCTCTTCTCCCACTCCCTCTGCATCTCCCCAATTTACTCCCTTTTTCCTTCCCCCTCCCAGCCCCACAACACTCAAGTCCATATGTGTCATCATGTGCTACTCCGGCCACCTGTACTTCTGACCCCATTCCCTCTCATCTTATGAAATCTCTCGCTCCATCCCTTCTCCCCTCCTTAACTTCCATCTTCAACCACTCACTCTCCACTTGTTCCTTCCCCTCTGCCTTCAAACATGCCCATGTCTCTACCATTCTAAAAAAACCCTCTCTTGACCCCACCTCACCTTCTAGTTATCATCCCATATCCCTCCTACCATTCCTTTCCAAACTCCTTGAACGAGTTGTCTACACGCGCTGCCTAGAATTCCTCAACAACAACTCTCTCCTCGACCCCCTCCAGTCTGGCTTCCGTCCCCTTCATTCCACGGAAACTGCCCTCTCAAAGGTCACCAATGACCTCCTGCTTGCCAGATCCAACGGCTCCTACTCTGTCCTAATCCTCCTCGAACTCTCAGCTGCCTTTGACACTGTGGACCACCCCCTTCTCCTCAACACGTTATCTGACCTTGGCTTCACAGACTCCGTCCTCTCCTGGTTCTCCTCTTATCTCTCCGGCCGTTCTTTCTCAATCTCTTTTGCAGGCTCCTCCTCCCCCTCTCATCCCCTTACTGTGGGGGTTCCCCAAGGTTCAGTGCTTGGTCCCCTTCTGTTCTCAATCTACACTCACTCCCTTGGTGACCTCATTCGCTCCCACGGCTTCAACTATCATCTCTACGCTGATGACACCCAGATCTACAACTCTGCCCCTGCTCTCTCCCCCTCCCTCCAGGCTCGCATTTCCTCCTGCCTTCAGGACATCTCCATCTGGATGTCCGCCCGCCACCTAAAGCTCAACATGTCGAAGACTGAGCTCCTTGTCTTCCCTCCCAAACCTTGGCCTCTCCCTGACTTTCCCATCTCTGTTGACAGCACTACCATCCTTCCCGTCTCACAAGCCCGCAACCTTGGTGTCATCCTCGACTCCGCTCTCTCATTCACCCCTCACATCCAAGCCGTCACCAAAACCTGCCGGTCTCAGCTCCGCAACATTGCCAAGATCCGCCCTTTCCTCTCCATCCCAACCGCTACCCTGCTCATTCAAGCTCTCACCCTATCCCGTCTGGACTACTGCACCAGCCTTCTCTCTGATCTCGCATCCTCCTGTCTCTCTCCACTTCAATCCATACTTCATGCTGCTGCCCGGATTATCTTTGTCCAGAAACGCTCTGGGCATATTACTCCCCTCCTCAAAAACCTCCAATGGCTACCAATCAATCTGCGCATCAGGCAGAAACTCCTCACCCTGGGCTTCAAGGCTGTCCATCACCTCGCCCCCTCCTACCTCACCTCCCTTCTCTTCTTCTACTGCCCAGCCCGAAACCTCCGCTCCTCCACCGCTAATCTCCTCACCGTGCCACGTTCTCGTCTGTCCCGCCATCGACCCCCGGCCCACGTCATCCCCCGGGCCTGGAATGCCCTCCCTCTGCCCATCTGCCAAGCTAGCTCTCTTCCTCCCTTCAAGGCCCTGCTGAGAGCTCACCTCCTCCAGGAGGCCTTCCCAGACTGAGCCCCTTCCTTCCTCTCCCCCTCGTCCCCCTCTCCATCCCCCCATCTTACCTCCTTCCCTTCCCCACAGCACCTGTATATATGTATATATGGTTGCATATATTTATTACTCTATTTATTTATTTATTTATTTATTTTACTTGTACATTTCTATCCCATTTATTTTATTTTGTTGGTATGTTTGGTTTTGTTCTCTGTCTCCCCCTTTTAGACTGTGAGCCCACTGTTGGGTAGGGACTGTCTCTATGTGTTGCCAATTTGTACTTCCCAAGCACTTAGTACAGTGCTCTGCACATAGTAAGCGCTCAATAAATATGACTGATTGATTGATTGATTGATTAATTTATTTGTATTGATGTCTGTTCCCCCACCCCCCGCCTTTAGATTATAAGTTTATTATTGGAAGGGAATGTGTCTATTGTTGCATTGTACTTTTCCAAGTGCTTACTTAGTAATAATAATAATAATAATGGTATCTGTTAAGCACTTACTATGTGCAAAGCACTGTTCTAAGCCCTGGGGAGGTTACAAGGTTATGAGTTTGTCCCACATGGGGCTCACAGTCTTAATCCCCATTTTCCAGATGAGGGAACTGAGGCCCAGAGAAGTTAAGTGACTTGCCCAAAGTCACACAGCTGACTTGGTGGAGTCAGGATGTGAACCCATGACCTCTGACTCCAAAGCTCGAGCTCTTTCCACTGAGCCATGTTTCTTCTCTATACAATGCTCTGCACATGGTAAGTGTTCAATAAATATGATTGAAAGAATGATTGAATGACCATGAGGCCGATGTAGGATGTAGACTGTGTATCCAACTTGATTAACCCAGTGCTTAGCTCAGTGTCCCTGAGGCCCAAAGTGGTTACTTTGAAGAAAACTGAGTGTTGGAAGCAGACATGGTCTTCTGGATACTCCAGCTAGGAATGATGGAATCCTTTAATAGAGAAGGCCAGGGGCATTCATACTGTGCTGCTAGAGGAGAAATTTTTGGACATGCACAAGACCTACCACAGCGAAAGAAAGCATCTGCTAAGAATGTTTTCATTAATCAAGAATGAAAGTCGGAGGTTCAAAGACGATCAGATATGGTCGTAGTTCTGACCGTAAACAAATAGAATAGAATAAATAGAAGCAGCATGGCTTAAAGGAAAGAGCCCAGTCAGAGGTCGTGGGTTCTAATCCCGGCTCCACCACTTTGTGTGACCTTGGGCAAATCACTTAACTTCTCTGTGTCTCAGTTACCTCATCTGTAAAATGGGGATTAAGACTGTCAGTCCCACGTGGGACAACCTGATTACCTTGTATCTACCCCAGTGCTTAGAACAGTGCTTGGCACATAGTAAGCACTTAACAAATGCCATCATTATTATTATTATAAAGGATGCTGACTCGTGATCTGGCAGCCTTATTTTCATGACCCACCTGGCAAGCCTTCCGGGAAACCAAAGTCTTTGGGTACCGGGGACAGGTGGCAAAACTAACTCACCTGTGCTGAGCAGTGGCAGCATGAGAAAGACTCAAAGGCGGATGAGCATGTGATCAAGGCTGATAGAAGAGTTTTTACTGCGTGGAAGAAAGTAATGGTAAACCAATTCTGTATTTGTACTGAGAAAACTCAATGGATACACTACCAGAATGATTGCAGATGGTGAAGATAGAGAATCAGTGTGGCTCAGTGGAAAGAGCCCGGGCTTTGGAGTCAGAGGTCATGGATTCCAATCCCGGCTCCTGCCAATTGTCAGCTGTGTGACTTTGGGCAAGTCACAACTTCTCTGGGCTTCAGTTACCTCATTTGTAAAATGAGGATGAAGACTGTGAGCCCCCCGTGGGACAACCTGATCACCTGGTAAACCTCCCCTGCACTTAGAACAGGGCTTCGCACATAGTAAGCACTTAATAAATGCCATTATTATTATTATGTCCTGGGGAGAGTGTGTTCATGGAGTCGATATGTATCAGACACTATTCGACAGCACTTGACGATGATGACTCTGGACTGTAAGCCCACTGCGGTCAGGGAAAGTGTCTGTTTATTGTTATAGTGTCCTCTCCCAGCACTTAGTACAGTGCTCTGTACACAGTAAGTGCTCAGTAAATACGATTGAAATAATTAATGAATGAATGATGACCTCAGTGCTCAGAACAGTGTTTAGCAAATAGTAACCATTTAATAAGTACCATTATTATTATTATGAATCAATCAAACAGTGGTATTTAGTGACGGCTTATCACTGTATTAAGCATAGTAATCCCAAGGAACTCTATTAACTTGCCCGTGAGATTTCTGAGCACACTTCAACCTTCTCAGCCACACTCTCCTTATGTACTTCTCTGAGGCCTGGAGAAAGGAATTGGCTTGCCCAAGGTCACCAAACAGGCAAGTGGCAGAGTCAGGATTAGAACCCAGATCCTCTGACTACCAAGTCTGTACTCTCTCCACTGGGCTGTGCTGCATCACAAAGAGTTGGAAACAGATTGAAGGCAGGGGCAGGGGCAGGGTGTAATAAGAATAATACTTGTGGTATTTGTTAAGCTCTTATTATGTGCCAGGCACTGTACTAAGCGCTGTACGAAGTGTCCATGGGCCAGTGTCCTTTGGACAGAGACTGACTAGCAAAGTGTCAGGTGAGATGAAGAGGTGTTTCAACAACAGCCACACTTTACAACCTGCAAATAGACAAAATGCATCAAGTATTTCTGTAGCTTTGACTTTCTGCTTGCAAATCCTTATGGAAAATCAATCAATCAATTACATTTATTGAACACTTACCATGTGCAAAACACTGTATAACTGCTTGGCAGAATGCACTGTAACAATCTAACAGACACATTCCCTGCCCAAAATGAGCTTACAGTCTAGAGGGGGAGGCAGACGCTAATTAAATAAAATTATAGATACGGACATAAGTGCTGTGGGGCTGGGACGGTGGTGCATGAATAAAGGGAGCAAGTCAGGGCGATGCAGGAGGGAGTGGGAGAAGAGGAAAGGAAGGTTTAGTCTGGAAGGCCTTTTGGAGGTGATGGACCTTCTATAAAGCTTTGAAGTGGGGCGAGTCAATGTCTGTTGGATATGAAGAGAGAAGACAGAGGTAGGATGCGTTTGAGAGCAGGTGGTGAGATATTTGAGATGAAGGCCCGGGGAGAAGATTGGCATTAGAGGAGCAAAATGTGTGAGCTGGTTTGAAGTAGGAGAATAGTGAGGTGAGGTAGGAGGGGGCAAAGTGATTGAGTGCTTTAAAGGCAACGGTGAGGAGTTTCTGTTTGCTTGATTGAGTGAGGAGAGAGGGGAGGAGGAGAGAGGGGAGGAAAGGAGAAAAGTGTTTCTGCGTGTACACAGAGAGACGTGGACTCGGAAAGCTTTTAAGTCATTCAGTCTTTCAGCCTCCAGAGAGCCCATTTTCCAACAAGAGTAGACAAAACGTTCTGGCCCAGCCAATGAGATGCGTTTGTTCTAACCACAGATGCTCTTCGGGGCTCAGGTTATTGTCCATTAAGTTATTGTTGTTTTTGTAATGTTGAGATTCGAAACCTTCATCAGGGAATGATCTACCCCAGCCTACTAAGTGCAATTACCACAGACGAAGCTGACTAAAACTTTAATCCCATCTTCTGCGTCTGGAAGTTCTTATTCCTAAAACCAACTGGGGCTCATTTTTGGCTCCATGTCGGTTTGAGGGTTTCATGGCTGACCTCATTTTCTCTGAGAGGCTTTGGCTGACCAGAGGCTGATGAGGGAGAACTCATTTTCTCTTCAACTACCATCTCTACATGGATGATTCCCAAATCTACCTCTCCAGACCTGTACTCTCTCCCTCTCTGCAGTCTTATATTTCCTGCACCATTCAAGACATCTCTACTTGGATGTCATCTCTCCTTCTCTGCAATCTTACATCTCCTCCTGCCTTCATTCATTGAATCATTCAATTATGTTAATTGAGCACTTACTCTGTGCAGAACACTGTACTAAGAGCTTGGGAGAGTACAATACAGCAGTAAATAGACACATTCCTTGTCCACAGCAAATTTATAGTCTAGAATGTGGGGAGACAGACATTTATAGGAATAAATAAATGACAGATATGTACGTAAGTTGTGTGGGGCTGGGAGGGAGGATGAATAAAGGGAGCAAGTCAGGGCGATGCAGAAGGGAGGGGAAGAGGAAATGCGAACTTAGGGAAGACCTCTTAGAGAAAATATGCCTTAAATGAGGTTTGGAAGGGGGAGAGAGTCATTGTCTGTCAGATTAGAGGAGTAAGGGCATTCTAGGCCAGGGGCAGGATGGTGGCCAGGGGTCGGTGGCGAGATAGACAAGATTGAGGAACAGAGAGAAGGTTTGCTCTAGAGGAGCAAAATGAGCATGCTGGGTTGTACTTCCCAAGCGCTTAGTACAGTGCTCCGCATACAGTAAGCACTCAATAAATATGATTGAATGAATGAATGAATGAAATGGGTTGGATTAGGAGGGTAGTGTGGTGAGATGGGGAGGGGCAAGGTGATAGAGAGCTTTAAAGCCAAAGGTGAGGAGTTTTTGTTTGATCTGAAGACAGATGGGCAACCACTGGAGTTTTTTGAGCAGTGAGGAAATATTTCCTGAATGTTATTGTAGAAAATTGAACCGGGCAGCAGAGTGAAGTCTGGACTGGAGTGGGGAGAAGCAGGAGGCTGAGAGGTCAGTGAGGAGGCTGATGCAGTCATCCAGGTGGGACAGGATGAGTGATTGTATTAATGTGGTAGCAGTTTGGATGGAGAGGAAAGGGTGATTTTAAAGATGTTGTGAAGGGGGAACCGACAGGATTTAGTGATGGATTGAATATGTGGGTTGAATGAGAGAGAGGAGCCAAGGGTAACGCCAAGGTTACGGGCTTGTGAGACAGGAATGATGGTGGTGCTGTCTATAGTACTGGGAAAGGTGGGGAGGACAGGTTTTGGGTGGGAAAATAAGGAATTCTGTTTCAGACATGTTAAGCTTGAGGTAATGGGAGGACATCCAAGTAGAGATGTCTCGAAGGCAAGAGGAAACGCAAGACTGCAGAGAGGGAGAGAGATCAGGGCTTTCAGGGCATCTCTTCTTCTCTGCAATCTTACATTTCAGGACGTAGTCCATATCCCATGTGGGGCTCAGCATCTTAATCCCATTTTCCGATGAGGTAGCTGAGGCCCAGAGTAGTGAAATGACTTGCCCAAGGTCCTTCATCAGACAAGTAGCAGAGCATGGAGTAGGACCTAGGTCCTTCTGACTCCCAGGCCATGCTGATACTCTAGTAATAATAATAATAATAATAATAATAATAATGGTATTTGTTAAGCACTTACTATGTGCAAAGCACTGTTCTAAGTGCTGGGGAGGTTACAGGGTGATTGGGTCATCCCACAGAGGCTCACAGTCTTCATCCCCATTTTACAGATGAGGGAACTGAGGCCCAGAGAAGTGAAGTGACTTGCCCAAAGTCACACAGCTGACAAGTGGTGGAGCCAGGATTTGAACCCATGACCTCTGACTCCAAAGCCTGGGCTCTTTTCCACTGAGCCACGCTGCCTCTCTGTAGGACTACTTCTGAGTTTTTCTGGAAAGAGCTGTAATGAAGGGGTTAATGTTCAGTTGTTTTTCCCTTGCTCAAGAGAAGAAACTGCTGCCCAGGAGAAAACAGGTTTCAGGAATTTTTACTGCTTTTTAAGTGGCTATTTTTTCCACGGATCGGACAAAGTGTCATTCATGGTCGCATTCCTGAAAACTTCCATCTTTTCTTCGAGGCAGCTTTGAAGAATATAAACACTTACCTTGGCCTGAAAACGAAGAAAGAATTATGCCAAGCCTAAGCCATGAAAAAATTAGAAAGCCCAGGGAAAATATTAGGGTTGTACCTAGATCAGTCAGTCAGTCAGCAGTGTTTATTGAGCGATTGCTGTGTGCAGAGCACTGTACTAAGTGCTTGGGAGAGTATCATGCAACAGTAAACAGACATCTTTCCTGTCCACAGTGAGCTTACCGTCTAGAGGGAGAAACAGACTTTAATATAAATAAATATGAATGACACATATGGACATAAGTGCTGTAGGGCTGTGGAGCTGGGAGGGGGGATCAATCAATCAATCAATCATATTTATTGAGCGCTTATTGTGTGCAGAGCACTGTACTAAGTGCTTGGGAAGTACAAGTTGGCAACATATAGAGATGATCCCTACCCAACAACGGGCTCACAGTCTAGAAGGGGGAGACAGAGAACAAACCAAAACATATTAACAAAATAAAATAAATAGAATAGACATGTACAAGTAAAATAAATGAATAGAGTAATAAATACGTACAAACATATATACATATATACAGGTGCTGTGGGGAAGGGAAGGAGGTAAGGCGGGGGGATGGAGAGGGGTAGGAGGGGGAGAGGAAGGAGGGGGCTCAGTCTGGGAAGGCCTGCTGGAGGAGGTGAGCTCTCAGTAGGGCCTTGAAGGGAGGAAGAGAGCTAGCTTGGCGGATGGGCAGAGGGAGGCCATTCCAGGCCCGGGGGATGACGTGGGCCGGGGGTCGATGGCGGGACAGGCGAGATCGAGGCGCGGTGAGGAGATTAGTGGCAGAGGAGCCGAGGGTGCGGGGTGGGCTGGAGAAGGAGAGAAGGGAGGTGAGGTAGGAGGGGGCCAGGGGGTGGACAGCCTTGAAGCCCAGGATGAGGAGTTTCTGCCTGATGCGCAGATTGATTGGTAGCCACTGGAGAATTTTGAGGAGGGGAGTAACATGCCCAGGGCATTTCTGGACAAAGACAATCCGGGCAGCAGCATGGAGTATGGGATGAATAAAAGCAGTGGGGGAAGGTGAAAGTGGGGCTTAGTCAGAGAAGGCCTCCAGGAGATATGCTTCCAATAAGGCTTTGAAGGGGGAGAGTCATTTTCTGTCAAAGCCTCGACACAATCTCTGCTCTCAAGGGAATCTAGTGAAGAAGACACAAACTAAAATAAGGTACAGGTCTTGTCTTATACCGCTGAGTCACTTAATAATAATAATAATGATTACTATGCTTACTATGTGCGAAGCACTGTTCTAAGCGCTGGGGAGGTTACAAGGTGATCAGATTGTCCCACGGGGGGCTCACTGTGGGTTGGGCTCACTTCCAACCCATAGTGAAACCACGGACACATCTCTCCCAGAACGCCCCACCCTCCATCTGCCATTGTTCTGGTAGTGGATCCACAGAGTTTTCTTGGGAAAAATGGAAGTGGTTTACCATTGCCGCCTTCTTCACGGTTAACTTGAGTCTTTGCCCTCGACTATCTTCCATGCCGCTGCTGCCCAGCACAGGGGAGTTTTGACTTGTAGCAGTTGGCCTGCCACTCGCTAGCCACTGGCCAAGCTCAGAATGGACTGGACAGGCCTCTGCTTCACTCTCCCTCCCTTAGACAAGACCGGTAGAGGACTGGAAACTCTCCAGGTGTGACCCTGAGAGGGATAAGATACAGGTAGAAGAGGGTGATAGATCATGAAGAGATGTACCTCCAGGGTCTGAGGATTTAAGTGCTTTGATGTTGAATAAATGCTTTCAAAATATAAAATTTGACCCTATTTTCTATTCTGACCCCTCCAATAAAGCAGTGCCCACCTCCATTTAAAAGTGTTCGCTGAACGGCTTTAGGGAAAATCTAGATTTCTGTGGGGCAACTTACACCATGAAAATGGGCAAACAGATAAAGCTCACTGGAAGTGAGCTTTATACTTGCATATTGCATATATACATATATGCTACTATATACTATATACTATATACTATACTATATATAGTATATACAGTATACTATCTACTATACATACTATACTATATATACTATACATAGTATATATATACTGTATAGTAGATAGTATACTATAGACTATATATAGTATAGTATATACCATATAGCACTATATAGTACTATATAGCATATATAGTATCATATAGTACTATATATAGTATATATAGTATATACTATATATAGTACTATATAGTACTATATACTATATATACTATATACTATACATAGTATATACTATATACTATATAGTATACTATCTACTATACAGTATATATATACTATGTATAGTATATATAGTATAGTATGTATAGTAGATAGTATACTATATACTACTATATACTATATACTACTATATACATACATACTATATTACATATATACTTGCATATTAAAGTAAATCTCTTTTGGAGAGAATTACAACAAAACCTGGATAAAAATTTCATCTGTCTTTTCCCGAAGCTACTTGAGAAATACTTATTTTCCTTGACTGAGACCTTCTCCTTTAAACCTAATAGCAAATTAGGCTTTCCAATCCATCCTAAATACTTTTCATAAAGGTGAACTCACTATTTTGTAACTTTTAAAATATGAGGGTGAGAAATAATAAACTCAGTGATTCTGATTTAATTTTTTTAAAAATATCTTAGCTTTTTCATAGATTAAAAGTGTTTTTCAAGTGTAATAAATAGCAGTAATTAGCACAGCTATGTAAACCTTTAATCACAGTCTAGCAAATCAGGTAGACTATTAAGAGAAGTCTTGAAATGCTATCAATACATGGCTTAAAATCCAATAAAATTATTCAGCTTAATATGTTAAATTGGATTCTAAATAAAATAATCATGGAGAGACGCAGAGTTGTCTAATGGAGAGAGCACAGGACTGAAAGTCAGAAGACCTGGGTTCTAATTCCTGTTCTGCCACTTCCCTCTTGGACAAGTCATTTAACTTCTTTGGACCTCGGTTTCTTCATCTGTGAAATGGGAATTAAATACACTTTCTCTCTTCCTCCTTAGACTGTGGGACATGGACCGCTTCTGAACTCATTGCTTTTCAGCTACACCGTTGATTAGAACAGTATTTGTACCAAGACTTTAAGTTCCTTGTGGGGAGGGAACCAGCTCTATTATATTTTCTCAAGAGTGTAGTACAGTGCTCTGCACAGAGTGCTCAATTAATGCTATTGATTTATCGATCTCCCAAGAACTTTGTACAGTGTTCTGCTCATAGGACATGCTCGATAAATTCCATTGATTGGATTGCTTGGCACAGAGGAGGTGTGTAAAAAGATACCACAATTATTGTTATTATTACCTGTCTTATTTTTGAACAACTTTTGAGCCACAAATAGAGCTAGGATTGAAGTGTCTAATTTTAACGTGATTCTTATTCAGGTTGTCAGGAAGAGCTTACATTGAAACCAAATGGAGTGTACCTTGAATATTTATGGGTCTTTTAAAGATTAAAGATGCTGAGCCTTCTGATAGAAGAGAGGGAGCCTCATTTCAAACGTTCCTGGATATAATAAGAACAAAAACCTCATTGATGTGGGCTTGGAAGTCAGAGGACATGGGTTTGAATCCTGCCTCCCCACTTTGTGCTATGCGACCTTGGGCAAGTCCTGTGCCTCAGTTACCTCATCTATAAAATGGGGATTAAATTCTACTAATTCCTCCTTAGACTGTGAGCCCCATATGGGACAGGGACTCTGTCCAGCGTGATTTTCTTATCTCTACCCCAGTGCTTAGTACAGTGCTTGGCATGAAGTAAGCGCTTAAGAAGTACCATTTTTTTTAAGATAGGTAACTTACAGGTGTCAGAAGACATGGGTTCTAACCCCGAATCCGACACACATCTGCTGTCTGACCTTGGGCAAGTCACTTAACTTCTTTGTGACTCAGTTATATAATAATAATCATTATGATGGCATTTATTAAGCACTTACTATGTGCAAAGCACTGTTCTAAGTGCTGAGGAAGTTGCAAGGTGATCAGGTTGCCCCATGGGGTGGCTCACAGTCTCAATCCCCATTTTACAGATGAGGTAACTGAGGCCCAGAGACGTGAAGTGACTTGCCCAAAGTCACCCAGCTGACAAGTAGCGGAGCCTGAATTAGAACCCATGACCTCTGACTCCAAAGCCTTTGCTCTTTCCACTGATCCACGCTGCTTCTCCAAATAATAATAATGGCATTTGTTAAGCACTTACTATGTTCCAAGCACCGTTCTAAGTGCTGGGGTAGATACAAGGTGATCAGGTTGTCCCACATGGGGCTCACAGTCTTCATCCCCATTTTACAGATGAGGTAGCTGAGGCCCAGAGAAGTTAAGTGACTTGCCCAAAGTCATACAGCTGACAAGTGGAGGAGCTGGGATTAGAACCCATGACCTCTGACTCCCAAGCCCGGTCTCTTTCCACTGAGCCATGCTGCTTCTCATTTTCTATCATCTGTAAAATGGGGATGTAATACCTGTTGTCCTTCCTATTTAGATCGTGAGTCCTGTGTGGGTCAGGGACAGTATGCCCTGATTTTCTCATATCTCCCTCAGAGCTTAGAACATAGGAGCATCGCTAAAATCTTTTTCCTCTCCAAACTGCTACCAGGTTAATGCAAACACTTGCCCTATCCCGTCTTCATTACTGCATCAGCTTTCTTGTCTCCTCTCTCTCCCCACTTCAGTCCATACTTCACTCTGCTGCCCAGATCTTTTTTCAAAATATGATGTTTGTTAAGTGCTTACTAGGTGTCAGGCACTTAGCTGAGCAGTGGGGAAGATACAAGCTAATCAGGTAGGACACAGTCCATGTCTCACTGGGGCTCACTGTCTTCATCTGCATTTTGCTCAAAGAAGTGAAATGACTTGCCCAAGGGCACACAGCAGGCATGTGTCGGGAAGGGCAGGGAATAGAACCCAGGTCTTTAGACTCCCAGGCCTGTGAACCTTTCCACTAAGCTACACTATTTTTACCCTGCTTTGTTCAGCATTTGTGTTTAAATTTTCAGAAAGTATCAAGTGATCAAGATTTTTTCAAACCATTTGGTGATTCCAAATTGTAATTCCAGATGTTAATAATAATAATAATGGCATTTGTTAAGCGCTTACTATGTGCAAAGCACTGTTCTAAGCCCTGGGGGGGGATACAAGGTGACTAAGTTGTCCCACGTGGGGATCACAGTCTTAATCCCCATTTTACAGATGAGGTAACTGAGGCTCAGAGAAGTTAAGTGACGTGCCCAAGGTCACACAACAGACATGTGGTGGAGCCGGGATTCGAACCCATGACCTCTATCTCCAAAGCCTGTGCTCTTTCCACTGAGCCACGCTGCTTCTCCGCACGCTCTGCTTAATCTTGGGTCATTAATCCCCCTGTCCCAGATTGTCCCCCCTGAAAAATGGTCGTGAGACACTTTGTGTGTCTCTTACATTGTAAGCCCCTGGTGGATCTTTGCACTTAGTCCAGTGCTCTGCATATAGTAAGCGCTCAATAAATACGATTGAATGAATGAATGAATGAATGAATGATCTTTGAGGTGATTCAGTGAAAATTGTGAGACAGGAACTGTGCCCAACCTGATTCATTCATTCTCTCATTCAATCGTGTAAGCGCTTAGTACAGTGCTCTGCACACAGTAAGCGCTCAATAAATACGATTGATTGATTTATTGAGTGTGTACTGTGTGCAGAGCACTGTACTAAGCACTTAGGATTGTACAAATAGGCAACATGTAGAGACAGTCCCTACCCAATAACCAACCTGATTCACTCATTCTTTCATTCAATTGTATTTATTGAGTGTGTACTGTGTGCAGAGTACTGTACTAAGCACTTAGGATTGTACAAATAGGCAACATATAGAGACGGTCTCTACCCAGCAACGGACTCACAGTCTAGAAGGGAGAGACAGACAACAAAACAAAACAATAGACAGGTGTCAATACCATCAGAATCATTGGAATTGAATAGAATATAGAATAGAATTAATTTAAATCCACCCCAGAGCTTAGCACAGTGCTTAATGCCTAATAAGCACTTAACAAATACCATTATTATTATTGTTTTCTCTCAAATAGAGAAGCAGCATGGCCTCATGGAAAGACAGGTGTCAGTACCACCAGAACCACTGGAATTGAATAGAATATAGAATAGAATTAATTTATATCCACCCCAGAGCTTAGCACAGTGCTTAATGCATAGTAAGTACTTCACAAATACCATTATTATTATTTTTTTCTCTCAAATAGAGAAGCAGCATGGCCTCATTAGTTAGAAGGGCTCGAGTTCTAATACCAGCTCCATTTGTGTGCTGTGTAGCCTTGGATAAGTCACTTCACTTCTCTGTGCCTCAGTTCCCTCATCTGTAAAATGGGGGTTAAGACTGTGAACCCCATGTGGGACAGTAATTGGGTCCAACCTGACCTGCTTGTAACTACTCACTGCGTAGTACATTGCCTGGAACATAGTGCTTAACAAGTACCATAAAAATATATTTTAAAAAGTAGGATGGCAATTCAGAATTTTGGAATAAATTGCTTTCTACATCCTCACAAACCAATTTCTTTAGTGAAGCATTTACTTCTCAATTTTGAAACTAGGGGAGAAACCCAAGATGCAAAATCAGTTATCCCAAGTATTCTTTAATCTTGTCATCTAAAATTTAAAGGCGACAAGGTAAAACAAGATTAAAAGCAAATCAAATGCTGCAGGTTTTTCCTAAGGAAACAATTTAAATCTGAAGCATATTACCCACTGGCACATGCTATAGAGAAGCTGAAATGTAAAAGTTGTGAATAAATGTAAAGGCTGAAATCATTTCCTTAACATAAATCGAAACAAGATGTCCCTTGGTGCCATCTGTGAGAGCATTCTTTTGAATACAGCTTTTTTTAAAAATTTTATACTTTCAGTGAGTGAGGTTTATGGTCGACCGATTTTTCCAGTTTTTGTAGGGCTGATTTTTCCACTCTTAAAAGAGAGGATACTTTAGAATTGAAGTTGTATAATCATCTGAATTGAAGGTTTAATTTTCCTTCAATGGTAATAGCACTCAAAATGATAATAAAACTCCCATTTTTGTCATCTTGATTGCATCAGTTCTGGTGGATTGTTGGAATTCCATATTTCAGCCTGCAAATACATTTTGCCCAGAGAATTACTTTTTTTCAGTACAGGCTAACCCAGCCCACATGTGCTTTTGCTATACTGCCTTCTGCTCTTCGCTAAATCTCAAAGGGAAAATGCCCATATTAATCAATCAATCAGTGGTATTTATTCAGCGCTTACTATTCATTCAATCATATTTATTGAGCACTTATGTTGTGTGCGGAGCACTGTACTAAGTACTTATACAATATGCAGGGCAGAAGACCAACATAAATGCTTCATTGCTAATGCTTCTTAGTACCTCTTTTCCAATCCTTTATTCATTCAATTGCATTTATTGAGTGCTTACTATGTGCAGAGCACTGCACTAAGCGCTCGGGAGAGTCCAACACAACAATAAAAAGACACATTCCCTGCCCACAACAAACTCACGGTTGCTTTTCTGAGGTCTCCTAAACAACTCCAATCTCCTTTTTCTTTCCTCATGCCCATAAATCATTTATTTATAATAATGTCTTTCTTTCCCTCTACAGTGGGAATGTGAGCAGGGAATGTGTCTTCCCATTCTGTTGCACTGGACTCTCCCAAGCGCTTAGTCCGGTCCTTTGCACACAGTAAACGCTCAGTGAGTACCACTGATGGATAAACTCCCAATTCAAAATTAATCCTAAGTAATGTTTACTCCCTTTGATTCCAGGAAACGGTATTTGAATTTCAAATTCCCTTGCCTGACCCATATTTTACATCAAGACTGGGGAGAGATTTAAAGAGTCTAAAAGTAAGGAGGAGAAAACCACTTTAAAATTTCTTTATATTAAGTGTGTACACTGTGTCAAGCTGGGGTAGACAAGAGGTAATCAGATCAGAGCCCCCTGTCCCACATGAGTCTCAAGGGAGAGGATGATTATGCCTGTAAGTGTGTTGTGGGGAGGGAATGTTTCTGCTTATTGTTGAATTGTATTCATTCATTCAATTCATTCAATCGTATTTATTGAGCGCTTACTGTGTGCAGAGCACTGTACTAAGCACTTGGGAAGTACAAGTTGGCAACATATAGAGACGGTCCCTACCCAACAACGGGCTCACAGTCTAGAAGGGGGAGACAGACAACAAAACAAAGCATGTGGACAGGTGTCAAGTTGTCAGAACAAACAGAAATAAAGCTAGATGCATATCATTAACAAAATAAATAGAATAGTAAGTATGTCCAAGTAAAAAGGAGCAATAAATAATAATAATAATAATAATAATAATGGCATTTATTAAGCGCTTACTATGTGCAAAGCACTGTTCTAAGCGCTGGGGAGGTTACAAGGTGATCAGGTTGTCCCACATGGGGCTCACAGTCTGATTCCCCATTTTACAGATGAGGTAACTGAGGCCCAGAGAAGTGAAGTGACTTGCCCAAAGTCACACAGCTGACAATTGACGGAGCCGGGATTTGAACCCATGACCTCTGACTCCAAAGCTCGGGCTCTTTCCACTGATCCACGCTGCTTCTCTAAAAGCAATAAATAATAACAATAAATCTGCACAAACATATATACAGGTGCTATGGGGAGGGGAAGGAGGTAAGGTGGGGGGGATGGGGAGGGGGAGAGGAAAAAGGGGGCTCAGTCTGGGAAGGCCTCTTGGAGGAGGTGAGCTCCCAGTAGGGTTTTGAAGGGAGGAAGACTTCTAGACTGTGAGCCCACTGTTGGGTAGGGACCGTCTCTATACGTTGCCAACTTGTACTTCCCAAGTGCTTAGTACAGTGCGCCGCACACATTAAGCGCTCAATAAATATGATTGAATGAATGAATGAATGAATGAAGAGAGCTAGGTTGGCAGATGTGCAGAGGGATGGGCATTCCAGGCCAGGGGAAGGACGTGGGCCCGAGATCGACAGCGGGACAGGCGAGAACACGGTGCAGTGAGGAGGTGAGCGGCGGCAGAGGAGCGGAGGGTGCAGACTGGGCTGGAGAAGGAGAGAAAGGAGGTGAGGTAGGAGGGGGTGAGGGGATGGACAGCCTTGAAACTGAGAGTGAGGAGTTTTTGCTTGATGCGTACACTTCCAAGTGCTTAGTCCAGTGCTCTGCACACAGTAAGTGCTCAAAAAATACAACTGAATGAATTAATTTATTAACTACTTACTATTTGTCAAGCACTGTTCTAAGTAGAGAGGTAGATAATAATAATAATGATAATAATAATGATAATAATAATAATAACAGTGGTATTTACTTACTATTTTGGGCAAGCCACTTAACTTCTCTGTGCCTCAGTTACCTCATCTGTAAAATGGGGATTAAGACTGTGAGCCCCAAGAGGGACAACCTGATCACCTTGTCAATCAATCAATCAATCAATCAATCGTATTTATTGAGCACTTACTGTGTGCAGAGCACTGTACTAAGCGCTTGGGAAGTACAAGTTGGCAACATGTAGAGACGGTCCCTACCCAACAGTGGGCTCACAGTCTAAAAGGGGGAGACAGAGTGCTTAGAACAGTGCTTTGCACACAGTAAGCGCTTAATAAATACCATTGTCATCATTATTATTATTATTATTTGTCAAACACTGTTCTAAGTAGAGAGGTAGATAATAATAATAACAGTGGTATTTAAACACTTACTATGTGCCAGGCACTGTACTAAGCGCTGGGGTGGGAACAAGCAATCTGGGTTGCACACAGCCCCTCTCGCATGTGGGGCTCACAGTCTTGATCACCATTTTACAGCTGAGATCACTGAGGCACAGAGAAGTGAAGTGACTACCCCAAAGTCACACAGCAGACAAGTGGCAGAGCTAGGATTAGAACCCAGGTCCTTAGATTGGACAAGGTTATTACCCTGCCTTATAGTTTACAAGCATATACCTGCCCCCCTCACCTCCAAGGGACAGGAACCATGATGATTATGGCATTGGTTAAGTGCTTACTATGTGCCAAGCACTGTTCTAAGGCCTGGGGTAGATATAAATTCACCAGACTGGACACAGTCCCTGTTCCACATGGAGTTCACAGTCTTAGGAGGAAGAACAGGGGTTGAATCTTCATTTTACGATTGTAAAATGAACTAGACTGTGAACTAGTCTACTTAGACTGTGAGCCCACTGTTGGGTAGGGACTGTCTCTATGTGTTGCCACCTTGTACTTCCCAAGCGCTTACTACAGTGCTCTGCACACAGTAAGCACTCAATAAATACGATTGATTGATTGATTGAGATTAAGGCACAGAAGAGTGAAGTGACTTCTCCAAGTTCACCCAGCAAGCAATTAATTGAGTTAGGTTAGGTTTTAAAAGCCAGGTCCTCTGACTCCCAAGCCTGTGCTCTTTCTACTAGGCCATATTTAATTCTCACTTGTGTATTCTCTCCCGGCACTTAGCATGTTGGCCTGCCCAAAATAAGTACTTAATACAATTACTACCACAATCCCCTTTGGACAGATGAGGAAACTTAGGCTCAGAAATAAGTGATTTGCCCAGGGTCACTCGGCAGGCACATCTCCAAGAAGTCTTCCCGCCTAAATCCTCCTTTCCTCTTCTTCCACTCCCTTCTGTGTTGCCCTGACTTGCTCCCTGTATTCATCACAACCCTACAGTTCAAGCGCTTAGTACAGTGCTCTGCACACAGTAAGTGCTCAGTAAATACTATTTATCACACTATCACATAATACTATCACATGCTGTCACTAAATACTATTGCATCCGCCAACCTACCTCTCTTCCTCCCTTCAAAGCCCTACTGAGAGCTCACCTCCTCCAAGAGGCCTTCCCAGACTGAGCCCCCTTTCTCCTCTCCTCCTCCCCATCCCCCCGCCCTACCTCCTTCCCCTCCCCACAGCACCTGTATATGCATTTGTCAGGTTTATTACTCTATTTTACTTGCACATATTTACTATTCTATTTATTTTGTTAATGATGTGCCTCTAGCTTTAATTCTATTTGTTCTCACTACTTGACACCCGTCCACATGTCTTGTTTTGTTGTCTGTCTCCCCCTTCTAGACTGCGAGCCCATTGTGGGGTGGAGACCATCTCTATATGTTGCCGACTTGTAGTTATCAAGCGCTTAGTCCAGTGCTCTGCACACAGTAAATGCTCAGTAAATACGATTGAATGAATGAATGAATACTATTGAATGGATGACTATGTGTCATTTATTTACTTATGCATATTAATGTCCGTCTCCCCCTCTAGACTGTTAGCTCATAGTGGGCAGGGAATGTGCCTGTTTATTATTGTATTGTACTCTCCCATGCACTTAGAACAGTGCTCTGCACACAGTAAGTGCTCAATAAACACAGTTGACTGACTGAGGCTCAGGACTAAAACCCAGGTGTCCTGACTCTCAGCCCCTTGGTTTCCCCATGAGCTCCTGCTGCCATCTAATTGAGCATCCTCTGTTGGTTCTGTGAAATCTAAATGATAAGTGAAAGAGCACAGATGGGAAAAATCTCTACTGGCCTACAGGCTTCCTCCTCAGACTGGGAACAGGAGAATTGCCTTGTTGCCCTCTTGAGAATGAACTGTCTTAAGCCTTTGAGACAAAGGGGGTATTAGCCTTGTTTCATCCTGTACAGTCTGGTTTTTATTATGATAATAATAATAACTGTGGCATTTGTTTAGCGTTTACTTGTCCTCTCCTGGTTCTCCTCTTATCTCTCTGGCCGCTCATTCTCAGTCTTCTTTGTGGGCTCCTCCACTCCCTCCCACCCCCTAACTGTGAGGGTCCCTCAGGGTTCAGTTCTCAGTCCCCTTCTATTCTCCATCTACACTCACTCCCTTGGAGAACTCATTCCACCGAAAATACTGCATCAGGCTCCTTTCTGATCTGCCAGCTTCCTGCCTCTCCCCACTCCAGTCCATACTTCACTCCACTTCCTGGACCATCTTTCTATAGAAACGTTCAGGACAAGTCACCCCCCTCCTCAAAAAACTCCAGTGGTTGCCCATCCACCTCCATATTAAATACAAACTCCTCACCATTGTCCTCAAAGCTATCCATCCCCTTGCCCCCTCCTACCTCCCCTCCCTTCTCTCCTTCTTCATCCCAGCCCGCACCTTCCGCTCCTCTGCCGCCGCTAACCTCCTCGCTAGGCCTCGTTCTCGCCTGTCCCACCATTGACCCCTGGCCCATGTCCTACCTCTGGCCTGGAAAGCCCTCCCTCCACAAATCCACCAAACAATCACTCTTCCCAACTTCAAAGCCCTACTGAAGGCCCCTCTCCTCCAAGAGGTCTCCCCATACTAAGCCTCACTTTTCATCTCCCACTCCCTTCTGCATCACCCTGACTTTCTCCCTTTTCTCTTTCCCCGTCTCCCTGCCCGATGGCACTTATATATATATCTGTAATTTTACTTATTTATATTGTCAGTTTATAATAATGATAATAATAATAATAATAATAATAATAATAATAATAATAATAATAGCGGTATTTGTTAAATGCTTACTATGTGCCAGGCAATCAATCAATCAATCAATCGTATTTATTGAGTGCTTACTGTGTGCAGAGCACTGTACTAAGCGCTTGGGTAGTACAAGTTGGCAACATATGGAGACAGTCCCTACCCAACAGTGGGCTCACAGTCTAAAAGGGGTAGACAGAGAACAAAACCAAACATACTAACAGAATAAAATAAATGGAATAGATATGTACAAGTAAAATAAATATATAAATAAATAGAGTAATAAATATGTACAAACATATATACATATATACAGGTGCTGTGGGGAAGGGAAGGAGGTAAGATTCGGGGGGATGGAGAGGATTCAACCCCTGTTCTCCTTCCTCCTAAGACTGTGAACTCCATGTGGAACAGGCACTGCATTTAGTGCTGGTGTGGACACAGACAAATCCAATCCCTGTCCCACGTGGGGCTCACAGTCTTTATCACCATTTGACAGTTGAGGGAACTGAGGTCCAGAGAAATGAAGTGACTTGCCCAAGGTCACAAAGCAGACATGTGGCAGAGCCGTGATGAGAACCCAAGTCCTTCCCAGCCCTATGCTGAATCCACTAAGCGATTAGTACAGTTCTGAGAAGCAGCACAGCTTAGTAGAAAGAGCCCAGGCTTGGGATTCAGAGGACGTGAGTTCTCATCCTGGCTCTGCCACTTGTCTGCTGAATGACCTTGGGCAAGCCACTTAACTTCCCTGGGCCTCAGTTCCCTCATGTGTAAAACGGGGATGAAGACTGTGAACCCTCCGTGGGACAATCTGATTACCTTGTATCTACCCCAGCGCTTAGAACAGTGCTTGGCACATAGTAAGTGCTTAACAAATGCCATCATTATTATTACTATTGCAGAGCTCTGCACACAGTAAGTGCTCAATAAATACCCTTGATTGTGGATGGTTTGATTGATGGGCCCGGGATTCATACAGAGACAGAGGCCGAGAGAAATTGGCTTAGAGCAAGAATTACTTTCAATTATCACTGGGATCTTGGTCTATTGTCTGAGCTGGCCTGAACTGAAATGGATGTGGATGGGAGGGATGATAATAATAATAATAATAATAATAATAATAATAATAATAATAATAATGACGATGATGATAATGAGGATGAGAACTGTGGTATCTGTTATGCACTTACTATGTGCCAGGTACTGTACTAAGCACTGGGGTGGATACAGGCAAATCGAGTTGGACACGGTCCCTGTCCCCACTAAGAGGTGCACAGTCTTCATACCCATTTGACAGTTGAGGAAACTGAGGCCCAGAGAAGTGAAGTGACCTTCCCGAGGCCCCTTAGCAGACAAGTGGGGAGTTGGGATTAGAACCCAGGTCCTTCTGACTCTTAGACCCGGGCTCTGTCTGCCCCGCTGTAGACTGTGAGCTCACTGTGAACAGGGATTGTCTCTCCCTATTGCTATATTGTACTTTTCCAAGCGCTTATTAAGGTGCGCTGCACACAGTAAGCGCTCAATAAATACGATTGAATAAATGTGCCAGGCACTGCAATAATAATGATAATAATGATAACATTTGTTAAGCACTTACTATATGCAAAGCACTGTTTTAAGAGCTGGGGGGATACAAGGTAATCAGGTTGTCCCACATGGTGCTCTCAGTCTTAATCCCCATTTCATTCATTCATTCAATTGTATTTATTGAGTGCTTACTATGTGCAGAGCACTGTACTAAGCGCTTGGGAAGTACAAGTTGGCAACATATAGAGACGGTCCCTACCCAACAGTGGGCTCACAGTCTAGAACAGTCATTTTACAGGTAAGGGAACTGAGGCTCAGAGAAGTTAAGTGACTTTCCCAAAGTCACACAGCTGACAAGTAGCAGGGCTGGGATTAGAACCCACAACCTCTGACTCCCAAACCCGGGCTCTCTCCACTGAGCTATGCTGCTTCTCTATACTGTGCTAAGCACTGGGGTGGATGCAAGCAAATCGAGTTAGACACAGTCCCTGTTCCCCCATGGGGCTCACAGTCTCAATCCCCATTTTACAGATAATGCATCATGGCATAGTGTAACTACCCCAGCACTTAGTACAGTGTCTGGCACATAGTAGAGTATGACAAACACCTTTAAAAAACTAAACGTAACCTGATTTTACAGACTTTCCTCCTGGGAGAGGGCCGGGATTCACTTTGTCCATGGCAGCTCGTTGTGTTTCCTGGCCCGGGGGGTGGGGAGCGTTGTTGCTTTTTCTTGTGTGGCATCCAGTCTGTCTGTGACTAAATCCTGTCCCTGTTGGGTTGGAGCTGAACAGAGAAGCCTCATACTATTCCCTCTGACGTGAACTCTTTGGTCTGGTGGGAAAACTGGGGATCTACAAACTTCGGTTCTAAACCCAGCTCTGCCACTGGTCTGTTGTGTGACCTTGGGAAAATCATTTCACCTCTCTGGGCATTATTCTAGACTGTTAAGCCCACTGTGGGTGGTGATTGTCTCTCGTTACTGCTGAATTGTACTTTCCAAGCACTTAGTACGGTGCTCTGTATACAGTAGGCACTCAAAAAAATATGACTGAATAAATGAATGAATAATAATTATGGTATTTGTTAAGTTCTTACTATGTGCCAAGTGCTGTTCTAAGCGCTGGGGGAGATACAAGGCGATCAGGTTGTCCCACGTGGGGCTCACAGTCTTCATCCCCATTTTACAGATGAAGGAACTGATGCAGAGAGAAGTTAAGTGACTCGCCCAAGACCCCACAGCAGACAAGTAGTGAATGCGGGATTAGAACCCACATCCTCTGATTCCCAAGCCCAGGCTCTTGCCACTAAGCCACGCTGCTTCTCTTTGATTCATTCAATAATTTGTAATTCATTCATTCATTCAACCACATTTATTGAGTGCTTACTGTGTGCAGAGCACTGTATTAAGAGGTTGGGAGAGCAGAAAATAATGATAGTCATTTGTTCAGTCAGATTTATTGAGCGCTTACTGTGTGCAGAGCATTGTACTAAGCACTTGGGAAAGTACAATATAGCCGTAAACAGACACATTCCCAGCCCACAGTGAGCTCACAGTCTAGAAGGGGAGACAGACATTAATATAAATAAATAAAATGACAGATATGGACAAAAGTGCCATGGGGATGGGAAGGGGGAAAGAGAAAGGGGAGCAAATCAGGGCAATGCAGAAGGGAGTGGGAGAAGAGGAAAGGAGGGATTACTCAGGGAAGGCTTCTTGGAGGAGGTGTGCCTTCAATGAGGCTTTGAAGCAGGGGAGAGTGATTGGGAGATTTGAGGAAGGAGGGCATTCCAGGCCAGAGGCAGGACGTGGGCCAGGGGTCGAAGTCAGGACAGGCGAGAACGAGGCCCAGTGAGGAGGTGAACGGCGGCAGAGGAGCAGAGGGTGCGGGCTGGGATGGAGAAGGACAGAAGGGAGGTGAGGCAAGGAGGTGAGGAGACGAGGTGATGGAGGGGTTCAAAGCCAATAGTGAGGAGTTTTGTTTTTTTTAATGTGGAGGAGAATGGGCAACCACTGGATTGGCATTACTTTCCTCATGTGTTAAATGGGAATAAAATGTTGAATCTTGTGATTGTGTTCAATCTCACACAGTAAGTGCTAAATAAATACCATAAGGATTTTTATTATCCACACTATCCTCCTGTTTCGTTGTGTTCTGTGGCCTTCCTCGCAGTTGGTAATGATAATGAATGATATCTGCTGAATGTTTTCCTGTTCACGTGCATGGAAGTCTCCTTGAGAAGCACAGGAGGGATGGAAATAGGGCCACCACTTTCCCCCTCTCCAAAGCCTTATTAAAAATTCATCTCTTCCAAGAGGCTTCCCTGACTAAGCCCTCATTTCCCCTCCTGTCCTTTCTCTGTCTTCTATGCACTTGGAGCTATTCATTCATTCATTCATTCATTCATTCAATCATATTTATTGTGCGCTTACTGTGTGCAGAGCACTGTATAAGCGCTTGGAAAGTACAATTCGGCACCAGATAGAGACAATCCCTACCTAACAACAGGCTCACAGTCTAAACACTTACCTCTGCAGTTGCGTCTGGACTGAAATGCCCTCCCTCCTCAAATCTGACAATGACTCTCTCCCACTTCAAAGTCTTTTGAAGGCCCACCTCCTCCAAGAGGCTTTCCCTGACTGTGCCCTCCTTTCCTCTTCTCTCACTTCCTTCTGCATCGCCCTGACTTGCTCCCTTTCTTCATCCCCCTTCTCAGCCCCACACCACTTAAATCCATACCTGTCATTTATTTCTATAATTGTCTGTCTCTCCCTCTAGACTGTAAGCTCCTTGTGGACAGGGAATGTGCCCGTTTACTGTTATGTTGTACTCTCCCAAGAGCTTAGTACAGTGCTCTGCAAACAGTAAATGGTCAGTAAATACGACTGAATGAATGCACTTGATATTCACTCCCCTCCTAGTCTGACAACACTTATGTCCATATCGGTTATTTATTTATTTCTATTTATGTCTGTCTCCCCCCTAGACTGTTAGCTCCTCATGGACAGGAGCGTCTACCCACTCTGCGGTATTATACTCTCCCAAATGCTTAGTACAGTGCTCTGCACCCAATGAGCACTCAATAAATATATATTTATTATTCTATTTATTTTATTCATGATGTGTATATAGCTATAATACTGTTCATACTGATGCCTGTCTACTTGTTTTGTTTTGTTGTCTGCCTTCCCCCTCCTAGACTGTGACCTCTTTGTGGGCAGGTATCGTCTCTCTTTGTTGCCAAATTGTACTTACAAGTGCTTAGTACAGTGCTCCGCACACAGTAAGCGCTCAATAAATATGATTGAATGAATGAATGAATATCACTGGTGGGTGGAAAGACAATGGACAGTGAAGCTGAGAGTCATTTGAAACTCTCCTCCGATCTCAGCCCCCTCACCAATCTGGTTTTCAGTTTGCAGACAGAGGTGAATTTTGTATTTTACTGCTAATGACCTGAAAAAACCTTTCGCAATGGGGAGGGTAGAAAACCCAGTGGTCCTCTTAAATTTCTGCCAGCCGCTTGCCACCCACTTCAGTCAGATACCAGCGAGCGTGTTGGCCCTCTCCCCGCAAATCAGTTGTCTAAAAAAGTGACAGTCTTCTAAAGCAGAGGATGCGGTGTTCTCCTTGATTTGTAAAACAGCCCCAAATGGGTGAGTCATATCATCAGGTTGGTTCTTACTTGGGAAAAATATTGTACTTCTATTCGAGGTCATTTCTGGATGATTGCAACGCTTCTGCCAGTTCCAATTTGGTAGCTGTCTCCAGCGAACCAGGCAGAGAGACAGGCATGGAGCAAATTTAAGAAAAATGCAGCTTATATGAGGAAATACCAGGTGGTCAGTCAATGGTGTCTGTTGAGCACTTACCTTGTGCTGAGCACTGTACTAAGCACTTGAGAGAGGGCAGTAAAGGAGGGTTGGTAGACGTGATCCTTGACTGCAAGGAATTTAGAGCAACATAGGTGATTCTACTTCAAATTTACAATGCTGTGAAGTTGATGCTACTATATACTACACTGGGTAGGGACCACCTCTATATGTTGCCGATTTGTACTTCCCAAGCGCTTAGCACAGTGCTCTACACACAGTAAGCGCTTAATAAATATGATTGAATGAATGAATGAATGAGCCCCATAGGGGACAGGGACTGTTTCCTACTCAAATATATTGCATCCACCCCAGCACTTAGCACAGTGCTTGGAACACAGTAAGCATTTGAAAAATACCCATCAATTAGTTGCATTTATTGAGCAATTACTGTGTGCAGAACGGTGTAACAATAATAATAATAATACTAATGTTGGTATTTTTTAAGCGCTTATTATGTGTCAAGCCCTGTTCTAAGCGCTGGGGAGATTACAAGGTGATCAGGTTGTTCCACTGGGGGCTCACAGTCTTCATCCCCATTTTACAGATGAGGAAACTGAGGCCCAGAGAAGTGATGTGACTTGCCCAAAGTCACACAGCTGACAAGTGGCGGAGCCAGGATTTGAACCCATGAACTCTGACTACAAAGCCTGGGCTCTTTCCAGTGAGCCATGCTGCTTCTCCAGTAAAACAGTAAACGGACACATTCCCTGCCCACAATTAATCAATCAATCAATCAATCAATTGTATTTGAGCTTGTTAAATGCTTACTGTGTGTCAGGCACTATACTAAGCTCTGGAGTGGATACAAACCAATCAGATTGGCATAGTCCATATCCTACATGGGGATCTCAGCCTCAGTCTCAATCCCCGTTTTACAGAAGAGGTAACTGAGGCACTGAGAAGTGAAGTGATGTGCCCAAGGTCTCAGCGGTTAGGTGGAGGAGCTGGGATTAGAACCCATGACCTTCTGACTCCCAGTCCTATATTCTGTCCAGTACACCATGCTGCTTCTCTAAGATAATTGTGGCATTTGTTAAGTGCTTAACTATGTGCCAGGTACTGTACTAAGCGCTGGGATGGATACAAGTAAATCAGGGTGGACACAATCCCTGTCCCACATGATGATGATGATGATGGCATTTATTAAGCACTTACTATGTGCAAAGCACTGTTCTAAGTGCAGAGGAGGTTACAAGGTGATCAGGTTGTCCCACGGGGGGCTCACAGTCTCAATCCCCATTTTACAGATTAGGGAACTGAGGCCTAGAGAAGTGAAGTGACTTGCCCAGGGTCACATAGCAGACAAGTGGCAGAGCCGGGTTTTCACTCATTCAATCGTATTTATTGAGAGCCTACTATGTGCTTAGCCCTGGGCACCTTCTGATTCTCAGGCCTGGGCTCTAGCCAAAAGAGCACGGGCTTTGGAGTCAGAGGTCATGAGTTCAAATCCCAGCTCCACCAACTGTCAGCTCTGTGACTTTGGGCAAGTCACTTAACTTCTCTATGCCTCAGTTCCCTCATCTGTAAAATGGGGATGAAGCTTGTGAGCCCCACTTGGGACAACCTGATCACTTTGTATCCTCCCCAGTGCTTAGAACCATGCTCTGCACACAGTAAGCGCTTATCAAATGTCATTATCATTATTATTATTATTATTATTATTATTATTATTATTATTATTATTATTATTATTATTATGCTACGCTGTTCCACTGAATGAATGAATGAAAGTATTCTTCCAAGGTCTCAATTCAGTGCTTTTCACACAGAAGATTTTCAGCTCCTTCAAGGAGGGGCTTCTGTTTGCTAACTATCACATAGGTACTGATCGAATACGCTTGATAAATAGGAACCAGATAAATATCGATGACTGAATACTTATGGCCAAAATAGAAACCAAGCAGAGGTGATCACTTTTACTTTTTCATTGTTTGCAGATTTAAAAATATTTCCGGTCCAAGGTTTTGGTGCAGTTTAGATGTCTTTTTATACAGTGTCTCAAACCCTTTTGAGGTGGTCTGTTGCATTACAGAAAGCTTGCGAATAAAGAGGTACAATCAATCAATCATATTTATTGAGTGCTTACTGTGTGCAGAGCACTGTACTAAGCACTTGGGAAGTACAAGTTGGCAACATATAGAGACGGTCCCTACCCAACAGTGGGCTCACAGTCTAGTTGCTAAGGTACAACCGTAGCAACTGGAAGGTGTGTGTGTTTGTGAAATGTATCAACTGGCCAAATCCATTCCAATCACAGAATCAGATTTATACAATAAAATAATGTTAATAATAATAATAATAATAATAATAATGGCATTTGTTAAGTGCTTACTATTACAAAGCACTGTTCTAAGCACTGAGGAAGATAGAAGGTAATCAGGTTGTCCCACATGTCTTAATCCTCATTTTACAGATGAGGTAACTGAGGCACAGCGAAATGAAGTGACTTATCCAAAGTCACACAGTTGACAAGCGGCAGAGCTGGGATTTGAACCCATGACTTCTGACTCCCAAGCCTGTGCTGCTTCTTCAAAACAAGTAGACAAACACTGTTCTAAGTTCTGGGGTAGATAAATGGTAATCAGGCTGTCATTCATTCATTCATTCAATCATATTTATTGAGTGCTTACTGTGTGCAGAGCACTATACTAAGCACTTGGGAAGTACAAGTTGGCAACATATAGAGATGGTCCCTACCCAACAGTGGGCTCACAGTCTAGAAGGGGGAGACACACAACAAACACAACAAAATGAAACATATTAACAAAATAAAATAAATAGAATGAATATATACAAATAAAATAAACAAATAAATAGAGTAATAAATACGTACAAAAATATATACATATATAGAGGTACTGTGGGGAGGGCAAGGAGGTATGGCGGGGGGGATGGGGAGGGGTAGGAGGGGGAGACAAAGGAGGGGAATCAGTGTGGGAAGGCCTCCTGGAAGAGGTGAGCTCTCAGTAGGGCTTTGAAGGGACTGTGGGGCTGACAGTCTTCATCCCCATTTTACAGATGAGGTCACTGAGACACAAGAGAAGTTAAGTGACTTGCCCAAAGTCACACAGCTGACGTGGCAGAGGTGGGATATTATTATTAATAATACTAATAACTGTAGTATTCGTTAAGCGCTTACTATGTGCCAGGCACTGTAGTGGCACTGGGGCAGATAGAAGCTAATTGGGTTGGACACAGTCCCTGTCCCACGTGGGGCTCACACTCTTAATCCCCCTTTTACATATGAGGGAACTGAGGAGCAGGGAAGTGAAGTGACTTTCCCGAGATCACCCAGTCGATAGGTGGTGGAGTGGGGATTAGAACCCAGGTCCTTCTGACTTCCAGGACCATGCTCTATCATTCATTCATTCAATCGTATTTATTGAGCGCTTACTGTGTGCAGAGCACTATACTAAGCACTTGGGAAGTAGAAGTTGGCAACATATAATAATAATAATAATGATGGTATTTGTTAAGCGCTTACAATGTGCAAAGCACTGTTCTAAGCGCTGAGATGATCCCTACCCCACACTGGGCCCTATCCACTAAGCAACACTGTTTCCCTGTGCAGTGGACATTTGGTAGTTAAGGGTTTTGAGTCTCTAAGGCAACCCCACATCGATTCTATCGCCTGATTCCCGAGAACGGCCTCATAAATATTCATCAACCTATTTGTGTCGGTTCATAGTTTTAAGCAGTTCAGAAGTGTTTTCTAATGCCTTTAAATAATTCATTCTCTTATACTTTTAAATGACATTCATTTATATAAAATGGATGATTATGTGGCTTGCAGCCTCTGGATTTCTAGGTTTTCCTTAGCGCGAGGAAAATGGAGCCAAGAATCCCATCTCAACGAGCAAGGCTGAGCTCTTCTTGAAAATCAAAGCTAATTTTCCAGCCAATAAACAGTTTCAGGAAGCAGCTTGGCCTGGTGGAAAGAGCGTGGCCCTGGAAACCAGACAACCTGGGTTCTAACCCTGGCTCTGTCACTTGTCTTAGGCTGCTTTGGGCACTTCTCTGTGCCTCAGTTTCCTCATCTGTAAAAGGGGGATTAAGACTATGAGCCCTACGTGGGACAGGGACTTTGTCCAATCTGATTACCTGGTACCTGCTATTGTAACGGGCTTGGGAGTCAAAGGATGTGGGTTCTAATCCTGAATCCTGGCTCCACCACTTTCAATCCTATTTCTTGAGCACTTACTGTGTGCAGAGCACTGTACTAAGCGCTTGGGAAGAACAAGTTGGCAACATATAGAGATGGTCCCTATCCCCACAGTGGGCTCACAGTCTAGAAGGGGGAGACAGACAACAAAACAAAACATGTGGACAGGTGTCAAGTTGTCAGAACAAATAGAATTAAAGATAGATGCACATCATTTACAAAATAAATAGAATAGTAAATATATACAAGTAAAATAAATAGAGTAATAAATCTGTACAAACATATATACAGGTGCTGTGGGGAGGGGAAGGAGGTAGGGCCGGGGGGATGGGGAGGAGGAGAGGGAAAAGGGGGCTCAGTTTGGGAAGGCCTCCTGGAGAAGGTGAGCTCTCAGTAGGGCCGTGCTGTGTCTGCTGTGTGACCTTGGGCAAGTCTTTTCACTTCTCTGTGCCTCGGTTACCTCATCTATAAAATGGGGATGAAAACTGTGACCCCTCGTGGGACAACCTGATCACCTTGTAATCCCCAACGCTTAGAACAGTGCTTTGCACATAGTAAGCACTTAACACTGAGCCCATTTTTGGGTAGGGATTGTCTCTGTTTGTTGCCGAATTGTACTTTCCAAGAGCTTAGTACAGTACTCTGCACACAGTAAGCGCCTAGTAAATACGATCGAATAAATGAATGAATGAACACATACCAGAACAATTATTCTTCTTTTAGCGTGGCTTCTTATAGGCAGGGAACATATCTGCTAATCCTGTTGCATTGTACTCCCCGACGTGCTTAGCACAGTGCTCTATGCATCATTCCATTGACTGATCAATTGATCTACTCATGCTTAGCACAGTGTTTGGCACAGAGTAAGCAATTAACAAATACCATAAAAAAGGAACGGGAAGTCTGGAGGGCTTCAGCAAAGGCTGACTTGGGCAGGGGGATTTTTGTAGAGTGTCTTCAGGGGTTCTTTCTGCTGACATTTTGGGTTGAAAACTCCTGCTCAGATCCCAGAGGGTGTCAACACCTCCTGGGCTTGGAGATTGGACTCTGGTGCTGAATTTCTGGTGCTGAATTTGGAAAGGAAGAGACATTTCTATTCATTAGAGAAGCAGCATGACTCAGTGGAAAGAGCCCGGGCTTTGGAGTCAGAAGTCATGGGTTCGAATCCTGACTCCACCACATGTCTGCTGTGTGACCTTGGGCAAGTCATGTAACTTCTCTGAACCTCAGTTACCTCATCTGTAAAATGGGGATTAAGACTGTGAGCCCCACGTAGGACAACCTGATCACCTTGTACCCCCCAGTGCTTAGAACAGTGCTTTGCACATAGTAAGTGCTTAACAAATGCCATTATTATTATTATTATTATTATTATGTCTCCCCCTCTAATTAATGATGGTATCTGATAAGTGCTTACTATGTGCCAGGCACTGAACTAAGCACTGAGGTGGGTAAAAGAACAATGCTTGGTACATAGTAAGTTCTTAACAAATGCCATCAATCAATCAATCAATCAATCAATCGTATTTATTGAGCGCTTACTATGTGCAGAGCACTGTACTAAGCGCTTGGGAAGTACAAATTGGCATCACATAGAGACAGTCCCTACCCAACAGTGGGCTCACAGTCTAAAAGTATCATTACTAAGCAGTGTGGTTTAGTGGAAAGGGCCCGGGCTTGGGAGTCAGAGGTCATGAGTTTTAATACCAGCTCTGCCACTTGTCAGCTGTGTGACTTTGGGCAAGTCACTTCACTTCTCTGGGCCTCAGTTACCTCATCTCTAAAATGGGGTTGAAGACTGTGAGCCCCACGTGGGACAACCTGATCACCTTGTATCTATCTCAGTGCTTAGAACAGTGCTGGGCACATAGTAAGTGCTTAACAAATACCATCATCATCATCATCATCATCATCATCATTATGACAAGCAAATTCATTCATTCATTCAATCGCATTTATTGAGCATTTACTGTGTGCAGAGCACTGTACTAAGCGCTTTGGAAGTACAAGTTGGCAGGTCATGTTGGACACAGTCCCTGTCCCATGTGGGGCTCACAGTCTCAATCCCCACTTTGCAGATGAGGGAACTGAGGCCCAGAGAGGTGAAGTGACTTGCCCAAGGTCACACAGCAGACAAGTGGCAGAGCCGGGATTAGAACCCAGGTCCTCTGACTCCCAGGCTCGGGCTCTACCCACTGTACAATGCTGCTCTGCTCACAGTAAGCACTCAATAAATGTGATGGAATGAATACATGGTCACAAGTTAATCAGGTTGGATACAGTCGATGTCCCACATGGAGCTCACTGTCTTTAACCCCATTTTACAGATGAGGAAATTGAAGCCCTCAGAAGTGAAGTGACTTGTCCAAGGTCACCAGGCAGATGTGACGGAGCCAGGATTAGAACCCAGATCCTTCTGATTCCCAGGCCTGGGCTGTAGCCACTTGGCAATGCTGCTTGCTCCTTTTCCTCTAAGGGGATATTCTCTAGACTGTAAACTCATCTCTAGACCATAAGCTTGTTGAGGGCAGGGAACATGTTTGTTTATCGTTCTACTGAATTCATTCATTCAATCATATTTATTGAGCACGTACTGTGTGCAGAGCACTGTACTAAGTGCTTGGAAAGAACAATTCGGCAACAGACAGAGACAATCCCTACTCAACAAGGGCTCACAGTCTAGAAGAGGGAGACAGACAGCAAAACAAGACAAGGAGAGAGGCAAAACAAATACACAGGCAGTAGTAGTAATAATGATAATAATTATAATTATAATAATAATAATAACAATGGTATTTGTTAGGCACTTACTATGTGCAAAACACTGTTCTAAGAGCTGGGGAGGTTACAAGGTGATCAGGTTGTCCCACGGGGAGCTCACAGTTTTAATCCCCACTTTACAGATGGTGTAACTGAGGCACAGAGAAGTTAAGTGATTTGTCCGAAGTCACACAGCTAGACAGTAGCCTCCCAAGTGCTTAGTACAGAGCTCTGCACACAGTAAGCGCTCAACAAATACGATTGAATAAATAAATGTTTTGAGCCAACAGAGCTGATGGTCCGAGGAGGGAGGAGGATACACAGGATCAATTATTTTCATTAAAGCACTTTGGGCATTGGGTAATCCCTTCCCCTCACCCCACCCCCACAGGAGTCAGTGTGGCCTAGTGGAAAGAATACAGTTAACCCAGTGCTTTCACTCCAGCTCCGCCACCAGACAGCTTAACTTCTCTGGGCCTCAGTTTCCTCTATGGGTCAAGAGCTGTGTCTGATCTGATTATGCTGCATTCGCCATACATTCATCCATTCAATCAGGTTTACTGAGTGCCTACTGGGAGCAGAGCACTGTACTAAATGCTTGGGAAAGTACGATACAACAATAGACAGTGACCTTCCCTGCCCACAGTGAGCTTTATAATAATAATCGCATTTATTAAGCGTTTACTATGTGCAAAGCACTGTTCTAAGCACTGGGGAGGTTACAAGGTGATCAGGTTGTCCCACGGGGGCTCTCAGTTTTAATCCCCATTTTTACAGATGAGGTAACTGAGGCCCAGAGAAGTGAGGTGACTTGCCTAAAGTCACACAGCCGACTATTGGTGGGAACCGGGATTTGAACCCATGACCTCTGACTCCAAAGCCCGGGCTCTTTCCACTGAGCCACACTGCTTCACTTAGCTCAGTGTTTTGATATGTAGGGAATGCTTGATATCATGAAATAGAAAATAGCTTGGTCAAGTGGAAAGGGTATGGTGTTCCAATTCAGACTCCACCACTTGCCTCCTGGGTGACCTGGGGCCAGTCACTTCACTTCTCTGTGCCTCAGTTTCCTCATCTGTAAAATGGGGATGAGATCTCAACACTATTAGACCCTGTTGGAGCAGGGACTCTGTCTTTTTCGGTTGAATTGTATCCTCCCTGAGCTTAGCACAGTGCTTGGCTCAGAGTAAGTGCTTAATAAGTACCAAGAGGCAGCGTAGCTCAGTGGAAAGAGCATTGGCTTGGGAGTCAGAGGTCATGGGTTCTAATCGCAGCTCCTCCACTTGTCAGCAGTGTGACTTTGGGCAAGTCACTTAACTTCCCTGTGCCTCAGTTCCCTCATCTGTAAAATGGGGATTAAGACTGTGAGCCCCACATGGGACAATCTTGATTACCTTGTATCCCCCCAGAGCTTAGAACAGTGCTTGGCACATAGTAAGCACTTAACAAATACCAACATTATTATTATCATTATTATTATTGTTATTAAAATCAATACAGTTACCAGTCATATTATTACCAAAGAGCAAAGGTCTCAGGTTCTAGTCCTGGCTCTTCCCTGTAGCTGCTGAGTGACCTTTGGCAATTCACTTCACTTTTCTGTGCCTCAGTTACCTCATCTGTAAAATGGGGATTGAGATTGTGAACCCAGTGAGGAACAGGGGATGTGTCCAACCAGATTGCCTTATGTCTACCCCAGGGCTTAGAACAGTGCTTGGCACATAGTGAGCACTTAACAAATGCCATTATTACTATTGTCATTATTTATAATTGATTAGGGCATTTGTTAAGTGCTCACTATGTGTCAAACACTGTTCAAAGAGCTGGGGAACATATAATTTAATTAGGCTGGACAGAATCCCTGTCGCTCATGGGACTCAGTCTGAGTAGGAGGAAGAACAGGTAATGAATCCCCATTTTACAGCTGAGGAAACAGAGGCCCAGAGAAGTTGAATGACTTGCCCAAGGTCACACATCAAGCAATTGGCAGAGAGGGAATTAGAACCCAGGTCCTTCTGACTCCAAGCCGGTGGTCTCAGATACCTCATCTGTTGCCAACTTGTACTTCCCAAGCGCTTAGTACAGTTCTCTGCACACAGTAAGTGCTCAATAAATACGATAGAATCTGTAAAATGGGGATGAAGACTGTGAGCCCCACGTGGGACAACCTGATCATCTTGTAGTTACCCCAGCACTTAGAACAGTACTTGGCACATAGTAAGCACTTAACAAATACCAACATCATTATTATTATTATTAGACCATGCTGCTTCCTAGCAGCAGCAAGGTAATTACTGGTATGAATTAAATCAGGCTGGGCCCGAGAAATGGGAAGGAAGATTTACTAATAAACCCGAGACAGATGTGTGGGGATGGGAATGATCGCCCGTTACGCTGATGAAGCCATCCCCAGGGCTTAGGAATAAGAATGTAGGTGATTATAATAATAATTGCTATTCTTTCATAATGGCTCATTACCGGAAGCTGTTTCTAGCAATTTATATTGTGGTCAGAGAACACAGTACCAGTTTCGTTGGATTGTACTTTCCCAAGCACTTTTAGTACAGTGCTCTGCACGCATTAAGTGCTCAGTAAATACCATTGATTGCCCAATTCTTTCCGTGCTTGGAAGACTTGACACCTGTCCACATGTTTTGTTTTGTTGTCCATCTCCCCCTTTAGACTGTGAGCCCGTTGTTAGGTAGAGACCGTCTCTATATGTTGTCAAATTGTAATTCCCAAGCGCTTAACACAGTGCTCTGCACACAGTAAGCACTCAATAAATACGATTGAATGAATGAATGAATGAATGGAAGGTCCAAAATGGATTAGGCAATTTATCCCAAAGGGAGCAGAATGGCTTAGTGGATAGATCCCGGGCCCAGGAGTCAGAAGGGCCTGGCTTTTAATCCTGGCTCTACCCCCTGTCTGCTGTGTCACCTTGGGCAAGTCACCTCACTTCTCTATGACTCAGTGCCTGGTCCCCTTCTGTTCTCGATCTACACTCACTCCCTTGGTGACCTCATTCGCTCCCATGGCTTCAACTATCATCTCTACGCTGATGACACCCAGATCTCCATCTCTGCCCCTGCTCTCTCCCCCTCTCTCCAGGCTCGCATCTCCTCCTGCCTTCAGAACATCTCCATCTGGATGTCTGTCCGCCACCTAAAGCTCAACATGTCCAAGACTGAACTCCTTGTCTTCCCTCCCAAACCCTGCCCTCTCCCTGACTTTCCCATCACTGTTGACGGCACTACCATCCTTCCCGTCTCACAAGCCTGCAACCTTGGTGTCATCCTCGATTCCGCTCTCTCGTTCACCCCTCACATCCAAGCCGTGACCAAAACCTGCCGGTCTAAGCTCCGCAACATTGCCAAGATCTGCCCTTTCCTCTCCATCCCAACCGCTACCCTGCTCATTCAAGCTCTCATCCTATCCCGTCTGGACTACTGCATCAGCCTTCTCTCTGATCTCCCATCCTCGTGTCTCTCTCCACTTCAGTCCATACTTCATGCTGTTGCCCGGATTATCTTTGTCCAGAAACACTCTGGGCATATTACTCCCCTCCTCAAAAATCTCCAGTGGCTACCAATCAATCTGCGCATCAGGCAGAAACTCCTCACCCTGGGCTTCAAGGCTGTCCATCACCTCACCCCCTCCCACCTGACCTCCCTTCTCTCCTTCTCCAGCCCAGCCCAACACCCTCCGCTCCTCTGCTGCTAATCTCCTCACTGTACCTCATTCTCACCTGTCCCGCCATCGACCCCCGGCCCACATCATCCCCCGGGCCTGGAATACCCTCCCACTGCCCATCTGCCAAGCTAGCTCTCTTCCTCCCTTCAAGGCCCTACTGAGAGCTCACCTCCTCCAGGAGGCCTTCCCAGACTGAGCCCCTTCCTTCCTCTCCCCCTCGTTCCCCTCTCCATCCCCCCCCATCTTACCTCCTTCCCTTCCCCACAGCACCTGTATATATGTATATATGTTTGTACATATTTATTACTCTATTTATTTATTTATTTATTTTACTTGTACATATCTTTTCTATTTATTTTATTTTGTTAGTATGTTTGGTTTTGTTCTCTGTCTCCCACTTTAAGTCTGTGAGCCCACTATTGGGTAGGGGCTGTCTCTATATGTTGCCAACTTGTACTTCCCAAGCACTTAGTACAGTGCTTTGCACACAGTAAGTGCTCAATAAATACGATTGATGATGATGATGACTCAGTTACTGCATCTGTAAAATGGGGATTGAGACTGTGAGCCCCATGTGGGACAGGGACTGGGGCCAACCAGATTAGCTTGTATCCATCCCAGTGCTCAGTCCAGAGCCTGACACATAGCAAGTGCTTAACAAATATCATTGAAAAAACCCAGAAACCTAATAAAGGCAAGGCACCGTGCTTGCCATATGTATTTAATTGTGCAATAAAAAAGCAGACCCAACATGGTACTGGAAAATAATGCAAGAAGTTAATCAAGGTTTTATTGGGGAAATTTGTTAATTAGGGAGATTGAGTTCCCTTGCAGCAATCAGAACAAGATGATGAGTGTAATTAAACACCCATTTTGTGTGACAATTTCCTGGTATTTTAGTTCCTGCATTGGACCCCCTGGTTTCTTATAATAATAATGGCATTTATTAAGTGCTTCCTATGTGCAAAGCACTGTTCTAAGCACTGGGGAGGTTACAAGGTGATCAGGTTGTCCCACGGGGGTCTCACAGTCTTCATCCTCATTTTACAGATGAGGTAACTGAGGCACAGAGAAGTTAAGTGACTTGCCCAAAGTCACACAACTGACAATTGGCGGAGCCACCAAACAATCACTCTTCCTCCCTTCAAAGCGTTACTGAGAGCTCACCTCCTCCAAGATGCCTTCCCAGACCAAGCCCCCCTTTTCCACTGCCATTCCTCACCTTCCCATCGCCTGGACTCGCTCTCTTTGCTCTTCACCCTCCTCCCTGCCACACAGCACTTATGCATATATGTATACAGCTATAATTCAGTTAATTTATAATGATGCCTGTTGACTTGTTTTGATATCTGTCTCCCCACCTCTAGACTGTAAGCCCATTGTGGGTAGGGATTGTCTCTATTCATTGCTGTATTGTACTATTAAGCATGTATATTTTATATTGTATTGCTATCAAGCACGTAGTACAGTGTTCTGCACACAATAAGCACTCAATAAATATGATTGAATGAATAAATGAATGAAAGTGGCGGAATTAGAACCCACAACCTCTGACTCCACTAAACTATGCTGCTTCTCTTACTCTCCTTGAAGTCATTTTCTTTTAATTTCCTGACCCCAAATCATCTTGGCCTCCAAGAGAATCTCAATTCGGCCAGACCAAACTTCCAGCTTGATAGCAATCCAGTGCAACTTCAAGTTATTTTTAAGCACTGTACATTCAGTTGTTTAAAAGCTTCTCTCTCGGTCTTCCCATTATGACAATTTTCGGTCCTGTCTTTGAGGGGCAGAAATGACGACAGTGGGAACTGGGAGCCGAGAGCCACGGGAGAAGTCCTGATATTTGCTGAAAATTGAATTCTCAGAACTGTTTTCAGTTCTTCAGTTCTGTTCCTTCGGAAATTCGGGGTAGAAGCCGTCAGAAAGGATTTTTAAACCAAGGTTGGTTGAAAAGTCTTCCAGTGGTTGTCACTCTGTTGATATCCGCAGACGAAAAAGTGGGAGGGAGGGTGTGTGTGTGTGGGGGGGGGAAACGAGGGAGGTAGAGAGAAGGAAAAAGGCTGGGAGGGAGAGGGAAACCTAGGGGAAGTGAGAGAGGAAAAGGAGGCAGAAAGGAAAGGGAGGGAAAAAGGGAGTGGAGAGAGAGAAAGAGAGAGATAGAGAAATAATTTTAAAATTTCACTTTCTCAATTACTGCTATCCACAGGCCCTCCCAATGGCTAGTGAAAAACAGATCAGTGTAGCAAGTGTATCACGATTAAGTATCTGGTAAATTTAATTTCTGCCTCTGGGAACAGCAAAAGAAAGAAGCAGCATGGGAAGAAGCATGGTTTAGTGGATAGACCAGAGGCCTTGGAGTCAGAAGGTCGTGAGTTCTAATCCTGACTCCGCCGCTTGTCTGCCCTGTGACCTTGGGCAAGACTCTTCACTTCTCTGGGCCTCAGTTCTCTCATCTGTAAAATGGGGAATAGGACTGTGAATCCTATGTGGGGCGGGGACTGTAGCCAACCTGATTTGCTTATATCCACCCCAGCCCTTAGTACAGTGCCTGGTAGACAGTAAGCACTTAATAAATGTCATTATTATTTAAGCGCTTATTACAGTGCTCTGCACACAGTAAGTGCTCAATAAATATGATTGAATGCAATATTGAGTGAAAGAGCAGAGGTCTCAGAAGCAGTGTGGCCTAGTGCAAAGAGCATATAGACCTAGAAGTCAGAGGACCAGGGTTCTAATCCTGCTTCTGCCCTGTTCCGCTGGGTGACTTTGGGCAAGTCAGTTAACTTCTCTGTGCCTCAGTTCCCTCATCTGTAAAAATGGGGATTAAATCCTCTTCCCTCTGACTTAGACTGTGAACCCCATGTGATGATGTATCCACCCCAACTCCTAGAAATTGTTATTATTATTAAATTAATAATAATATTATTAATAATAATTTATTGAGCACTTATTATGTGTCAAGCCCTGTTCTAAGTGCTGGGGTAGATCCCCTTAGGCTGTGAGCCCACTGTTGGCAGGGATTGTCATGGTTTATTGTTGTAAAGGACTTTCCCTAGTGCTTAGTACAGTGCTCTGCACACAGTAAGCGCTTCAAAAATACTATTGAACGAATGATTGAATGAACACAAGCTAATTGGGTTGGACACAGTCCCTGTCCCACATGAGGCTCACAGTCTTAACCCTTATTTTGCAGATGAGGGAACTGAGGCCCAGAGAAGTGAAGCGACTTGCTCAAGGTCACACAGCTGACACGTGCTCATTGTGGGCAGGGAACGTGTCTGTTTATTATTATGTGGCCTCTCCCAAGCACTTAGTACAGTGCTCTGCACCCAGTCAGCACTCAATAAATGTGAATGATTTATTGAGGTGGAGGTGGGATTAGAAACCAGGACCTTCTGATTCCCAGTCCTGGGCTTAATCGTAATAATAATAATAATAATAATAGCAGTTGTTAATCACTTACTATGAGCGAAGCGCTATTCTAAGTGCTGGGGAGGTTACAAGGTGATCAGGTTGTCCTACGGGAGGCTCACAATCTTAATCCCCATTTTTCAGATGAGGGAACTGAGGCCAAGAGAAATAAGTAACTTGCCCGCAGTCACATGGCTGACAAGTGGCAGATCTGAAAGTAGAACCCATGACTTTAAGACATCCAGGCCCGGGGTCTAACCACTGAGCAACGCTGCTTCTCTATCTACAATGTTAACCCTTGTTGCAAGGGAGACAAATGTGAAATGATTTCCATAGCAGGATTGTATCGATTGATCTTTATGTAAAATGATTTACATACATCAAAAATGATTGAGAGAGAAGGAAAATGAGAATGGAAAGCTAGAGGAGGGCTGAAACCAGTGCCTGGCTGTTAGGGCTTAACAAGTACCTTAACAAGTAATAAGTGGAGAAGCAGAGTGGCTCAGTGGAAAGAGCCCGGGCTTTGGAGTCAGAGGTCATGGGTTCAAATCCCGGCTCCACCAATTGTCAGCTTTGGGACTTTGGGCAAGTCACTTCACTTTTCTGGGCCTCAGTTACCTCATCTGTAAAATGGGGATGAAGACTGTGAGGACCACGTGGGACAACCTGATTACCTTGTATCCCCCCAGTGCTTAGAACAGTCCTTTGCACATAGTAAGCGCTTAACAGATACCATCATTATTATCATTATTACCTTTGACAAAAGGGAAAAAGAAGAGAGCTATGGATAGGGAGGAAGGGAGAGAGGGAAAGAAAGAGAGAGAGGGGTTCCAGAGGGGGAATGATTGACGGGCAGAGCTGTGGAGTGAGGGTGAGCCTGGCAGCAGGGGGTTAACATACTCCTTGGAAAGGGAGCTGATGGGAAGGGGGACACAAGCTTTGCTGAGAGGCCTGATTGTGGAGATGCAAGTAGAGAGGCATTAATAGCTTCAAAATAGATAAATAGAATTATAGATATATACACATCATTAATAAAATAAATAGAATAATAATGATGGTATTTGTTAAGCACTTACTATGTGCAAAGCATTGTCCTAAGCTCTGGGGGGGTGATCACATCATCCCACAGGGGGCTCACAGTTTTAATCCCCATTTTACAGACGAAGTAACTGAGGCACAGAGAAGTTAAGTGACTTGCCCAAAGTCACACAGCTGGAAGAGCTGGGATTTGAACCCATGACCTCTGACTCCCAAGCCTGGGCTCTTTCCACTGAGCCACGCTCGACACAAGTGGTGTGGGGCAGGGGGGGCCAGAGCAGAGGGAGGGAGGCAGGGCGATGAGGAGGGGAGGAGAAGTAGAGGAAAAGAGGGGGGCTCAGTTTTGGAAGGCCTCCTGGAGGAGGTGAGCTCTCAGTAGGGCTTTGAAGGGGGAAAGTGCGTTAGTTTGGCTGATGTGAGGAGGGAGGGCATTCCAGAAGGTCACGGTTTCTTAGTGGAAAGAGCCCAGTCTTGGGAGTCAGAAGACATGGGTTCTAATCCTGGCTCTGCTTCTTGTCTGGTGGGTGACTTTGGGCAAGCCACTTCACTTCTCTGAACCTCAGTTACCTCACCTGGTTAATGGGGATTAAGACCTTGAGCCCCACGTGGGACAACCTGTTTACCTTGTATCTACAGCAGAGCTTAGAACAGTGCTTGGCACATAGTAAGCACTTAATTCCTTCCATTATTATTATTATTATTATTATTAATCCAGGCTTCTCCCCTTGTCTGCTGTGTCCCCTCTCCATCCCCCCCCATCTTACCTCCTTCATTTCATTTCATTTCATTTCATCGTATTTATTGAGCACTTACTGTGTGCAGAGTACTGTACTAAGCTCTTGGGAAGTCCAAGTCAGCAACATATAAAGACAGTCCCTATGCAACAATGGGCTCACAGTCTAGAAAGGGGAGACAGACAACAAAACAAAACAAGTAGATAGGTGAGAATACCGTCAGAATAAATAGAGTCATAGCTATATACACAACATTAATAAAATAGAGTAGTAAATATGTACAGATATATACAAGTGAAAGTAAGTGGTTTAAGATGGTAGAGAAGAAAGCGGGAGGAAGCAAACGTCTTTAGATGGTGAGAGGGAAAATTGAATTCAGATGGGAGAACACTTTTGGAGATGTGCCTGAAAAGAGTAAAAGAGTGCAAGTCAGTCAGTTGTATTTATTGAGTGCTTACTGTGTGCAGAGCACTGTACTAAGCGTTTGGGAGAGGACATTAGAACAATAAACAGACACATTTCCTGTCCACCATGAGTTCACAGTCTAGAGGAGGAGGAGGAGTTGGGGAAATTCCTGCCTGACTTTTTCGATTTTATCAACATCCCTCTAGACTGTAAACTCATTATGGGACGGGAACAAGCCGCTAATTCAGTTGTATTGTCCTCTCCCAAGCGTTTAACACAGTGCTCTGCACATAGTAAGTGCTCAATAAATACCACTGATTGATTGGTTGACCAACTAAATAGGCGGCAAAGTCAAGAGAGGCAGCTTGGTTTAGTGGAAAGAGCCCGGGTTTGGGATTCAGAGGGCATAGGTTCTAATCCCGGCTCTGCCACCCGTCTACTGTGTGACCTCGGGCAAGACACTTAACTTCTCTGTGCCTCAGTTACCTCATCTGTCAAATGGGGCTCAAGACTGTGAGCCCCACGTGGGACAGCCTGATTCCTCTATATCTCCCCCAGCACTTAGAACAGTGCTTGGCACATTCTAAGCGGTTAACGAACACCATTATTATTATTACTGTTATTATTACCAGGGAAAAGACAAGGAGAGGTGGGCCCTGGGATCTTAAAGGTCTGGAAGACAATGAAGAAGGAAAGGGTGTGTGATTGAGCAGAAGAAACAGGAGAGGTGTAGCAAACAAGGGTGAATTTGAAGTCAATCAATCAATGGTGCTTATAGAGCGTTTACTATGTGCAGAGCACTGTACTCCTTCCCTTCCCCAGAGCACCTGTATATATGTATATATGTCTGTACATATTTATTACTCTATTTATTTATTTATCTTACTTGTACATATCTATTCTATTTATTTTATTTTGCTAGTGTGTTTGGTTTTGTTCTCTGTCTCCCCCTTCTAGACTGTGAGCCCGCTGTTGGGTAGGGACTGTCTCTATGTGTTGCCGACTTGTACTTCCCAAGCGCTTAGTACAGTGCTCTGCACACAGTAAGCGCTCAATAAGTATGATTGATTGATTGATTGCTGTGTGATCTAAGGAAAGTCTATGCTGTGAGCCCATTGTTGGGAAGGGATTGTCTCTATCTGTTGCCGAATTGTACTTTCCAAGTGCTAAGTATAGTGCTCTGAATACAGTAAGTGCTCAGTAAATATGATTGAATGAATGAATGAACTTCCCTGAGCCTCAGTTTCCTCATCTGTCAAATGGAGATTAAAACTGTGAGCATAATGTAAGACAGGGGCTAATAATAACAATAATACTAGTAGTAATGATGATTGTGGTATTTGTTGAGCACTTGCTATGTGCCAAGCACTGCACTAAGCACTGGAGTAGATACAAACTCATCAGGTTGGATACAATCCCTGTCCATCATGGCGCTCACAGTCTTCATCCCCATTTTAGAGATGAGGTAACTGAGGCCCAGAGAAGTGAAGTGACTTGCCCAAGGTCACAAAACAGACAGGTGGCGGAGCCGGGTTCAAAACTCATGACTTTCTGACTCAGTCATTGAGCGCCTACTGTGTGCAGAGCACTGTACTAAGCGCTTGGAAAGTATAATTCAGCAATAAAAAGAGACAATCCCTGTCCTCAAGGGGTTTACACTTTGCTGTATCCAATATGCCATGCTGCTTCCCCAGCATTAGAACAGTGCCTGGCTCATAATATTATCATTACTATTGTTGTTATTATTATTATTATTATTATTATTATTATTATTATTATTATCTCTCCTCTCTCCTTTCTCCTTCTGCCATTCCCTAGGAAAACTGCAATCAATCAATCGATCAAGCATTTAATAAGTTCCTTCTGTGTCTGCTGGAGATCATGCTACCCACCTGGGAGAGTAAAATGGCATAACCACGAGTCTACCATCTCACAAGGGAGACAAACGCAAAATGATTTAGAGATAGGAGGAAAATGAGAATGGAAAGCTAGAGGAGGGCTGAAATTGTAAAGTAAAAAATAAGCCATGGGGGCCTATTCTTTCATCCATTCATTCAGTTGTACTTATTGAGTGCTTACTGTGTGCAGAGCACTGTACTAAACTCTTGGAAAGTACAATTCGGCAACCAACAGAGGCGATCCCTACCCAACAATGGGCTCACATTCTAGAAGGAGGAGACAGACAAGAAAACTAAACATGTAGACAGGTGTCAATACCATCAAAATAGATAAATAGAATTGTATCTATACACACATCATTAATAAAATAAATAGAATAATAAATATGTACATACATAGACAAGTGCTGCAGCGTGGTTCAGTGGAAAGAACATGGGCTTTGGAGTCAGAGGTCATGGGTTTAAATCCCACTTCTGCCACTTGTCAGCTGTGTGATTTGGGGCAAGTCACTTCACTTCTCTGGGCCTCAGTTCCCTCATCTGTAAAATGATGATGAAGACTGTGAGCCCCCCATGGGACAACCTGATCACCTTGTAACCTCCCCAGTGCTTAAAACAGTGCTTTGCACATAGTAAGCTCTTAATAGATGCCATCATTATTATTATTATTATGGGGCAGGGAAGGGGGCAGAGGGAGGGAGTGGGGGTAATGGGGAAGGGAGGAGGAGCAGAGGAAAAGGGGGGCTCAGTGTGGGAAGGCCTCCTGGAGGAGGTGAGCTCTCAGTAGGGCTTCGAAGGGGGAAAGTGTGATTGTTTGGTGGATGTGAGGAGGGAGGGCATTCCAGGCCAGAGGTAGGACATGGGCCAGGAGTCAACGGTGGGACAGGTGAATGTCTATTAGTATTGAGGTGATAAAACTTGTGGTGGCACTTGTTAAGGGCTTACTCAGTGCTTAGAACAGTGCTTCTCACATAATAGGTGCTTAACAAATATCAACATTATTATTCTATGTCAAGTGCTAAATTAAGCACTGGGTTAGATATAAGAAAATCATGTTTCACATGGGGCTCATAGTTTAAGCGATAATGTCAATCAATCAGTCGTATTTATTGAGCGTTTACTCTATGCAGAGCACCGTACTAAGCGCTTGGGAAGTATAAGTTGTCAACATATAGAGACGGTCCCTACCCACCAGTGGGCTCTCAGTCTAGAAAGTGGGCTCACAGTCTAGAATAAGCATGCCATTTGTTAAGCGCTTACTGTGCTTCAGGCACTGTTCTAAACACTGAGGTGAATACAAGCAAATCAGGCTGGACTCAGTCCTTGTCCCACATGGGGCTCACAGTCTCAATCCCCATTTTACAGATGAGGGAACTGAGGCACAGAGAAGTAAAGCAATTTGTCCATGGTCCCACAGCAGAAAAGTAGCGGAGCCGGGATTAGAGCCCATTACATTCCAACTCCCAGGCGTGGGAGAAGGGAGAACTGGTACTGCATTCCCATTTTGCAGACAAGGGAACTGAGGCCCAGGGATGTGAAATGACTTCCCTAAGGCCACATAGCAGACACATGGCAGGTCTCAGGTTCTCTGACTCCCAGCCCTGGGTTCTTTCCTCAGGCCATGCTGCTTCTCAAGTGGAGGTTGGCATAATACAGTTTGGGGAAGAGAAAAGTTAATAATAATTATGGCATTTGTTAAATGCTTACTATGTGCCAAGCACTGTTCTAAGCACTGGGGGAGATATAAGGTAATCAAGTTATCCCTCTCCTCCTCCCCATCCCCCTTCCTCACCTCCTTCCCCTCCCCACAGCACTTGTATATATATTTGTACAGATTTATTACTCTATTTATTTTACTTGTGCACATTCACTATTTTCTTTATTTTGTTAATGATGTGCATATAGCTATAATTCTATTTGTTCTGATTATTTTGAGTGTTTTGTTTTATTGTTTACCTTCCCCTCCTAGACCATGAGCCCATTGTTGGGCAGGGACCGTCTCTATCTGTTGCTGACTTGTACTTCCCAAGCGCTTATTACAGTGCTCTGCAAACAGTAAGCACTCAATAAATACGATTGAAAGAATGGATGAATGAAGAGGCCCCCACGGCTTATTTTTTACTTTACAATAAATACGATTGAATGAAATGAATGAAAGGGAGAGGGATTTCAGACAGGAGAGAGGTCATGAGCAAGAGGTGAAGCATGGGAGACAACAGCAAGATTCATTCTGGAGGAGCATGAAATCATTCGGGGTATTTATTGAGCACTTACCATGTGCAGAGCACTGTACTAAGTACTTGGGAGAGCACACTACAACTGAGTGGATAGACATATTCCCTGCCCACAATGAGCTTACAGTCTACAGGGGGCTAAGCCCTAATTTCATCTTCTCCCACTCCCTTCTGCATCGTCCTGACGCTTGGATTTACAGCCTTTATTCACCCCTCTCTCAGCCCCTCAGCACTTACGTCTTATGTCCTTATCCGCAATTTATTTAATTGTCTGTCTCTGCCTCTAGACTGAGCCCCTTTTCCTGATTATTATCATTATCATTATTATTATTATTATTATTATTATTATTATAAGGGAGGAGGGAGTGAAAAACACAGGTAGGTAAGGAAGGGAGAAAGCCATAGATTAGCAGTTTTGGTAGGGTGGATGAGAGCAGTGACCACGCTAAGCATTCAATAATAATAATAATAATGCTGGTATTTGTTAAGCACTTACCATATGCCAAGCACTGCTCTAAGTGCTGGGGGAGATGCAGGGTCATCAGCTTGAGCCACGTGGGGGGCTCTCAGTCTTCATCCCCATTTTACAGATGAGGTAACTAAGGTACAGAGAAGTTAAGTGACTTGCCCAAGGTCACACAGCTGATAAGCGAACGGAGCTGGGATTAGAACTCATGGCCTCTGATTCCCAAGCCCGGGCTCTTTCCACTAAGCCACACTGCTTCTCTAATAAATACCACCGATAGATTAACTGGTCGGAAACACTTGATTCTCCTGCCAGACTTTCATCTCTTTGTTCAATTGGCGCTTACTGTGTGCAAAGCACTGTACTAAGTGCTCGAATCTCTTTTATTGAAAGTCCTAAACGTTCGCCTGCTGTCCACTCTGGCCCTGCGTTTCTGACTCCGATCCGTTTCACGCTGCCTGAAGTCTTCTGATCTTTTTTCGCCCATTTGATATTTAATATTCTGTGCCACTCTATTTATTTTTTTCCTTTCATTGTAGGATTAGAGTTAATCCTGTTGCTATCTGCCCCTTCCGCTTGCTTTTCAAAGATGATTTCCGCCCGAATCCTTTTGTGGGCCAGGGCTCACCACGGTACGTAGGAATATTTAACAGCTGATGGATAACCCTCAAGTTCTCCTCGGCTCCGCTATAGATTATGTAGGAATACCAAGATTGCAGGAGAGGCAGTGTGGTCTAACGGAAAGAGCCCGGGCCTGGGAATCAGGAGACCTGGGTTCTCATCCCAGCTCTGCCACTCGTCTGCTGTGTAATAATAATACTGTTGGTATTTGTTAAGCACTTACTACGTGCCAAGCACTGTTTTAAGGGCTGGGGTAATAATAATAACAATAATGATGGTATTTGTTAAGCACTTACTATGTGCAAAGCACTGTTCTAAGCACTGGGGGGAAACAAGGTGATCAGGTTGTCCCATGGGGTGCTCACAGTCTTCATCCCCATTTTACAGGTGAGGTAACTGAAGCACAGAGAAGTGAAGTGACTTGCCCCAAGTCACACAGCTGACAATTGGCAGAGCCAGGATTTGAACCCATGACCTCTGACTCCAAAGCCCGGGCTTTTTCCACTGAGCCACGCTGCTTCTCATACAAGGTGATCAGGTTGTCCCACGTGGGGCTCACAGTCTTCATCCCCATTCTCCAGATGAGGTAACTGAGGCCCAGAGAAGTGAAGTGACTTGCCCAAAGTCACACAGCTGACAAGTGGCACCTGTATATATGTGTATATGTTTGTATGTATTTATTACTCTATTTATTATTTTACTTGTACATATTTATTCTATTTATTTTATTTTGTTAATATGTTTTATTTTGTTGTCTGTCTCCCCCTTCTAGACTGTGAGCCCGCTGTTGGGTAGGGACCATCTCTATATGTTGCCAACTTGTACTTCCCATCCCAAGCGCTTAGTACAGTGCTCTGCACACAGTAAGCACTCAATAAATACGATTGAATGAATGAATGAATGAATGAATGAATGAATGAATGAAAAGTGGCAGAGCTGGTATTAGAACCCATGACCTCTGTCTCCCAAGCCCGGGCTCTTTCCTCTAAGCCATGCTGCTTGTGTGACCTTGGACAAGTCACTTGGCCTTTCTGGTACTTAGTTTCCTCATCTGTAAAATGGGGATATGATACTGAACTCCCTGCAGGATCAGGACTGTGCCCTCTCTGATGGCGTAGTGGGTGGAGCCCGGGCCTGAGAGCCAGGAGGTTTTGGATTCTAATCCCAGCCCCGCCACTTGTCTTCTAGGTGACCTTGGGCAAGTCACTTCACTTCTCTGGGCCCCAGTTCCCTCATCTGGAAAATGGGGATTAAGACTGTGAGCCTCCTTGTAACATCCCCAGCACTTAGAACAGTGCTTTGCACATAGTAAGCACTTAACAAATACTATCATTATTATTATTACTGTTATTATTATTATGGGTTCTAATCCCAACTCCGCCACTTGTCAGCTGTGTGATTTTGGGCCACCAAACCCTGAGAGGGCCAAGGGAGGGCCAGTAAGCAGCCAAATTTTATCTCAGCCCATTCCTGATTTTTTGCAATTTGATGGGGTTTCATTTTTTTTCCCCCCCGTTGGATCTCTTTCACAGGCTGCAAATAATACCATTCCTATTTTTTTAGGAGAGCCAAAATTCCCTTCTTTTATTTTCCTATTATACTGGCTTTGAAAAGCAATGATCTTTTTTTAAAAAATGTTATTTGTCAAGTGCTTACTATATGCCAGGCTTCTCCCTCTCCGCTTCTCCCACTCCCTTCTGCATCACCCTGACTCGCTCCCTTTATTCATCCCCCCTCCCAACCCCACACGGCTTATGTCATTCATTCATTCATTCATTCATTCAATTGTATTTATTGAACACTTACTGTGTGCAGAGCACTATACTAAGCGCTTGGGAAGTACAAGTCGGCAACATATAGAGACTGTCCCTACCCAACAACGGGCTCACAGTCTAGAAGGGGGAGACAGACAAATGTCCACACCTATCATTTATTTATTTCTACTCAGTCTGTCTTCCCCTCTAGACTGTCAGCTCAAAGTGGGCCTGGAATGTGTCTGTTGTGGTACTGTAGTCTCCCAAGTGCTTAGTACAGTGCTTTGCACACAGTAAGTGCTCAATAAAAATGATTGAATGAATGAATGAATGAATGAATTGTTCTAGGCGCTGGGGTAGATACAATCTAATCAGGGTGGATTTGGTCCCTGTACATTTTCATGATCTTTTCTGTCTGCTTCCCTTTTCAATCAATCACATTTCATCAGTCAATCGTATTTATTGAGCGCTTACTATGTCAGAGCACTGTACTAAACACTTGGAAAGTACAATTCGGCAGCATGGCTACAGAGAAGCCGTGTGGCTCAGTGTAAAGAGCCCGGGCTTGGGAGTCAGAGGTCATGGGTTCAAATCCTGGCTCCACCGATTGTCAGCTGTGTGACTTTGGGCAAGTCACTTAACTTCTTTGTGCCTCAGATGATGATGATGATGATGATGATGATTATGATGGCATTTCTTAAGCACTTTCTATGTGCAAAGCACTGTTCTAAGTGCCAGGGGGGATACAAGGTGATCAGGTTGTCCGTCATGGGGCTCACAGTCTTAATCCCCATTTTCCAGATGAGGTAATTGAGGCCCAGAGAAGTGAAGTGACTTGCCCAAAGTCACACAGCCAAGTGGCGGAGCTGGGATTAGAACCCATGACCTCTGGCTCCCAAGCCCGGGCTCTTTCCACTGAGCCACACTGCTTATCTGCAAAATGAGGATGAAGACTGTGAGCTCCACGTGGGACAACCTGATCACCTTGTATCCTCCCCAGCACTTAGAACAGTGCTTGGTACATAGTAAGTGCTTAAGAAATACCAACATTATTAGTGGTAGTATTACTAATATTAGTAGTATTAGTAGTATTAACACCACTAATAATGGTGTTTTTTCATTCATTCATTCATTCAATCGTATTTATTGAGCGCTTGCTGTGTGCAGAGCACTGTACTAAGTGCTTGGAAAGTACAATGCAGCAACAGATAGAGATAATCCCCACCCAACAACGGGCTCACATGCATTTACTCTGTGCGAAGCACTGCTCTAAGGGCTGGGGTAGATAAAAGGTAATCAGGTTGTCCCACATGGGGCTCACAGTCTTAATTCCCATTTTGCACATGAGGTAACTGAGGCACAGAGAAGTGAAGTGACTTGCTCAAGGTCACACAGCTGATAAGTGGCGGAGCTGGGATTAGAACCCATGTCCTCTGACTCCCAAGCCCAGGCTCTTTCCAATAAGCCACGCTGTTTTCTTGTATAGCATTAAAACAGTTTTGGTAGACACTTTCCCTGCCCACAACGAGCATACAGTCTAGAAGGGGAGACAGACATTCATACATATAAACAAATTACAGCTATGGCTGTGATTTTAGTAGTAACCTCCTTCCATAAACTATAATGATCCTGATGGCCCCATTGTTGATGCACTTTCTACACGAAGAAAACCTACCTGGACTTATTTATTTTTTATGGTATTTTTTATGTGCAAGGCCCTGTACAAAGCGGGGGAGTAGATCCAAGCTAATAAGGTTGGACACAGTCCCTGTCCCATGGGGTTCATGGTCTCAATCCCCATTTTACAGATGAGAGAACCGACCGGGGAAAGTGAAGTGACTTGCTCAAGGTCACACAGCAGATGAGCGGTGTAGTCGGGATTGAAACCTAAGTCCTCTGACTCCCACGCCTGCATTATATCCACCAGTCCACGCTGGCATTTTCATGCTAAGTCGAGTCTCTGGGATATCACAGCACAGAGGCCTGATATGAAAGATGTAATCTTTTGTCATTTGAATTTATTATTTTAATCCACTCAATTATACACTAGAAAATGATGCGAGGGACCCGTCGTCGCGGTTATTCTTGTCTCTTGCCAAGGACAACAATTAATTCCTTCTGAAATGGAAATGCCAAGTTATGAAAATCCCTTTTTATTGTTCCTCCGTCAGAGAAAGGACAGGAAAGGGCCCCAGGGAAGTCCTCGTTTGGGAAAACAAGGAAAGCGAAGGCCCAAGTCAAAGGCAGAAGTGGAAAATGGATCAGAGGAGCAGAGGAAGAAATGGTAAAGATTGTAAAGGGATGATTTTATTTTTCAATGTTGTTCTTTAAGTGCTTACAATGTGCCAGGGACTGTTCTAAACGCTGGGGTAGATTCCGGGCTTGAGAGTCAGAGGCCATGGGTTCTAATCCCAGTTCTGCCACTTGTCAGCTCTGTGACTTTGGACAAGTCGCTTCACTTCTCTTTGTCTCAGTTACCTTATCTGTAAAATGGGGATCAAGACTGTAAGCCCCACAAAGGACAACCTGATCACCTTGTATCCCCCTCTGTTACCTTATCTGTAAAATGGGGATTAAGACTGTGAGCCCCACATAGGACAACCTGATCACCTTGTATCCCCCCAGAGCTTAGAATAGTGTTTGGTGCGTAGTAAGTGCTTAATAAATACCATCATCATCATCATAATTCAAGATAATCAGGTTAATAATAATTATGGTACTTGTTGAACACTTACTAGAAGCCAGGCACTGTACTAAGTGCTGGGGTAGATGCAAGATAATCAGGTTGGATATAGTCACTCTCCTACATGCGGTTCACAGTCTTAATCCCTTTTTTTTTTTACAGATGAGGCAACTGAGACATAGAGAAGTTAATGACTTGCCCAAGGTCACACAGCAGACAAGTGGCAGAACTGGTTTAGAACCCAAGTCCTTCTGATTCTCAGGCCCCCTGCTCTAACCATTATGCTCATGCTGGGGGAAGGAGGCAGTTCAGTCGAATTGAAGGGGACCTGGGTTCTAATCCTACCTGTGTTGCTTTAATAATAACAATAATAATAATAATAATAATAATGATGGTACTTGTTAAGTGCTTACTATGTGCAAAGCACTGTTCTAAGCGCTGGGGAGGTTACAAAGTGATCAGGTTGTCCATTTTACAGATGAGGTAACTGAGGCACTGAAAATTGAAGTGACTTGCCCAAAATCACACAGCTGACAAGCGGTGGAGCCGGGATTTGAACCCATGACCTCTGGCTCCGAAGCCCGTGCTATTTCCACTCAGCCAAAAGGTGACCGTGGGCAAGTTGCTTAACTTCTGTGGGCCTCAATTTCCTCATCTATTAAATGGGGATAAGAACCTTGCTCTGACTGTGAGCCCCTTGTAGGACAGCGACTGTGTTTGAACTGATTTTCTCACAGATGCTTTAACAGTCAGTCATATTTACTGTATGTATTGTACTCCCCCAAGCTCTTAGTACAATGCTCTGCACAAAGTAAGCGCTCAATAAATATGATTAATTGATCGATTGATTGATTATTGGGTGTTTACCTGGTGCAGAGCTCTGTACTAAGCACTTGGGAGAGTTCGGAACAACAGAGTTGGTAACACATTCCCTGCCTGCAAGGAGCTCATTCATTTATTCATATTCATTCATTCATTCATTCATTCAATCGTATTTACTGAGCATTTACTGTATGCAGAGCACTGTACTAAGTGCTCGGAAAGTGCAATTCAAGAACAAATAGAGACAATCCCTGCTCAAAACGGGCTCATAGTCTAGAAGGGGGGAGACAGACAACAAAACAACTAAACAGGCATCATTATAAATAAATAGAATTATAGCTATATACACATCAAAATTAGTAAACAGGCATTCATATAAATAAATAGAATTATAGATATGTACCTATATACACAAGTACTGTGGGGCGGGGAGTTGGGTAGAGCAAAGGGAGGGAGTTGAGGCAACGGGGAGGGGGAGCTGAGGAAATGGAGGCTTAGTCTGGGAAGGCCTCCTGGAGGAGGTGAGCCTTCAGTAGGGCTTTGAAGGGAGGAAGAGAGCTAGTTTGGCGGATGTGAGGAGGGAGGGCATTCCGGGCCAAAGAAAGGACGTCGGCCAGGGATTGATAGCGGGACAGGCGAGAAGGAGGCCCAGTGAGGAGGTGAGCAGCGGCAGAGGAGCGGAGGGTGCAGGCTGGGCTGGAGAAGGAGAGAAGGGAGGGGAGGGAGGAGGGGGCCAGGGCATATAGAGCTTTGAAGCCGAGAATGAGGAGTTTTTGTTTGATATCGAGGTGGATGGGCAACCACTGGAGGTTCTTGAGGAGGGGAGAGACTTGGAACTTTCTTCAGAGCCTGTGAAAAGTCTGATAAGGAGCAGTCAGAGACACAGGAGGAGAAGCAGGAAAGGGCAATCACTAATCTCTTCTCTGTGCCCCTGGTTTCTCATCTGGGGATTATATACCAGTTCATTCAATGGTATTTATTGAGCACTTACTGTGTGCAGAGCACTGTACTATGCACTTGGGAAGTACAAGTTGGCAACATGTAGAGATGGTCCCTACCCAACAGTGGGCTCACAGTCTAGAGTCTACCTGTTCTTCACCTTAGGTAGCCTGTGAGCTCCATGTAGGGCAGAGACTTTGTCCAAGCTGCTGAGAAGCAGCGTGGCTCACTGGAAAGAGTCCAGGCTTGGGAGTCAGAGGTCATGGGGTCTAATCCTGGATCTACCACTTGTCAGCTGTGTGACTTTTAGCAAGTCACTTCACTTCTCTGGGCCTCAGTTACCTCATGTGTAAAATGGAGATGTAAAATGTAAAAGACTGTAAGCCCCACGTGGGACAACCTGATTACCTTGCATCCCCCCCCACCAGCGCTTAGAACAGTGTTTGGCACTTGGTAAGCGCTTAGCAAATTAATTAATTCATTAATAATGGCATTTGTTAAGTGCTTAATATGTGCAAAACACTGTTCTAAGCACTGCGGGAGGACATAAGGTGATCAGGCAGGTTGTCCCACGTGGGGCTCACAGTCTTAATCCCCATTTACAGATGAGGGAACTGAGGCTCAGAGAAGTTAAGTGACTTGCCCATTATTATTATAATTATTATATCGTACCTACTCCAGGGCCTCGGAGAGTGCCCAGTACATAGAAAGTGCTTAACAGATTCCATTATTATTCATTCATTCATTCAATCATATTTATTGAACGTTTATTGTGTGCAGAGCAGTGTACTAAGTGCTTGGGAAGTACCAGTCGGCAACATATACAGATGGTCTCTACCCAACAACTGGCTTACATTATTATTCATCTTCATGGAGTAGAAATCAGATTAATCACAGTTCCTATCACATAAGGGGTCACTATCTAGGAGGGAGGGAGACTGGGCCTTTTATCCCCTTAGACAAATGAGAAAACAGAGGCCCAGAGAGGTTAAGTGATTTGCCGAAGGTCACACAGCAGCCAAGGGGCAGATCTTTGGCTGTCTGTGTATCCTGACTGCCAATCTCATGCTCTTTTCTTCTGGCCAAGCGGCCTTCGGTCTAGCAATCAATAGTGACTCGTGGGCATTTACTGTGTGCAGAGCACTGTGCTAAGCACTTCGGACAGTAGAAAAGCAGCATGGCTCAGTGCAAAGACCACGGGCTTGGGAGTCAGAGGTCATGGGTTCTAATCCCGGCCCTGCCACTTGTCACCTGTATGACTTTGGACAAGTCATTTAACTTCTCTGTGCCTCAGGGACCTCATCTGGAAAATGGGGATTAAGACTGTGAGCCCCATGTGGGACAACCTAATTTCCTTGTATCTCCCCCTCCGCTTAGAACAGTGCTTGGCACATAGTAAGCGCTTAACAAATACCAAAATTAAAATATTATTACAATGCAGCAGAGTTGGCAGACACGTACCCTACCCACAAGGAGCTTACAGTGCACTGCCCTGGAAATCTGTCAATCGATCAGTAGTATTTATTGAGTCTTATTGAAGTCACTCCTCCTCCAAATCTTCCCTAAATAAGTCATCATGTCCTCCTCTCTCACTCCCTTCTGCATCACCCTGATTTGCTCCCTTTATTTGCTCCCCACTCCCAGCCAAGCCCCACAGCATTTATGTCCATAACCAACATTTATTTATTTTTATTAATGTCTGTCTCCTCGTTGAGACTGTAAAATCATTGTGGGCAGGGAATGTGTCTGGTACATTGTTATAGTGTATTCTCCCAGATGCTTAGTACAGTGCTCTGCACACTGTAAGTGCTCAATAAATAGGATTGATTGCTTGACTGCATACTATGTGCAGAATATGTACTATTGTCAGAAGGAGAATGTAGTAATGGACAGAGCCTGGGCCTGGGAATCATAGGTCATGGGTTCTAATCCTGGCTCCACCATTTGCGTATCTGCTGTATAACCTTGGGCAAGTCGCTTCACTTCTTGGGCCTCAGTTACCTCAACTATAAAAAAAAAAGTGAGGACTTAGAGAGTGAGCACTATGTGGGACAGGGACTGTGTCCAACCCGATTAACTTGTCTCTATCCCAGCGCTTAGAACAGTGTTGAACACCTAGTAAGCCTTAGCATGTACCATTGTTATTATTATTATCATTATCATGGAGATTCCAGTCTAGATGACCATATTTTCCTCCTGCATGAGCTGCTGTCAACTTGAATAACTTAAGCGAAGCTCTTTGTGTGCCTCGTAAAAATGGAATAATATACATGTGAAATAATAATAATGATGGCATTTATTAAGTGCTTACTATGTGCAAAGCACTGTTCTAAATGGTGGGAAGGTTACAAGGTGATCAGGTTGTCCCCTGGGGGGCTCACAGTTTTCATCCCCATTTTACAGATGAGGTAACTGAGGCCCAGAGAAGTGAAGTGACTTGCCCAAAGTCACACAGCTGACAATTGGTGGAGTCGGGGCTTGAACTCATGACCTCTGACTCCAAAGCCCGTGCTCTTTCCACTGAGCCTCGCTGCTCGGTGAAAGACAATTCAGTACAGGTCAGTCGAGCACAGGCTGTTTTGAGAGGCTAAGGTGAGTTATACTAAACTGAGTTGAGAGTATCAGAAACTTTAAACTACTTCAGTTCATCACTGGTTCATGAATTTTAAATTCCATATGGATAGATTCTGTTTCCATCGACTATATTTCTAAGGTTTCACATGGTTGATTCCATTGTCTCGGGTTATTGCTGGAATTTACTTTGTGGTTTTGAGTGAGAGGTCATCGTGGACCTTGGCATTTCCATGAGGACAAGTCCATGATACAGTGAAAAGGACAGAAAATGCCTGAGTAGGAATGTGTTTCAAGAAATGATTTGTGCCTCCACTCCCACTGAGATGGAGCATAGAAATTGCCCAGTGGCTAGAGCCTGAGTCTGGGAGTCAGAAAGACCTGGGTTCTAATCCTGGCTCCGCCACTTGTCTGTTGTGTGACCTTGGGTAAGTCGCTTCACTTCTCTGGGCCTGAGTTCTCTCCTCTGGAAAATGGGGATTAAGACTGTGAGCCCCATTCAAGACTGTGAGCCCACTGTTGGGTAGGGACTGTCTCTATATGTTGCCAATTTGTACTTCCCAAGTGCTTAGTACAGTGCTCTGCACATAGTAAGCGCTCAATAAATACGATTGATGATGATGATGATGACTGAGCCCACTGTTGGGTAGGGACCATCTCTATATGTTGCCAACTTGTACTTCCCAAGCGCTTAGTACAGTGCTCTGCACACAGTAAGCGCTCAATAAATACGATTGAATGAATGAATGAATGAATGTGGGATGTGGACTGTGTCCAACCTGATGACCTTGCCCCTGTTCCAGTGCTTAGAACAGTGCTTGTCACATAGTGACTGCTTAACAAACACCACTATCATTATTGTTATTATTAATTATTAAAATCTACCCCCTCCACGTGCCCTACTGACTCCTCCCAGTTAATAAAATGTATGTCCCCTCCCTGGCTGTTCACTTTCCAATGGTTTCTTTCCCACTGCTTTCAAACATAATAATAATAATAATAATAATGGTATTAAGTGTTTACTATGTGCCAGACACTGTACTAAACTCTGGAGTAGATTCAAGCAAATCAGTCTGGATATGGTCTATGTCCCACGTGTGACCTCTCAATCCTCATTTTCCGGATGAGAGAACTGAGGCTCAGAGAAGTGAAGTTACTTGCCCAAGGTCACCCAGCAGCCAAGTAGCCGAGCTGGGATTAGAAGTCATGACCTTCTGAATCCCAGGCCCATGCTCTATCCACTACACCATCTACACTATCCTAAAAAAAGCTCTACTTTTAGCCCCATGGCTCCCTCCAGTTATCGCCCCATCTCCCTCCTACCATTCCTCTCCAAACTTCTCAAGCAAGCTGTCTCCACCCATGCCTCTAATTCTTCTCCTCCTCTTCTTTCCTTGACCCCTTCCAATATGGCTTCTAACCCCCTTAATGTCTTGGACTCCACCTTTTCTACAGTCCCCCGTGACCTTCTTCTTATTAAATGCAACACCCTCTACTTCATTCCGATCCTCTCATCTGCATTCAATGCTATGGCACCCTCTTCTCCTGGAAACATTATCTAACTTTGGATTCACTGTCATTGTCCTCTCTACATTCATTCATTCAATCAATCATATTTATTGAGCACTTACTGTGTTCAGAGCACTGCACTAAGCGCTTGGAAAGTACAAGTTGGCAACATATAGAGCCGGTCCCTACCCAACAACAGGCTCACAGTGTAGAAGGGGGAAACAGACAACAAAACAAAACACGTGGACAGGTGTCATCAGAATAAATAGAAGTAAAGCTAGATGCACATCACTGACAAAATAAATAGAATAGTAAATATGTACAAGTAAAACAAATAGAGTAATAAATCCGTACAAAAATATATACAGGTGCTGTGAGGAGGGGAAGGAGGTAGGGCAGGGGAGTGGGGAGGGGGAGAGGAAAAAGGGGTGTCAGTCTGGGAAGGCCTCCTGGAGGAGGGGAGCTCGCAGTAGGGCTTTGAAGGGAGGAAGAGAGCTAGCTTGGCGGATGGGCAGAGGGAGGCCATTCCAGGCCCGGGGGAGGGCGTGGGCCAGGGGTCGATGGCGGGACAGGCGAGAACGAGGCCCGGTGAGGAGGTTAGTGGTGGCAGAGGAGCAGAGGGTGCGGGCTGGAGAAGGAGAGAAGGGAGGGGAGTGAAGAGGGGGAGAGATGGTGGACAGCCTTGAAGCCGATAGTGAGGAGTTTTTGCTTCCCTCCTGCTGATTCCCAGTCTCTTTCAGAACCCCTTCCACCCGCTCCCTAACTGTGGAAAGCCATCAAGGCACATTTCTGGGTCTTCTTTGATTCTCCAATCTACACCCGTTCCCTCGGACAACTCATTCACTCCCTTGTCTTCAACTTCTATCTCTACCCCCAAATCGCCCTCTCCAGCCCTGACTTCTTTCCTTCTCTAGAATCCCTTATTTCCTCCTGGCTTTGGGACGTCTCTGCTTGAAGGTCCATCCATTACCTCAAACTTAACATATCCAAAACAGAACTCCTCTTCCTCCAATTCATATCTTGTCCCTGCCATGTTTTTCATCACTGCAGTCAAAACCACTATCCTCCCTAATCAAGCATTCAATCAAACAATCACATTTATTGAGCCCTTACTGTGTGCAAAGCACTGTACTAAGCCCTTAGGAGATAAAACAGACACATCCCTTGCCCACAACGAGCTTACAGACTAGAGGGGGAGATAGATATTAATATTCTTGTCTTATGCTGTCAAGTCGACTCCCACTTATGGCGACGTCATGGACACATCGCACCCAGAAGGCCCCACCTCCAACTGCAATCATTCAGGTAGTGGATCCACGGAGTTTTCTTGGGAAAAATCCAGAAGTGGTTGACCATCACCTCCTTCTGCACGATAAACTTGAGTCTCCACCCTCGATTCTCTGCCGAGCCGCTGTTGGCTGGCACAGGGGAGTTTTAACTTGTAGCACATGGCCTTCCATTCGCTAGCCACTGCCCAAGCTAGGAATGACACAGACAGGCCTCTGTTTCACTCTCCCTCCCATAGTCAAGAAGGGTAGAGGACTGGAAACACTTCAGGTTCCTGAGAGGGAGTCATTAATGCAAATAAGTAAATAATGAATATGTATGAAAGTGCTATGGGATGAGGGAGGGGTGAATAAAGGGAGCAACTTTGACATTATCCTCAACTCAGGTCTCTCATTCAACACCACATATTCGGTCTGTCACCAATCCTTTGAGTTCTACCTCCAATCTCATCTATCTCGGCGCCAACCTCTTGCCCACGTCCTGCCTCTGGCCTGGAACGCCCTCCCTTCTCATATCCAACAGTCAATGACTCTCCCTCCCCTTAAAGTTTTATTGAAGGCCCATCTCCTCCAAGAGGCCTTCCCTGACTAATCCTTCCTTTCCTCTTTTCCCTCTCCCTTCTGCATCACCCTGCCTCTCCCCTCCCTTCCCAACCCCCTCAGCACTTGTGTTCATATCTGTCATTTATTTGTATTGATGTCTGTCTCCCTGCCTCAAGACTGTAAATTCATTGTGGGCAGGGAATGGATCTATTATATTGTACTCTCCCAAGAGCTGAGTACAGTGCCCTGCACCCAATAATTGTTCAATAAATATGATTGACCGGATGATTCAGTTTCCCAATCTCAACTCTCCATTCCAGCAGCTGTTCGGGTCTCCTGCTATGGCTCATTCTTGTCACGTGTCCCTCCTGGTTTAGCTGTGTTAAGGTGAGCAGAACTATGTGTGGCTCAGTGGAAAGAGCCCGGGCTTCGGAGTCAAACGTCAAGGGTTCAAATCCCAACTCCGCCAATTGTCAGCTGTGTGACTTTGGGCAAGTCACTTAACTTCTCTGGGCCTCAGTTCCCCCATCTGTAAAATGGGGATTAAGACTGTGAGCCCCACATAGGACAACCTGATCAACTTGCATCCCTCCAGGGCTTACAACAGTGCTTTGCACATAGTAAGCACTTAACAAATACCATCATCATCATCATCATCATCATCATCATTGAGCATGGCCCTGGGAGTCAGGAGGTCATGGGTTCTAATCCTGGCTTTGCCACTTATCTGCTGCGTGCCCTTGGGTAGGGATTGTCTCTGTTGCCAAATTGTACTTTCCAAGCACTTAGTACAGTGCTTTGCACACAGTAAATGCTTATTGAATACGAATGAATGAATGAATGAAAAGTCACTTGACTTCTCTGGGCCTCAGTGACCTCATCTGTAAAATGGGGATTAAGACTGTGAGCCCCATGAGGGACAGGGACTGTGTCCAACCTGATCTACCCCACTGCTTAGAACAGTGCTTGACACATGGTAGACACTTAACAAATATCATAATAATAATAATAATTATTATTATTAGAAGGTCATGGGTTCTAATCCCAGCTCTGCCACATATCTGCGGTGTGATCTACGGCAAGTTACTGCACTTCTCTATACCTCGTTACCTCATCTGTAAAATGGGGATTAAGACTGGGAGCCCCATGTGGGACAGCCACTGTGTCCAACTTGATTTGCATGTATTCCCCCCTACTGCTTAGTACAGTACCTGGCATAAAGTGAACGCTTAACAAATACCCAGTGCTGGCAGATCAAGGACATTTCAAAACTCACCCACAGAAAATCATTCACCTTCTTGACCAAGGGCTGAACGAGCCGAAAACCTTTTGTCTGAGGTGAAATGAACAACAAGGGATCTTTTGTTATAGAAACGACCTGAAAATGAGTCAGTCATTCGCTTTTCAAATTTCCCGAGCTCTCTTTTTTTTGAAGTTATTTTTTTTTTTTTCTGGCAAATTCACTTACTTTCAAAGCATAGTAAAGCCAACCCCACAGATGTCAACATTTGAACATAGCTCAATGTTTTGCAATTGTTAAAGGAACGGGGAGTAAACAATTTATATTAATGTACTCACCATAACGGTAAGCCGTGGGAATGTTTTGAGCCTCAGTAAGCACTTTCCTAACTGTCGGATGTTTATTAGGATTGGTTTGGAATTCTTTAAAATCATGCTAATTAGGAAAAGGTTCTGTATGTCAATGTTCTTTTGCCCTTTCAGTGAAGGCGTCACCTGGGTAAAATGGTTACTGAAGTTCATTCATTCAATTGTATTTACTGAGTACTTATTGTGTGCAAAGCTCTGTACTTAACACTCCGGAGAGTATGCTATAACAACAAACAGACCCATACCCTGCTCATAACAAACTGACGATCTGGAGGGGGAGATGAATATTACTATGCATGAATAAATGTATAAAATACATAAATTACAGGTGTGCACAGATATATAAATATGCAATGCGGGGATGAGAGGGAGATTGAATGAAGGGAGCAAGTCAGGGCGATGCAGAAGGGAGTGGGAGAAGGATTCAGGGAAGGAATAGAAAGTCTCCATCCTTGAGAACACTCTAACCTTTAAAAATGGTGCAGTGAATTTATTATTCTGATATTTTCTCCACACTTATTCTGGGTTAGATATTGTACTAACCCCTGGGATAGGTACAGTATGACCGATTGGACACAGTCCCTGTCCCACCTCAGGATCACAAACTAAGAGGGAGAACAGAAATCTTAACCCCGTTTTTCAGATGAGACAAGAGACGTACAGAAAAGTTAATTGACTTGCAAAAGGCACCTAGCTTGGATTCTGTCCTGTGCTCTTTCCTCTAGACCATGTCACATCCCAATCTGAAAACAGTCAATTTTTTTCATGTTATTTGTTAAGCACTTACTATATACCAGACAGTCTACTAAGTGCTGGGGTATGTCTCCTCCCCTGCTTTCTCTCCCTCCCTCCAGGCTCGAATCTCCTCCTGCCTTCAGGACATCTCCAACTGGATGTCTGCCCACCACCTAAAATTCAACATGTCCAAGACTGAGCTCGTTATCTTCCTTCCCAAACCGTGTCCTCTCCCTGACTTTCCCATCACTGTGGACGGCACTACCATCCTTCCCATCTCACAAATCACAACATTGGTGTCATCCTCGACTCTGCTCTCTCGTTCACCTCACACATCCAATCCGTCACCAAAACCAGCCAGTCTCACCTCCACAACATCACCAAGATCCCCCCTTTCCTCTCCATCCAAACCGCTACCTTGCTGGTTCAATCTCTCATCTTTTCCCAGCTGAATTACAGCATCAGCTTTGTTTCTGACCTTCCAACCTCCTGTCTCCCCCGACTTCACTCTGCTGTCTGGATCATCCCTCAACAGGAACACTCTGGGCCTGTCACCCAACCCCCACCCCCCCCCTCAAGAAATCTCCAGTGGTTGCCTATCAACCTCCATATCAAACAAAAACTTCTCACTATTGGCTTCAAAGATCTCCATCTCCTCGCCCCCTCCCCTCCTTTCTCTCCTTCTCCATCCCAGCCCACACACTCTGCTCCTCTGCTGCCGCTAACCTCCTCACTGGGCCTCGTTCTCGCCTGTCCCATCGTCGACCCCTGGCCCACGTCCTTCTCCAGGCCTGGAATGCCCTCCCTCTGCACATCCCCTAAATTAGCTCTCTTCCCCTCTTCAAAGCCCTACTGAGAGCTCACCTCCTCCAGGAGGCCTTCCCAAACTGAGAACCCCCTTTTCCTCTGCTCCTCCTCCCCTCCCCATCATCTCTACTCCCTCCCACTGCTCTATCATCCCTCCCCCTGCCCCACAACATTTTTGTATATATGTACATATTTATTATTTTATTATTCTATTCATTTTATTAACGATGTGTAAATATCTATAATTCTATTTGTTTACACTGATGCTGTTGATGCCTGTCTACTTGTTTTGTTTTGTTGTTTTTCTCCCCCCTTCTAGACTGTGAGCCTGTTGTGGGTAGGGATTGTCTCTATTGCCAAATTGTACTTTCTAAGTACTTAGTACAGTGCTCTGCACACAGTAAGTCCCCAATAAATATGATTGAATGAATGAATTAATTAATTAATGCAAGCTAATCAGGTTGGACACAGTCCATGTCCCACATGGGGCTCACAGTCTCAATCCCCATTATACAGATGAGGTAACTGAGACACAGAGAAATGAAGCGACTTGCCCAAAGTCACACATCTGACAAGTGGCCGAGCGGTGATTAGAACCCACAACTTCTGACTCCCAAGCCCGAGCTTTTTCCACTAAGCCACGCTGCTTCTCTGCTTCTCCTAATTATTAATTCTCTGCTTCTCAGAAGCAGCATGGCATGGGATTAAGACTGTGAGCACCACATGGGACAACTTGATGACCTTGTACCTACTCCAGAGCTTAGAACAGTGCTTGTCACATAACAAGTGCTTAAAAATACCATCATCATTATTATTGTTATTATTAATTATCATTAGAAGCAGTGTGGCTCAATGGAAAGAGCACAGACTTGGGAGTCAGAGGTCAAGTGTTCGAACCCCGGCCCCACCACTTGTCACCTGTGTGACCTTGGGCAAGCCACTTAACTTTACAGTTCCCTCATCTGTAAAATGGGGATTAAAACTGTGAGCCCCTCATGGGACAACTTGATCACCTTGTATCCCCCCAGTGCTTAGAGCAGTGCTTCACACATAGTAAGCGCTTAACAAATACCATTATTATTATTATTATTGTCATTATTATTATCATTATTACTGTTATTATTATGTGCCAAGCACTGTTCTTGGCATTGGGGTAGATTCAAGGTAATCAGGTGGGACATAGTCCCTGTCCCCCATGGGGCTCACAGTTTAGGTGCCCTTTATCACCAAATTACTAAAGGAACACTGGCAGAACAGGTTCAAGATCGCCCATTTGTGCCATGAAGAATCACTCTAATGGAGCCCATTAAACTAAGCAGACTAAACATTTATCATAGGCTGACAATGCTTTCTGTGCAGATTTTCCCTGGGTAAAGTGTTGAAAGGTTTGGGAAAGTATAATTTGCCCTCTAACCATGGTAATAACTGTCTGTGGTTCAGTGCACATTCTCCCTTACCTTGAAAAGCCCAGCCTGGCCTAGCGGATAGAGCCCGGGCCTGGGAATTAGAAGGACCTGCGTTCTAATCCTGGCTCCTCCACTTGTCTGCTGTGTGACCTCGGGCAAGTCACCTCACATCTCTTTGCCACATCTGTAAAATGGGGCTTAAAACTGTGAGCCTCATGTGGGACAGGGACTTTGTCCAACCAAGTCACCTTTTATCTACTCCAGTGCTTAGTACAGTGACTGGAACATAGTAAGCACTTACCAAATACTAAATACTAAAATACCATAAATAAATAATAAATAATAAAAAATACCAATACCAATACCAATAAATACTAAAACAAATACTAAAATTATTATTAGTAGTTGTAATAGTAGTAGCCCCCCTCAGGGTCACAAACTCACACAAGTTGAAGAGTTGAAACTCTTGAAGAGTTTCCATTCCTTTACCAGTCTCAGCTATGGGAGGGAAAGTGAACAGAGGCTTGTTCATTCCATTCCTAGCTTGGACAGTGGCTAGCGAGTGTCAGGTCATCTGCTACAAGTCAAAACTCCCCTGTGCCGGGCAGCAGTGGCATGGGAGAAAGTCGAGCACAGAGACTCAAGTTTACTGTGCGGAAGGAGACAATGGTCAACCACTTCCAGATTTTTCCCAAGAAAACTCTGTGGATCCACTACTGGAACAATTACAGATGGAGGTGGGGCCTTCTGGGAGAGATGTGTCCGTGGCATCACTATGGGTCGGAAACAACTCAACAGCATAAAACAAGTAGTAGTGGTAGTAGTACTCACAGTTTGTTAGGATCATTAATATGAGTGGAATGAGTTATATGAAAGATATATTTTTAGACTGTGAGCCCACTGTTGGGTAGGGACTGTCTCTATATGTTGCCAATTTGTACTTCCCAAGCGCTTAGTACAGTGCTCTGCACATAGTAAGCCCTCAATAAATACAATTGATGATGATATATAAGGGAGGGTAAATGAGGTGGGGAAAGAAGAGGTTAGTCAGAGAAGGCTTCCTGAAAGAGGTATGATTTAAGTAGGTATCATTTAAGTAGACTATGAGCCCTATCCAGGACAGAGATTGTGTTGAACCTGATTTGCTTGCATCCACCCCAGCGTTTAGTACAGTGCCTGGCACATAGTAAGCGCTTAATAAATGCCATAATTATTATTACATTATTATGACTATTATTATTAAGTAGGATTTTGAAGATGGAGAGACTGCAAGTCTATTAGATTTGGAGGAGGAGGGAATTACAGGCTTGTGAAAGGAGATGGACAAGGGGTCAGTGGAAAAATAGATGAGATCAAGAGGAAGTGAGTGGTTGAATATAAGGGAAGGAAGTGTGTGGACCTGGCTGTAGTTGAAAATATGTGAGGAGAGGTAGGAGAGAGCCACCTGATCGACTGCTTTAAAAAAGGACCTGGGTCTTGTTTTCTGTCTCTCTGCAGTCCACACTTCACTCTGCTGCCAGGCTTGTTTTTCGACAAAATCGTTCGGTTCACATCTCTCACCTCTTCAAGAGCCTCTAGTGGTTGTCCATCCATCTCCACATCAAATGGAAACACCTTATTCATTTCTAGACTGTGAGCCTGTTGTTATTTAGGGACCATCTCAATATGTTGCTGACTTGTACTTCCCAAGCGCTCAGTACAGTGCTCTGCACACAGTAAGCACTCAATAAATAAGATTGAATTCATCCATGATCTTGAAATCACTCAATCACCTGGTCCCTTCTTAACTCCCAGCCTGCACATTCTGCTCCTCTAATGTCAATCTGTTCATGGTATTTCAATCTTTGACCTAGATTACTCTCCTTTTCCACATCAGACAGACAATCACTCTCCCCACCTTCAAAGCTTTATTAAAATAATAATGATAATGGTGGTATTTGTCAAGCACTTACTATGTGCAAAGCACTGTTCTAAGCCCTGGGGGGGATACAAGGTGATCGGGTTGTCCCACGTGGGGCTCCCAGTCTTAATCCCCATTTTACAGATGAGGTAACTGAGGCACAGAGAAGTGAAGTGGCTTGCCCAAGGTCACACAGCTGACAAGTGGCTGAGCCGGGATTCAAACCCATGACCTCTGACTCCCAAGTCCGCGCTCTTTCCACTGAGCCACGCTGCTTCCTACACATCTCCTCCAAGATGCCTTCCCCAACTAAGACCTCATTTCTTGTGTGACTTTGGGCAAGTCACTTCACTTCTCTGCACCTCAGTTACCTCATCTGTAAAATAGGGATTGACTGTGAGCCCCCTGTGGGACAACCTGATCACCTTATAACCTCCCCAGTACTTAGAACGGTGCTTTGCACATAGTAAGCACTTAATAAATGCCATTATCATCATCATCATCATCATTCTTCATCTTCCACTCCCTTCCTTGTCTTATTTTGTCTAATGCCATCAAGTCATCTCCGACCCATAGAGACACCACGGACACATCGCTCCCAGAAGGCCCCACCTCCATCTGCAATTGTTCCGGTAGTGGATCCATAGAGTTTTCTTGGTCAAAATCCAAAGTGGTTGACCATTGCTTCCTTCCGAGCAGTAAACTCAAGTCTCCACCCTCAACTCTCTCCCATGCTGATGCTGCCAAGGCACAAGGGAGTTTTGACTTGTAGCCAATGGCCTGCCACTAGCTAGCCACTGCCCAAGCTAATAATGGACTGGACAGGCCTCTGCTTCACTCTCCCTCCTGTAGCCGAGACTGGTAGAGGACTGGAAACTCTCCAGGTGCTATCCCGAGAGGAGTCCTTCCTTGTACTTATTAATAATATTAATAATAATGATAATAATACTTCAGGTATTTGTTAAGCATTTACAATGTGTCAGACGCTGTACTAAAAGCTGGGGTGGATATAAGCAAATCGGGTTGGACACTGTCCCTATCCCACTTGGGCTCACAGTTTCAGTCTCCATTTTACAGATGAGGTAGCTGAGGCACAGAAAAGTGAAGTGACTTGCCTAAGGTAACACAGCAGACAAGTGGTGAAGCAGGATTGGAACCCATGACTTTGGATTTGCACCCTTTATTCACCCCTTTCCATAACACTTAAGTACCTGTCTGTAACTTAATTTACTTCTTTATATGAATGTGTGTCTCCCTCTCTAGACCGTAAGCTCATTGTGGGCAGGGAACATGTCTACTAACTATATCTTAGTAGAAAGAGCATGGGCTTGGGAGTCAGGGGTCATGGGTTCTAATCTCAGCTCCGCCACTTGTAATGATAATAATGGCATTTATTAAGCGCTTACTATGTGCAAAGCACTGTTCTAAGCGCTGGGGAGGTTAGAAGGTGATCAGGTTGTCCCACACGAGGCTCACAGTCTTAATCCCCATTTTACAGATGAGGCAACTGAGGCCCAGAGAAGTTAAATGACTTGCCCAAAGTCACACAGCTGACAATTGGTGGAGCTGGGATTTAAACCCATGACCTCTGACTCCAAAGCCTGAGCCATGCTGCTTGTCATCTGGGTGACTTTGGGCAAGTCACTTAATTTCTCTGTGCCTAAATTACCTCATCTGTAAAATGGGAATTAAGACTACAAACCCCAAGTGGGACAACCTGATTACCTTGTATCTATCCCAGAGCTTAAAACAGTGCTTGTTCTAGACTGTTCTAGACTGTGAGCCCATTGTTGGGTAGGGATCGTCTCTATATGTTGCCAACTTGTACTTCCCAAGTGCTTAGTACTGTGTTCTGCACAGAGTAAGCACTCAATAAATATGATTGAATGAATGAATGAATGCTTGGCACATAGTACGTGCTAACAAATGCCATCATAATTATTATTATTACTCACCCAAGCACTTACCTCAGTGCTCTGCACGCAGTAAATGCACAATAAATATGACTGATGGATTGAAATATATAAAGGATAGGGGAAAATAGAGTAGACTTCAGAGGAGCAAAGTCAGGGTTGGAGAGATAGATTTGGAAATCATCTGTGAAGAGATGGTAGTTGAATCTGGGAGAAGGAGAAAGGGAATTTAGATGGAGAAGAGAAGGGGACCCAGAACTGAACTTTGAGGGGACCCCCACAGTTAGAGGGTGGGAGGCAGAGGAGGAGCTCAAAAAAGAGACTGAGAATGAACTTCCAGAGAGCTAGGAGAAGAACCAAGAGAGGACAGTGTCAGTGAAGCTGAGGTTGGATAGTGTTTTCCGGAGAAGGGGGTGGGCCACAGTGTCAAAGACAGATGAGAGGTGGAGGAGAACTAGACTGTAGTAGAGGCCAGTGGATTTGCTAAGACGGAGGTTATCAGTGACCTTAGAGAGGGCCATCTTCATTCAGTGAAGGGGGTGGAAGTCAGATTTAGAGGTAGAGAAGAGAGTTAGGAGAGGTGGAGGCAATGCTTGTAGACAACTTGCTCAAGGAATTTAAAGAGAAGGGGAAGAAAGGAGAGGGGGTGATAACCAGAGGGAACCTTGGGGTCAAAGGAGGAGTTTTTTAGGATAGGGAATATGTGAGCATGTTTAAAAGCAGTGGGGAAGAAGTAATTGGAAAGTAAACGATGGAAGATAGCGGTCAGGGAGGGAAAAAAGAAGGGGTCAGGTGTTTTGAAGAGGTGCGAAGGAAGGGGGTCCGATGCACAGGTGGAGGAGGTGGATTTTGAGAGGAGATAGGAGATCTCCTCTTGAGATACTGCTGGGAAGGTTGGGAGAACTGAAGAGGCAGGATGGGGGAAGGACAGAGGAGAAGATTGTAAGGAGACCACACAATGTGGACTCAATTTTATTGATGAAATAAGTGGCCAGGGCTTTAAGGGTTACAGCAGGTGGAGGGAGAGTGGGTTTGAGAAGGGATTTAAAAGTCTGAAACCTCCGGAGCCTAAGCTCAACATGGGAGTCAGTAAGGATGGGGAAAATATTTCATGTTTTTTCCCTTTAAAAATGTCTTATGATCTGCGATTGCATTATGCTTCTTAAATGTCAGTCATAGAGGGTAGCAAATGTTTCTTTTATGAAAAGCCCTGCCTAGAGCTTAGTACAAGGCTCCAAGAAGAAGAGTGATTAATATTTGAAGATCTGACGGTGCCCATTACTTCTATTATTTTAAGTGCCTTTGCAGAACAAGGCCGGGAAATGGTATGGTTGAGATTTTCATCAGTCAGTTCTTACTCTTTCTACTCCCTTTTCCTTCTCCATGTTATGGAAATGGATTCCCCAACCCCCTTTCTTCCTTCCTCTTTCTTTCTTTCTGAGAAAATATGGTGTGTTATCTAACCCGGTATTTGGTGGTACTAAGAAAAGTAATTAAAAAAACTAAAGCAATCCAACCTGCCTTCCCATCTGCTGCCTTCCTTTTTTAAGTTATTTCTTAAGCACTTACTATATGCCAGGCACTGTACTAAGAGCTGGTTGGGGTAGATACAGGCTAATAATAATAATAATGATTGTGGTATTTGGAGCTTACTATGTGCAAAGCACTGTACTAAGCACTGCGGTAGGTACAAACAAATTGGGTTGGACACAGTCCCTGTCCCACAAGGAGCTCACAGTCTCAACCCCCATTTTACAGAGGAGGTCACTGAGGCCCAGAGAAGTGAAGTGATTTGCCCAAGGTCATGTATCAGACAAGTAGTGAAGACAGGATTAGAACCCATGACATCTGTCTCTCAGGCCTGTGCTCTTTCCACTAAGGCATGCCAGACTGGACACAGTCCGTCCCACGTGAAGGTCACTGTCATAATCCCCATTTTAAAGATGAAGTAATTGAGGCACAGAGAAGTGAAGTGACTTGCCCAAGGTCACCCAGCAGACAAGTGGCTGAGCTTGTCTGGATTAAAACCCAGGTTCTCTGACTCATTCATTCATTCATTCATTCAATTGTATTTATTGTGCGCTTACTGCATGCAGAGCACTGTAATAATAATGATAATAATGATAGCAGTTGTTAAGTGCTTACTATGTGCAAAGCGCTGTTCTAAGCTCTGGGGAGGATACAAGGTGATCAGGTTGTCCCACGTTGGGCTCACAGTCTTCATCCCCATTTTACAGATGAGGGAACTGAGGCACAGAGAAGTGAAGTGACTTGCCCAAAGTCACACAGCTGACAGCAGATCTGAGACTTGAACCCATGACCTCTTATGACTCCCAAGCCCATGCTCTTCCACTGAGCCACGCTGCTTCTCTGTTAAGCACTTGGAAAGTACAACTCAGTAACAGAGACAACCCCTGCCCACAATGGGCTTACAGTCTAGAAGGGGAGAGACTGACATCAAAACAGGTAAACAGGCATCAATATAAATGAAGAGATTTATAGATAAGTACATAGCTATACACTTGTTGTGGGGCGGGAAGGGGGGTGATGGGGAGGACATGGGGGGCTGAGAAAAGGGGGTTTAGTCTGGGAAGGCCTCCTGGAGGAGGTGAGCTCTCAGTAGGGCTTTGAAGGGGGGAAGTGTGCTAGTTTGGTGGCTGTGAGGAGGGAGGGTATTCCAGGCCAGGGGGAGGATGTGGTCCGGGGGTCGACGATGGGACAGGCGAGAAGGAGGCCCAGTGAGGAGGTTAGCGGCGGCAGAGGAGCGGAGGGTGCGGGCTGGGATGGAGAAGGAGAGAAGGGAGGGGAGGTAGGAGGGGGTGAGGGGATGAACAGCTTTGAAGCTAAAGGTGAGGAGTTTTTCATTCATTCATTCATTCGTTCATTCATTCATTCATTCATTTGTATTTATTAAGCACTTACTGGGTGCAGAGCACTGGAATAAACCCTTGGAAAGTGCAATTCGGCAACAGAGACAATCCCTACCCAACATCGGGCTCACAATTTAGGAGGGGGGAGAAAGGCAACAAAACAGAACAAGGAAACAGGCATCAATAGCACAGTTTTTGTTTGATTCAGAGGTTGATAGGCAACCACTGGAGATTTTTGAGGAGTGGGGGGCGACGTGCCCAGAGAGTTTCTGAAGAAAGATAATCCAGGCGGCAGAGCGAAGATTCCCAGGCCTGCGTTCTTTCTCCCAGGCTAATCATGCCTCACTGACCTAATTCTTCCCCTCTCTGGTTGACTAGGATTTCTTCCGGCCCTTAAAGTCCAATAGAGCAGAAGACAGCACTGCAGTGGTGATGGTAAAGGCATAAAATCATGGAAGAATCAATCCCTGTTTTTTCCTCCTACTTAGATTGCAAGCCCCATGTGGGACCTGATCATTTTGACTCTGCCCTATCGCTAGGTATAGAGCTTGGCACATAGTGGGTCTATTTCCGCTAGATGATATTCTACCCAGTTCTGGGCCCAGGGGAATTGCCTTAAGAATGTGTGGAAAATAAGAGAAGCAGCATGGCTCAGTGGAAAGAGCCCGGGCATGGGAGTCAGAGGATGTGGGTTCTAATCCTGGCTCGCCACTCGTCTGCCGTGTGACCTGGGGCAAGCCACTTAACGTCTCCGGGCCTCAGTTCCCTCATCTGTAAAATGGGGATGAAGACTGTGAGCCCCATGTGGGACAACCTGATTACCTTGTATCTACCTCAGTGCTTAGAACAGTGCCTGGCACATAATAAGCACTTAACAAATACCATTATTATTATTATTATTATTATTATTATTATCATTAATAAAATAAGCCAGATCAATAGATTGAAGCTGGAAAATAGAAGCCCACTTAGTAGCGGTAGCAATAGTAGTACTAGTAGTTATAGTAATAAATAAATACTGTAATTATGGAAAGAGCCCGGGCTTGGGAGTCAGAGGTCATGGATTCTAATCCCGACTCCGCCACTTTTCAGCTGTGTGACTTTGGGCAAGTCACTTAACTTCTCTGTCCCTCATCTGTAAAATGGGGATTAAGACTGTGAACCCCACGTGGGACAACCTGATCACGGGGACCTTGTATCCCCCCAGGGCTTAGAACAGTGCTTCGCACATAGTAAGCGCTTAACAAATACCACTATTATTATTATTATTATAAATAAAATGCATAATTATGGTATTTGTTAAGCACTTACTCTGTGCCAGGAACTGGACTAAGGGCTGGGGTAGATCAGTTTGGGCACAGTCCCTGTCCCACGTGGGGCTCACAGTCTCAATCTTCATTTTACTAAGCACTCAGGTAGATACAAGCAAATCAGGTTGGACCGAATCCCTGTCCCACGTGGGGCTCCCACTCTTAATCCCCATTTTACAGATGAGGTAACTGAGGCCCAGAGAAGTGAAGTGCCTTGCCCAAGGTCACACAGCAGACAAGTGGCAGAGCCAGGATTAGAACCCATGAACTTCTGATCCCCAGGCCCATGCCCACTAGGCCATTCTGCTTCTCATAGCATTTATAGCATTTTTCTTAGTATTTATCAAGCACTTTCTGTTTCTAGAGCACTGTACTAAGTTCTAGGAGATAATGCACAGGTGAAAATTACCCCCAGCCCATGTCCCATAGGGGACTCATGTGTCCTAGTGGAAAGAGGATGGGGCTGGGAGTCAGTGGACTTGGACTTGAGTTCTAATCAGCCTGTCTGCTGTGTGACCTTGGGCAAGTCACTTAACTTCTCTAAACTTCCTTACCTCATCTGTAAAATGGGGATTAAGACTGTGAGCCCCACGTGGGATAGGGACTCCATCCAACCTGATTTGCTTGTATCCACTCCAGTGCTTGCTACAGTGCCCGGCACATAGTATGCACTTAACGAATACCATGAAGAAAAATGGTAAGTTCTTCAAGGGCAGGGATAGGGGCCACTAATTCTCCTGGACTTTTCCAAGTGCTTAGTACAGTGCTCTACACGGCTCCATCAACAATATTGAACGCTTAGTACAGTGTCTGGCACATAGTAAGCGCTTAACCAATGTTATTATTACTATTACTGTTAGACTTTTAGACTGTGAGCCCACTGTTGGGTAGGGACTGTCTCTATGTGATGCCAATTTGTACTTCCCAAGCGCTTAGTACAGTGCTCTGCACATAGTAAGCGCTCAATAAATACGATTGATTGATTGATTGATTGTTGGTTGATTGGTTGATTGTTAGGGATCCTGGGATGGATTGAGGTTAACCTGCTGTCCGATCCCATCTTTTCACGAGGCAGGTGGTGAAAATGGTCTGAAGAGCGTCAAGATCCGAACCACGTGTCATTTGTTGTTGGGATGACCACCATGCTGACCATGACTGAGGCTATGGAGAATGTATTCATCCATTCATTCATGCATTTGTTTATTCATTCAATCAAATTTATTGAGCACTTACTGTGTGCAGAGCACTGTACTAAGTGCTTGGGACGTACAAGTTGGCAACATATAGAGGTGGTCCCTAACCAACAACGGGCTCACAGTCTAGAAGAGGGAGACAGACAACAAAACATGTGGACAGGTGTCAATTTATATTATTTGAGGATTTACCGCGTGCAGAGCACTGTACTGTGCACTTGGAAAAGTGCAGTATAACAATAAAACGGATACATTCCCTCCCCACAGTGAACTTACAATCTAGAGTAGTTAGTCGGGAAGCAGCGTGGCTTAGTGGAAAGAGCACGGGCTTGGGAGTCAGAGGACGTGGGTTCTAATCCCAGTTCTGCCAACTGTCTGCTGTGGGACCTTGGGCAATTCACTTCACTTTTCTGTGCCTCTGTTAGTGCATCTGTTAAATGGGGATGAAGACTGTGAGCCCCACGTGGGACAACCTGATTACCTTGTATCTACGGCAGTGTTTAGAGTAGTGCTTGGCACATAGTAAGGGCTTAATAAAGACCATTATTATTATTATTATGATGATGATGATGATGATGACTGTGGTGGCTGCAGTTTCTGCTGCAGGTTCTGAGGTTGCTGTACTTTCTGCTGCAGGTTCCGTCGATGTCTTATTTTCTGCTGGAGGCTCTGAGGCCCATCTGCTCCCTAGTTCTCCTAGCTCTCTAATCATTTAGCCACAGTCCATGGCAAAGCAGGCGTCAACACGTCTCTTCCAAACTATCTCTCTCAAAGCAATTTCTAATTTAATTATTAAAGCAGTTTTTAGCAGGCTTTAATGTCATGGTTTTCAGTTGAAACCTGGCATGATTCGCTTTTCTTTTCGTTAATTAGCCAATTAATTGCATTATGAATATAATGTCAGCAGCAGCATCTTTCTCCCCGTGGGTCCAACACTGGCCCAGATTTACATAAGCTATTTAATTTGATTTCAGGTTTGCATAGTGTCCCAGAGTTAAAACATCTCACAGCCGATTAAGTGCACAGCATATGTTAGAACAGCCAATATACCAAATATGCTTAGAGAAATAGTCTAGTTTATTTTCTTAAAAATAGCTCTCCTTGATGAAAAAGATCTTGGGAAGCAGCATGGCTTAGTGGATAGAACCCAGGGCTGGGAGTCAGCAGGACCTGGGTTCAAATTCCGGCTCTGCCTCTTGTGGCTCAATGGAAAGAGCACGGGCTTTGGAGTCAGAGGTCATGGGTTCAAATTCTGGCTCCCTCAGTTGTCAGCTGTGTGACTTGAACGAGTTGTCTACACGCGCTGCCTAGAATTCCTCAACAACAACTCTCTCCTCGACCCCCTCCAGTCTGGCTTCCGTCCCCTTCATTCCACGGAAACTGCGCTCTCAAAGGTCACCAATGACCTCCTGCTTGCCAAATCCAACGGCTCATACTCGGTCCTAATCCTCCTCGACCTCTCAGCTGCCTTTGACACTGTGGACCACCCCCTTCTCCTCAACACGTTATCTGACCTTGGCTTCACAGACTCCGGCCTCTCCTGGTTCTCCTCTTATCTCTCCGGTCATTCTTTCTCAGTCTCTTTTGCAGGCTCCTCCTCCCCCTCCCATCCCCTTACTGTGGGGGTTCCCCAAGGTTCAGTGCTTGGTCCCCTTCTGTTCTCGATCTACACTCACTCCCTTGGTGACCTCATTCGCTCCCACGGCTTCAACTATCATCTCTACGCTGATGACACCCAGATCTCCATCTCTGCCCCTGCTCTCTCCCCCTCCCTCCAGGCTCGCATCTCCTCCTGCCTTCAGGACATCTCCATCTGGATGTCCGCCCGCCACCTAAAGCTCAACATGTCGAAGACTGAGCTCCTTGTCTTCCCTCCCAAACCCTGTCCTCTCCCTGACTTTCCCATCTCTGTTGACGGCACTACCGTCCTTCCCGTCTCACAAGCCCGCAACCTTGGTGTCATCCTCGACTCCGCTCTCTCATTCACCCCTCACATCCAAGCCGTCACCAAAACCTGCCGGTCTCAGCTCCGCAACATTGCCAAGATCCGCCCTTTCCTCTCCATCCAAACTGCTACCCTGCTAATTCAAGCTCTCATCCTATCCCGTCTGGACTACTGCACCAGCCTTCTCTCTGATCTCCCATCCTCGTGTCTCTCTCCACTTCAATCCATACTTCATGCTGCTGCCTGGATTATCTTTGTCCAGAAACGCTCTGGCATATCACTCCCCTCCTCAAAAACCTCCAATGGCTACCGATCAATCTGCGCATCAGGCAGAAACTCCTCACCCTGGGCTTGAAGGCTCTCCATCACCTCGCCCCCTCCTACCTCACCTCCCTTCTCTCCTTCTACTGCCCAGCCCGCAACCTCCGCTCCTCCACTGCTAATCTCCTCACTGTACCTCGTTATCACCTGTCCTGCCGTCGACCCCCGGCCCACGTCATCCCCCGGGCCTGGAATGTCCTCCCTCTGCCCCTCCGCCAAGCTAGTTCTCTTCCTCCCTTCAAGGCCCTGCTGAGAGCTCACCTCCTCCAGGAGGCCTTCCCAGACTGAGCCCCTTCTTTCCTCTCCCCCTCGTCCCCCTCTCCATCCCCCCGTCTTACCTCCTTCCCTTCCCCACAGCACCTGTATATATGTATATATGGTTGTACATATTTATTACTCTATTTATTTATTTATTTATTTATTTTACTTGTACATTTCTATCCTACTTATTTTATTTTGTTGGTATGTTTGGTTCTGTTCTCTGTCTCCCTCTTTTAGACTGTGAGCCCACTGTTGGGTAGGGACTGTCTCTATGTGATGCCAATTTGTACTTCCCAAGCGCTTAGTACAGTGCTCTGCACATAGTAAGCGCTCAATAAATACGATTGATTGATTGATTGATTGATTGACTTTGGGCAAGTCACTTAACTTCTCTGTGCCTCAGTTGCCTCATCTGTAAAATAGGGATTAAGATTCTGAATCCCACGTGGGGCAACCTGATTACCTTGTACCTCCCCCAGTGCTCAGAACAGTTCTTGGCACATAGTAAGCACTTAACAAATACCAAAATTATGAGAAGCAGCATGGGTCAGTGGAAAGAGTATGGGCTTTGGAGTCAGAGGTCATGGGTTCAAATCTAGGCTCTGCCAATTGTCAGCTGTGTGATTTTGGGCAAGTCACTTAACTTCTCTGTGGCTCCGTTACCTCATCTGTAAGATGGGGATTAAGAATGTGAGCCCCCCATGGGACAACCTGGTCACCTTGTAACCTCCCCAGCGCTTAAAATGGTTCTTTGCACATAGTAAGTGCTTAATAAATGCCATCATTATTGTCTGCAGTGTGACCCTGGGCAAGTCACTTCACTTCTCTTGGCTTCATGTCCTTCATCCGTAAAATGGGCATAAGACTGTGAGCCCCATGTATGTTAGGATCTGTGTCCAACCCGATTTGCTCGTATCTCCCCCCAGTGCTTAGTTCAGAGCCTGACACATAGTAAGCGCTTAACAAAAATCATAATAATAATTATTATTACAATGATATTAGCTTGACCACTGGGAATTTTTTTTTACTGTATTCTTTCCTTGAACGATTCCCTAGACTTTCCAACCAGTCAGTTCTATTATTAGCATTACTACTGTTGCTATTATTATTGCATTTGTTAAGTACTTACCAGGTGTCAAACACTGTTCCAAACACTGGGGTAGATGCAAGTTAATCAGGTCGGACACAGTCCCTAAACTACATGGGGCTCACAGACTGAATCCCCATTTTACAGATTAGGTTGCTGAGGCACAAAGAAGTTGAAAGGTCACCTAACAGGCAAGTGGCAGAGTGAGATTAGAACTCAGGACATCTGACTCTCAGGGGTATGCTCTCTCCTCCATCATTTTTGTCCCATTTAGTCTCCAGAACTTACTCTACGCAGACCATTGTAATAAATGAGAAGCAGCGTGGCCCTGTGGAAAGAGCATGGGCTTTGGAGTCAGAGGTCATTCATTCATTCAATCATATTTATCGAGTGATTACTGTATGCAGAACACTGTACTAAGCGCTTGGGAAGTACAGGTCATGGGTTCTAATCCTGGCTCCACCAATTGTCAGCTGTATGACTGTGGGACTTCACTTCTCTGTGCCTCAGTTCTCTCATCTGTAAAATGGGGATTGACTGTGACCCCTCCGTGGGACAAACTGATCACCTTGTAATCTCCCCAACGCTTAGAACAGTTCTTTGCACATAGTAAGCACTTAATAAATAGCATCATCATCATCATCATCAAGTGCTCAGGAGTAGGAAAGAGAAAACAAAGACACAGTCACTGCACCTTGTAGTTGAAAAGTCAAAGCAGCAGATGTCAATTGAGCCTGTTGTTGTGTAGGAACCTCTCCGTTGCCAACTTATACTTCCCAAGCACTTAGTACAGTGCTCTGCACACAGTAAATGCTCAATAAATACGATTGAATGAATGAATGAATGAAATGGAAATCATATAATAAGAAAAACAGTAAGAGTTTAACCCCATGATTTTAATCAATCAATCAGTGGTTGTTATTGAGCACTGTTCAAGCACTTGGGAGAGTGATAATAATAATAACAATAGTGGGTATTTGTTAAACGCTTTACTATGAGCCAGGCGCTGTACTAAGCGCGGGGGGTGGCTACAGGGAAATTGAGTTGGACACAGTTCCTATCCCGCATGGGGCTCGTAGTCTTAATCCCCATTTTACAGGTGAGAGAACTGAGGCACCCATAAGTGAAGTGACTTTTCCAAGGCCACACAGCAGACAAGTGGCAGAGTCGAGTATTTAGTGAAAAAAATTTCTAATCCGTACTCTGCCCAATTCCTTTCGAGTTAACCTGAGACCTGTGAACCCTTGCTTGTTAAAAGAGCAGCTTTAAGATAGTCATGCTAAATTCTGCCAGTGTCTTTCACCGGCTCCTCTACTACATCCCACCCTTAATCAGGGGCATTCTTCCAAGCTCCATCTTGGGTCTCTTTTTCATATCCATTTACACTCACTCCCTTGAGAAGGTCATCCGCTCCCTCGAATTTAACTGTCACCTCGACATAGACACGTTCCCTGCTCACAAGGAACTTACAGTCTAGAGGGGGAGACAGATGATAAAAAAAAAATAATAATAATAATAATGGCATTTGTTAAGCACTTACTATGTGCAAAGCACTGTTCTAAGAGCTGGAGGGGGGGATACAGTTGATCAGGTTGTCCCACGTGGGGATCACAGTCTAAATCCCCATTTTACAGATGAGGTAACTGAGGCACAGATAAGTTAAATGACTTGCCCAAGGCTGCACAGCAGACATATGGCAGAGCTGGAATTTGAACCCATGACCTCTTACTCTAAAGTCCATGTTTTTTCCACTGAGCCACACTGCTTCTCTAAAATAAATTTCAGCTATGGACCTAAGGGCTGTGGGGCTGAGAATGGGGTGAATATCAAGTGATTAAAGAAAGCAAATCCAATTGCAAAGACAATGCAGGAGGAAGTGGGAGTTGGGAAAATAATAATGATGACATTTAATAATGACAATGGCATTTATTAAGCACTTACTATGTGCAAAGCACTGTTCTAAGCACAGGGAAGGTTACAAGGTGATCAGGTTGTCCCACAGGGGGCTCACAGTCTTAATACCCATTTTACAATTGAGGGAACTGAGGCACAGAGAAGTTAAGTGACTTGTCCAAAGTCATACAGCTGACAATTGGTGGAGCCAGGATTTGAACTCATGACCACTGACTCCAAAGCCTGGCTCTTTCCACTGAGCCACGCTGGGGAAATGAGAAGTCAGTCAGGGAGGGCCTCTTGGAGGAGGTGGTGTCAGGAATGATAATCTCATCAAATCTCTCGCTCCATCCCTTCTCCCCTCCTTAACTTCCATCTTCAACCGCTCACTCTACACTGGTTCCTTTCCCTCTGCCTTCAAACATGCCCACGTCCCTCCCATCCTAAAAAAACCCTCTCTTGACCCCACCTCACCTTCTAGTTATCGTCCCATATCCCTCCTACCATTCCTTTCCGAACTCCCTGAACGAGTTGTCTACACTCGCTGCCTAGAATTCCTCAACAACAACTCTCTCCTCGACCCTCTCCAGTCTGGCTTCCATCCCCTACATTCCACGGAAACTGCCCTCTGTAAGGTCACCAATGACCTCCTGCTTGCCAAATCCAACGGCTCCTACTCTATCCTAATCCTCCTTGACCTCTCAGCTGCCTTTGACACTGTGGACCACCCCCTTCTCCTCAACACGCTATCTGACCTTGGCTTCACAGACTCCGTCCTCTCCTGGTTCTCCTCTTACCTCTCCGGTCGTTCTTTCTCAGTCTCTTTTGCAGGCTCCTCCTCCCCCTCCCATTCCTCTTACTGTGGGGGTTCCCCAAGGTTCAGTGCTTGGTCCCCTTCTGTTCTCGATCTACATGCACTCCCTTGGTGACCTCATTCGCTCCCACGGCTTCAACTATCATCTCTACGCTGATGACACCCAGATCTCCATCTCTGCCCCTGCTCTCTCCCCCTCTCTCCAGGCTCGCATCTCCTCCTGCCTTCAGGACATCTCCATTTGGATGTCTGCCTGCCACCTAAAGCTCAACATGTCAAAGACTGAACTCCTTGTCTTCCCTCCCAAACCTTGCCCTCTCCCTGACTTTCCCATCTCTGTTGACGGCACTACCATCCTTCCCGTCTCACAAGCCCGCAACCTTGGTGTCATCCTCGACTCCACTCTCTCATTCACCCCTCACATCCAAGCCGTGACCAAAACCCGCCGGTCTCAGCTCCGCAACATTGCCAAGATCCGCCCTTTCCTCTCCATCCCAACCGCTACCCTGCTCATTCAAGCTCTCATCCTATCCCGTCTCGACTACTGCATCAGCCTTCTCTCTGATCTCCCATCCTCGTGTCTCTCTCCACTTCAATCCATACTTCATGCTGCTGCCCAGATTATCTTTGTCCAGAAACGCTCTGGGCATATCACTCCCCTCCTCAAAAATCTCCAGTAGCTACCAATCAATCTGCGCATCAGGCAGAAACTCCTCACCCTCGGCTTCAAGGCTGTCCATCACCTCGTCCCCTCCTACCTCACCTCCCTTCTCTCCTTCTACTGCCCAGCCCGCACCCTCCACTCCTCCGCCGCTAATCTCCTCCCCGTACCTCGCTCTCGCCTGTCCCGCCATCGACCCCCGGCCCACGTCCTCCCCCGGGCCTGGAATGCCCTCCCTCTGCCCCTCCTCCAAGCTAGCTCTCTTCCTCCCTTCAAGGCCCTGCTGAGAGCTCACCTCCTCCAGGAGGCCTTCCCAGACTGAGCCCCTTCCTTCCTCTCCCCCTCGTCCCCCTCTCCATCCCCCCCATCTTACCTCCTTCCCTTCCCCACAGCACCTGTATATATGTATATATGTTTGTACATATTTTTTACTCTATTTATTTATTTATTTTATTTGTACATATCTATTCTATTTATTTTATTTTGTTAGTATGTTTGGTTTTGTTCTCTGTCTCCCCCTTTTAGACTGTGAGCCCACTGTTGGGTAGGGACTGTCTCTATATGTTGCCAATTTGTACTTCCCAAGCACTTAGTACAGTGCTCTGCACATAGTAAGCGCTCAATAAATACGATTGATGATGATGATGATGATGAATGGGGAGAGAATTCCAGGCCAGAGGGAGGAGACAGGTAAGGGATCGGTGCAAAAATAGATTAATTAATTCATTCATTTATTCAATCGTATTCATTGAGCTTAGTACAGTGCTCTGCACACAGTAAGCGCTCAATAAATACTATTGAATGAATGAATGAATTGAGTGGTTAGTTACATTGTGTTAAGTTCTTGGAAAGTACAATTCTGCAATCAAGAGAGACAATCCTTGCCCACACCGAAACTGAAGTATAATAAGTAGGTTAGCAATAGAAGAAGGAAATCTGTAAGAGGTCGGAGGAGAGGGATAGCTGATCCAGAGCCTTAGAACAGATGATAAGGAGTTTTTGTTTGATGCAGAGGAGGATAATAATAGTAATTATGCTCATTGTTAAGTGCTTACTATGTGCCAAAGACTGTTCAAAGTGCTGGGGTAGACACAAGTTCATTAGGTTGGATGCAGTCCCTGTCCCACATGGGGCTCAGAATTTCTGTTTGATGCAGAGGTGGATAATAATAATAATTATGGTATTTGTTTAGTGCTTACTTTGTACCAAGGAATGTTCTAAGCACTGGGGTAGTTACAAGGTAATCAGGTTGGACACGGTCTCTGTCCCGCAAGGGGCTCAGAATTTCTGTTTGATGCAGAGGTGGGTAATAATAATGATAATAATGATGGCATTTGTTAAGCGCTTACTATGTGCCAAGCACTGTTCTAAGTGCTGGGGTAGATACATGGTCATCAGGTTGGACACAGTCCCTGTCCCACATGGGGCTCAGAATTTCTGTTTGATGAAAAGGTGGATAATAATAATGATAATAATAATAACAATAATAATAATAATGGTATTTGTTTAGTGCTTACTATGTGTCAAGCAATGTTCTAAGCACTGGGGTAGTTACAAGGTATTGGACACGGTCCCCTGTCCCACATGGGGCTCAGAATTTCTGTTTGATGCAGAGGTGGATAATAGTAATAATAATAATGATGGTATTTGTTAAGCACTTACTGTGTGCCAAGCACTGTTCTAAGCACTGGGGAAGATACAAGGTCATCAGGTTGGACACAGTCCCTGTCCCACATGGGGCTCAGAATTTCTGTTTGATGAAGAGGTGGAAAATAATAATAATAATTATTATGGTATTTGTTTAGTGCTTACTATGTGTCAAGGAATGTTCTAAGCACTGGGGTAGTTACAAGGTAATCAGGCTGGACATGGTCCCTGTCCCACATGGGGCTCAGAATTTCTGTTTGATGCAGAGGTGGATAATAGTAATAATAATAATGATGGTATTTGTTAAGCGCTTACTATGTGCCAAGCACTGTTCTAAGCGCTGGGGTAGATACAAGGTCATCAGGTTGGACACAGTCCCTGTACCACATGGGGCTCAGAATTTCTGTTTGATGAAGAGGTGGATACTACTACTACTACTACTACTACTACTACTACTACTACTACTGCTTCTACTACTACTACTACTACTACTACTACTACTACTACTACTACTACTAATTATTATTATTATTATTATTATGGTATTTGTTTAGTTCTTACTATGTGCCAAGGAATGTTCTAAGTCCTGGGGTAGATACAAAGTCATCAGGCTGGACACAGTCCCTGTCCCTCATGGGGCTCACAGTCTTCATTCTCCATTTTCCAGATGAAGTAACTGAGGCCCAGAGAAGTGAAGTGACTTGCCAAGGTGTCCTTGATAAGTAGGGCCTTGTCAAGGCCCTACTGAGAGCTCACCTCCTCCAGGAGGCTTTCCCAGACTGAGCCCCCTCCTTCCTCTCCCCCTCCTCTCCCTCCCCATCCCCCCCACCTTACCTCCTTCCCCTCTCCACAGCACCTGTACAGATGTATATATGTTTGTATGTATTTATTACTCTATTTTATTTGTACATGTTTATTCTATTTATTTTATTTTGTTAATATGTTTTGTTTTGTTGTCTGTCTCCCCCTTCTAGACTGTGAGCCGACTGTTGGGTAGGGACCGTCTCTATATGTTGCCAACTTGTACTTCCCAAGCGCTTAGTACAGTGCTCTGCACACAGTAAGTGCAGAATAAATACAATTGAAGGTGACACAGCAGACAAGTGGTGGAGCCGGAATTAGAACCCATGACCTCTGAGTCCCAGGCCTGGGCTCTGTCCACTCTACCACTCTATGAGAAGCAGCATGGCTCAGTGGACAGGAGCCCGGGCTTTGGAGTCAGAGGTCATGGGTTCAAATCCCGGCTCCGCCAATTGTCAGCTGTGTGACTTTGGGCAAGTCACTTCACTTCTCTGGGCCTCAGTTACCTCATCTGTAAATGGGGATGAAGACTGTGAGCCCCCCCGGGGGACAACCTGATCACCTTGTCACCTCCCCAGCACTTAGAACAGTGCTTTGCACATAGTAAGCTCTTAATAAATGCCATTATTATCATTATTATTATTATTATTATTATTACCATGGTGGACGGGCATCCACTGAAGGAGAGGGGAGATGTGGACAGAATGGTTTTGGAGAAAAATGATCAGGGCAGCAGAGTGAAAACTGTTGTATGGAGAGGGCAGATTTTAGTGTTGTTGTGAAGGTAGAACTGATAGGATTTGGTGAAAGAACTCCATTCTACTGATAATTATAGTATTAGTTAATCACTTATCTGCCACTGGTGTAGAAACAGGAGAATCAGATTGGATACAGTTCCTTTCCTGTACAAGGCCCACATTCTAAGGAGGAGGAAGAAAAGGTTTTCAAGCCCCATTTTACAGATGCAGAAACCAAGACACAGAGTGGTCAAGTCACTCGCCCAAGGTCACAGAGCAGATGAAGTGGAGGAGCTGGGATTCAAATCCAGAGATTTCAACTCTTGGTCCTGGGTTTTAACCAGGAGTTCCTGAAAAAAGATTGGCCTCGTGGAGAGAGCCTGGGTTTGGGAGTCAGAAGACCCGGGTTCTAATCCTGGTTCTGCCATTAGTCTGCTGTGCGACCTCAGGCAAGTCGCTTCACTTCTCTGGGCCTCAGTTCCTTCATCTGTAAAATAGGGATTAAGACTCTGAGCCTCATGTAGGGTATGGACTGTGTTCTACCTGATTACCCATGTAAGCACTTTACAAATACCACAATTATTATTAGATCAAATTACTTCTCTATCAATATTGCTATTATTATCAATAATAGTATTCCTCACTGAAGTAAAGTGAAAATCTCTCCAGTGACCAGGGAACCTACATGGAGAATTATTGAAGTGAATTTTGGGGAAAAATGACTAAGGACAAAGCTCAATTTTTTGTACCCGAATTAAAGAATTATATGAAGCAGCACGGCATAGTGGATAGAGCATGGGCCTGGGAATTAGAGGGTCATGGGTTCTAGTCTTCTAGGCTGTGAGCCCATTGTTGGGTAGGGACCATCTCTATATGTCGCTAAATTGTACTTTCCAAGCGCTTAGTACAGTGTTCTGCAAGCAGTAAGCGCTCAATAAATATGATTGAATGAATGGGTTCTAATCCCTGCTCCACCACTTATCTGCTGTGTGGCCTTGGGCAAGTCACTTCATTTCTCTGTAAAATCAATCCATCAATGAATCAATCGTATTTATTGAGCGCTTACTGTGTGCAGAGCACTGTACTAAGCGCTTGGGAAGTCCAAATTGGCAACATATAGAGACAGTCCCTACCCAACAGTGGGCTCACAGTCTAAAATGGGAATTGAGACTGTGAGCCCCACCTGGGACAGGGACTGTGTGCCACCTGATTTGCTTCAATCCACCCCAGCAGTAAATACAGTGGCTGGCACATAGTAAGCGCTTAATAAATACCATCATCATCATTAGAGAAGCAGCATGGCTCAGTGGAAAGAGCCCGGGCTTTGGAGTCAGTGGTCATGGGTTCAAATCCCAGCTCTGCCACTTGTCAGCTGTGTGACTTTGAGTAAGTCACTTCACTTCTCTGTGCCTCAGTTACCTGATCTGTAAAATGGGGATTGACTGTGAGCCCCCCGAAGGATAATCTGATCACCTTGTAACCTCCCCAGTGCTTAGAACAGTGCTTTGCACATAGTAAGCGTTTAACAAATGCCATCATTGTTATTATTATTATCATCCATTTACCATCATAGTCTGCATTGAATTGCATTTTTTTAAGTGCTTACTATATGTCCAGCACTATTCCACACAGTAGACACCAGATAACCAAGTCAGACACAGTCCCTGTCCCACATGGGGCTTGCAGTCTAGTTAAGAGGGAGAACAGGTATTAAATCCCTGTTATACAGTTGAGGAAACTGAGGCACAGGGCAGGTAAGTGACTTGAAGATAACGGAAAGAATCTTATCATTTCCCCTCAGAAGAAGGCCTTCCAGACTCCAGGCAGATCCTCCAGTGGTTTGGCCAGTTTGGTTTGAACCGATAATATTGTTTGATTGATTTATCGATCGATCTATCCGGTATTTTACATGCTTATGGGAGAAGACCTATTATTCGATGTGATTGTTGTTGGTTGTGCCTTTCCTCACCTGAGCAGGGCTTCTTGGCTGTGTGGAGGAAATGGCACTCAAGCCCTGATGGGTGATTGGTTGAGAAGCATTTAGTACAGTGCTCTGCACACAGTAAGTGCTCAATAAATACGATTGAATGAGAAGGACTCAGTGAGGCCGAGGGGCTGTTGGGAAATTCAGCCTTCACCACTGGATGCTTCATTTTGTATGGAGTCATATTTGCTTGTTTAATCAATCGATCAATCAGTGGTAATCAATCAATCAATCTTCCTTCAAGGCCCTACTGAGAGCTCACCTCCTCCAGGAGGCCTTCCCAGACTGAGCCCCTTCCTTCCTCTCCCCCTCGTCCCCCTCTCCATCCCCCCCGTCTTGCCTCCTCCCCTTCCCCCCAGCACCTGTGTATGTGTATATGATTGTACATATTTATTACTCTATTTATTTATTTATTTTGCTTGTACATATCTATTCTATTTATTTTATTCTGTTAATATGTTTGGCTTTGTTCTCTGTCTCCCCCTTCTAGACTGTGAGCCCACTGTTGGGTAGGGACCGTCTCTATATGTTGCCAACTTGTATGTCCCAAGCGCTTAGTACAGTGCTCTGCACACAGTAAGCGCTCAATAAATACGACTGATTGATTGACTGATTGATTGGTATTTATTGAGTGCTTACTGTGTGCAGAGCAGTGTATTAAGCGCTTGAGAGAGCCCAATACAACAGACTTTGTACATACGTTCCCTGCCCACAGTGATTCTAAAGAAGCTAAGTCTAGAGAGGTTACCTAAGAATGTAGCCCTGAGATTGTCGTAAGATATTAGATTCCAATGGGTTCTGATCCCAGTTCCGCCACTTGTCTGCTGCGTGACCTTGGATGAGTCACTTCTCTTCTCTGGGCCTCAGTTCCCTCATCTGGAAAATGAGGATTAAGACTGTGCCCCACTTGATTAGCTTCTATCTTCCCCAGAGTTTAGTATGCCCTCCCCCTAGCCTGGAGCTCCCTCCCCCACCATATCCACCAGACTACCCCTCTCCCCAACTTTAAAGCATTACTAAGATCACACCTTCTCCAAGAGGCCTTCCCTGATTAATCCCTCTTTTCCCCGGCTCCCTCTCTCTTCCGAGTCATCTATCCACCTCAATCTGTGGCCTTTGGCCATTCAGTAGTCACCCCAACCCTGTACATATCTTTAAATCATATAATAATGATAATAATAATAATAATAATAATAATGGCATTTATTAAGTGCATACTATGTGCAAAGCACTGTTCTAAGAGCTGGGGAGGTTACAAGGCGATCAGGTTGTCCCACGGGGGGCTCACAGTCTTAATCCCCATTTTTCAGATGAGGTCACTGAGGCAGAGAGAAGTGAAGTGACTTGCCCAAAGTCACACAGCTGATAATTGGCAGAGCCGGGATTTGAACCCATGAACTCTGGCTCCCAAGCCCAGGCTCTTGGCACTGAGCCATGCTGCTTCATAAATTACAAAATACTCCTTTCTTAATATTTACAGTATGCAAAGCACTCTACTAGGCACTTGGAAAGTACAGTTCAGCAATAAAGAGAGACAATCCTTGTCCATACCAGGTTTCCTCCAACCCCCCGTGTTCCCCCAAACCTTGTGAGGGCCAGGAATCTTTCTGCCGACTTTACACTCGGCCTGTGGGCCATTGTGAGGGGAGGATGGCAAATGTCCACTCATCAGCCCTAACCTGCGTTCTGTCTACCGACAAATTGGAGGCCTGAAGGGGAAGACTGTGATCATACCTGGCTCCTAAAGTCCATGTGTTTGGGATATTCATTCAGTGGTTTATTGCATGCTCACTGTAGGCAAAGCATGTATGAAGAGCTTGGAAGAGTTCGATATAACAGTCAACCAGCAAGCTTATTTTTTATTAACAATAATAATAATTACTATGGCATTTGTTGAACGTTTACTATGTGCCAGGCACGTACTAAGCACTGGGGTGGATACAACCAACGTCCCTGTCCCATGTGGGGCACACAGTCCCAATCCCAGTCCCATTTTACAGATGAGGCAACTGAGGCCTAGAGAAATGAATTGACTCACCCAAGGTCACACAGCAGACAAGTGGTGGAGCCGGGATTTGAACCCATGATCTTCTGACTCTCAGGCCTGGGCTCTATCCACTAGGCCATCCTGCTTTCTGAACACTTACTGTGTACAGAGCTAGTAATCAAAGGTACACACTATGCAGAGCAACCAATCATTGTTATTGATTGAGAGCTTGAGTGCAGAGCACTGTACTAAGCGCTTGGGATAGTACACTATAACAGAGTTGGTAAACCTTTGTTAAGTGCTTATTATATGCTAGGCACTCTACTAAAGCCCTGGGGTGGATACAAGCTAATCAGGTTGGACACAGTCCTTGCTCCACATGGGGCTCACACTCTTATCCCCATTTTACAGATGAGGGAACTGAGACACAGAGAATTTGCCCAAGGTCACACAGCAGACATGTAAGACATGGAAGACATGAGAAGCAGCATGGCTCTGTAGAAAGAGCCCGGGGTTGGGAGCCAGAGGTCATGGGTTCTAATCCTGGCTCCGCCACTCGTCAGCTCTGTGACTTTGGGCAAGTCACGTCACTTCTCTTCACTTTTTTCACATCGTGCCTTTGGGATCTGGGTCTGCACAGGCTCAGTGATAAAGATTATCAGTTTCTGGCGTGGTCCCCGTACTTGGTGCCCAAGCGGACGGGAGGGCATCTGCTCGGGCTGGGACTTTGTGTTCTTTCCCATTCCTCTCCCCCATCCTCACTCTGGAATTCTTCCCCCGGTGGGTTCCGTTCCTACCATTCATTCATTCAATCGTCTTTATTGAGTGCTTACTGTGTGCTAAGCGCGTGGGAGAGGACAGTACAACAAAGAACAGACACATTCCCTGCCCACCACGAGCTTACAGTCGGAGGGGGCGGGGGGGGGCAGTGGAGCCACTGTGAGGTAATTGGCTCCTGCAGATAGAAGATTCTCACTGTAGGCAGGGAATGTGTCTGTTTATTGTTGTATTGTAATAATAATACAATAATACAATCCTTCCCTTCCCCACAGCACCTGTATATATGTATATATGTCTGTACATATTTATTACTCTATTTATTTATTTATTTATTTATTCTACTTGTACATATCTATTCTATTTATTTTATTTTGTTAGTATGTTTGGTTTTCTTCTCTGTCTCCCCCTTTTAGACTGTGAGCCCACTGTTGGGTAGGGACTGTCTCTATATGTTGCCAACTTGTACTTCCCAAGCGCTTAGTACAGTGCTCTGCACACAGTAAGTGCTCAGTAAATATGATTGACTGATTGATTGATTGATTCTCTGGGCCTCAGTTACCTCATCTGTAAAATGAGGACGAAGAGTATGAGCCCCACATGGCACAACCTGATCACCTTGTATCCCCCCGAGCTTAGAACAGTGCTTTGCACATAGTAAGTGCTTAACAAATACCATAATAATAATAATAATAATAATTATTATTATTATTATGTAGTGAATCAGGATTAGAACCCAGGCCCTACTCCCAGGCCCGTGCTCTACCCAATAAGCCAAGCTATTTCTCTGTGATTTTTGCGATATGTGTCTATGAAGATATTCATGAAGTGCTCGCTATGTGCTAAACTCTGGGACAGAAACACGATCAACAGATTGGAAACAGAGGTTTATTCCCCACTTTTTACATGGCAAAATTGAGGCCCAGAGACATTAAGTGACTTAGAGAAGCAGTGTAGCCTACTGGAGATACCTGGGGCCTGGGCATCAGAAGGATCTGGGTTCTAATCCCAGCTCCACCACTTCTCTGCTGTGTGGCCTCGGGCAAGTCACTTAACTTCTCTGGGCTTCAGTTACTGCATCTGTAAAACGGGGATTAAGCCTGTGAGCACACGTGGGACAGGGACTGTGTCCAACGTGATTTGCTTGCATCTAAGCAGCTTGGCTCAGTGGCAAGAGCCCTGGCTTTGGAGTCAGAGGTCATGGGTTCAAATTCCGGCTCCACCACTTGTCAGCTGTGTGACTTTGGGCAAGTCACTTCACTTCTCTGGGCCTCAGTTACCTCATCTGTAAAATGGGGATGAAGACTTTGAGCCCCTCGGGGGACAACCTGATCACCTTGTAACCTCCCTAGTGCTTAGAACGGTGCTTTGCACATAGTAAGCGCTTAATAAATGCTATTATTATTATTATTATCTACCTCAGCACTTAGAACAGTGCCTTGCACTTTGTCAACACTTAAGAAATACCGTCAAAAAGGGCCTAAAATCCCACATCTTATTCAATTTGTGTCAAGTTATATAAAAAGCAACTGAGCATCCTCACTGTAGGAAAATGCCAATGTTTGACCTTTGGATCCAATACCTCTTACTGTTTAGAACTGTCAATTTTCAGAACTCTGCCTGCTTCTGAAAGGAAGGAAGGGTGAATGGAAGATTTATGGATTCAGGAAGATGTTTCAACCGTCCTCAAAAAGATGCTGATGTACTTTAAAAGGTCATTTGTTCATTCACTGCTATCGATTCAACTCCTACTGTGTGCAGAGCACTGGACCAAGAGGTGGTGAGGATGGTAGAGGAAGCTAACGTAGATGGGGTCTTTGAACTTCACATCTATATATATATATAGAAATATATATCTATCTATATATATAGGCCTTACCAGACTGAACCCCCTTCTTCCTCTCCTCCTCCCCATCCCCCCGCCCTACCTCCTTCCCCACCCCACAGCACCTGTATATATATTTTTGTATAGATTTATTACTCTATTTATTTTACTTGTATATATTTACTATTCTATATATTTTGTTAATGATGTGCATCTAGCTTTATTTCTATTTATTCTGATGACTTGACACCTGTCCACATGTTTTGTTTTGTCGTCTGTCTCCCCCTTCAAGACTGTGAGCCCGTTGATGGGTAGGGACCGTCTCTATGTGTTGCCAACTTGCACTTCCCAAGCGCTTAGTACAGTGCTCTGCACACCGTAAGCACTCAATCAATATGATTGAATGAATGAATGAATATACATTGAGAGAAGCGGCATGGCTCAGTGGAAAGAGCCTGGGCTTTGGAGTCAGAGGTCATGGGTTCAAAACCCGGCTCTGCCAACTGTCAGCTGTGTGACTTTGGGCAAGTCACTTGACTTCTCTGGGCCTCAGTTACCTCATCTGTAAAATGGGGATTAAGACTGTGAGCCCCCCGAGACAACCTGATCATCTTGTAACTTCCCCAGCTCTTCGAACAGTGCTTTGCACTTAGTAAATGCTTAACAAGTATCATCATCATCATTTAGTACACTTATTCATCTTTATTTATTACATTTATTTTTATTTATTTATATATTATATTTATATTACCAATGCTTATGTGTATATAAAATGGTATTTGTTAAGTGCTTACCATGTGCCAAGTTCTGTTCTAAGCACTGAGAGAGATACAAGGTAAATAGGCTGCCCCATGTGGGGCTCACAGTCTTAATCCCCATTTTACAGATGAGGTAATTGAGGCTCAGAGAAGTGAAGTGATTTGCCCAAGGTCACCTGGCAGACAAGTGGCAGAGCCAGGATTAGAACCCACGTCCTCTGACTCCCACGTCTGGGATCTTGCCACGAAGCCATGGGGAAGACAAGTGACACAAGGAAACAGTGGAACACCAAAGTAAACCAAGAAAACAGTGGTGGTAATAATAATAATAAAATAATAAAATAAAAATGAGGGAAAATGTAAAGCTACAGAAGAAGTGCTTTTAGGGTTGTCATTGCTGTGGCAGTTGAGAGAGTACAGAAGTCACAATGGACACATCATTTTTTGTGGTATTTGTTAAGTGCTATCTATGTGTCAAACACTGTTCTAAGAGCTGGGGTTGGCACAGTGGAAAGAGCCCGGGCTTTGGAGTCAGAGGTCATGGGTTCAAATCTCGACTCCACCAATTGTCAGCTGTGTGACTTGGGGCAAGTCACTTAACTTCTCTGGGCCTCAGTTCCCTCATCTGTAAAATGGGGATGAAGACTGTGAGCCCCGAATGGGACAACCTGATCACCTTGCAACCTCCCCAGTGCTTAGAACAATGCTTTGCACATAGTAAGTGCTTAATAAATGTCATCATTATTATTATTAATTAACAATAATTTATAAAATTATAAGTATAGTATTTCTTAAGTGCAAAGTAGGTGCCAAGCACTGTTGAAGTGACTAGAGTCCGGGCCTGGGAGACAGAAGGTCATGGGTTCTAATCCTGAATCTGCCATTTGTCTGCTGTGGGAAATTGGGTAAGTCACTTCACTACTCTGTGACTCAGTTCCCTCATCTATAAAATGGGGATGGAGACTGTGAGCTCTATGTGGGACCAAACTGATTTGCTTGTATCTACCCCAGCAATTAGTACAGTGCCTCACACACATTAAGTGCTTAACAAATAATAATGATGATGGTATTTGTTAAGTGCTTACTATGTGTAAAGCACTGTTCTAAGCGCTGGATATTATTATTATTATTATTATTATTATTATTGTTGTTGTTGTTGTTGTTGTTATTACTAAGCACTGCTAAATAATCAGGTTGGACACAGTTCCTGTCCCACGTGTGGCTCAAAGACTGAGCAGGAGAGAGTAGAATTTCATCCCTATTTTACAGATGAGAAAACTGAGGCACAGAGGAGTGAAGTGACTTGCCCAAGATCACACAGCAGGCAAGTGGCAGAGCTAGACTGCGAGCCCGTTGTTGGTTAGGGACTGACGCTATATGTTGCCAACTTGTACCTCCCAAGCGCTTAGTACAGTGCTCTGCACACAGTAAGCGCTCAATAAATACGATGGAATGAATGAATGAATGAATGAATGAATGAATGGGGTTCTTTCCACCAACTCTGCTGTCAGTTACTCAATCTGTCAGTCCTATTTACTGAGCATCTTCTGTACATATTCATTCATTTAATCATATTTGTTGAGTGCTTACTGTGTGCAGAGCACTGTACTAATCACTTAGGAGAGTACAAAAGAACAATAAACAGACCCATTCCCTGACCACAATGAGCTCACTGTCTAGAGGGGGATTTATTAATTTAATCTATTCATTCAATTGTATTTATTGAGTGCTTACTATGAGCAAAGCACTTGGAGAGTTATTAGCATTAGTTGATATGATCCCTGTCCTCAAGGAGTGAATGAAAAGCAGTTTGGCTCAGTGGAAAGAACCCAGGCTTGGGAGCCAGAGGTCATGGGTTCTAATCCTGACTCCACCACTTGTCAGCTGTGTGATTTGGGGCAAGTCACTTCACTTCTCTGGGCCACAGTTCCCTCATCTGTGAAATGGGGATTAAGACTGTGAGCCCCATGTGGGACAACTTGATCACCTTGTAACCTCCCCAGAACTGTGCACATAGTAAGTGCTTAATAAATGCCATTGTTATTATTATTATTATTTCACTTCTCTGGGCCTCAGTTCCCTCATCTGTAAAATGGGGGTTAAAACTGTGAGCCCCACAGAGGACAACCTGATCACCTTATATCCACCTTCCAATGCTTAGAACAGTGCTTTGCGCATAGTAAGTGCTTAACAAATGCCATCATTATTAATAATCTAGCTGGCTCCAATTTTCACCCAAGTAACACACGATCTTTAGAAAAAAAAACATCTCCAAGACGAGAAGAGGTTTAGGTGATTTTGAAAATCCACTAAAGCTTAAGGCTCCAACATGAAGAATTCTTTTCACAAGTGGCCTGGACAGAAATGGAATTTTTCTCCTTGCTTCAGTTTCAGGTAGAGCAGTGATGTGCTTGTCTTCTTATATGAGATGAAGAGACAGGGTTTCCATGACAACATAACAAAACAAAATGCAGGATGGAAGCTAGAATCATGAGCAGCGGAGCCCAAACTAAGGGTGAAATGAGGCTGGTGATGGCGAGGGAATGGGTGGGAGCAAAACATCCCCCCCCTTCTTCTATAAAGTGGCATTATGAGCTTGGGAAAAGAAAAACTCTCACCAGGCCAACCTGCTGACAGGAGGGCACATGTTTTTTAGACACCCTGGAGAGTTCCTTCCAGATCATCATCATCATCATCAATCGTATTTATTGAGCGCTTACTATGTGCAGAGCACTGTACTAAGCACTTGGGAAGTACAAATTGGCAACATCTAGAGACAGTCCCTACCCAACAGTGGGCTCACAGTCTAAAAGGGGGAGACAGAGAACAAAACCAAACATACCAACAAAATAAAATAAATAGGATAGATATGTACAAGTAAAATAAATAAATAGAGTAATAAATATGTACAACCATATATACATGTATACAGGTGCTGTGGGGAAGGGAAGGAGGTAAGACGGGGGGGATGGAGAGGGGGGCGAGGGGGAGAGGAAGGAAGGGGCTCAGTCTGGGAAGGCCTCCTGGAGGAGGTGAGCTCTCAGCAGGGCCTTGAAGGGCCTTCCAGATAGAAGGGTGCTGTGGAAAAAAATTCATTCAGTCATTCAATCGTATTTATTGAACGCTTACTGTGTGCAGAGCACTGTACTAAGATCTGGGAAAGTACAAGTCGGCAACATACAGAGAAGGTCCCTACCCAACAACGAGCTCGATCTTTAATTCCTCAGCCGTGTTCTATTCAGACAAATGTGTGTTTAAAACATTTCCTAATTCCCTAATCGTGTTCTATCCAGGCATATGAGGGTTGTGGGAAGACGACTGTGAGCCCGTTGTTGGGTGGGGATTGCCTCTATCTGTTGCTGATGCTTTCCAAGCACTTAGTACAGTCTTCTAGACCTTGAGCCCACCGTTGGGTAGGGACCGTCTCTATATGTTGCCAACTTGTACTTCCCAAGCACTTAGTACAGTGCTCTGCACACAGTAAGCGCTCAATAAATACGATTGAATGAATGAATGAATGCTCTGCACACAGTAAGCGCTCAATAAATATGATTGAGTGAATGAATATTCCCTAAGTCACTTAATGTGCTCTCTCCAGACAGATGGGCTCTGTGGGAAGAATGTTCCATAACTCCCTAAGATCATTTTATCAAATATTCCCTAATAATAAGCAGCGTGGCTTAGTGGAAAGAGCACGGGCTTGGGAGTCAGAAGTCGTGGGTTCTAATCCCGGCTCTGCCACTTGTCAACTGTGTGACTTTGGGCAAGTCACTTCACTTCTCTGTGCCTCAGTTACCTCATCTGGAAAACGGGGATTAAAGATTGTGAACCCCACATGGGACAACCTGATTACCTTGTATCTCCCTCAGCGCATAGAACAGTGCTTGACACATAGTAAGTGCTTAAATACCATTATTATTATTATTATTATTATTATTATTATTATTATTATTATTATTATTATTAACCCAACCCACAAACTTTGCTCCTCTAATGCCAATCTTCTCATCGCCTATCTCGCCACCAACCCCTAGCGCATGTACTACCTCTGGCCTGGAACGCCCTCCCTCTTCAAATCCCACAGACAATGACTCTCCCCCACCTTCAAAGCCTTATTGAAGACCCATCTCCTCTAAGAAGGCTTCCCTGACTGCACCCTCCTTTCCTCTTCTCCCACTCCCTTCTGCGTGACCCTGATTTCCTCTTTATTCATCCCCACTCCTAGCCTTACAGCACATATGTCCATATTCACAATTCATTTATTTATATTGATGTCTGTCTCCCCATCTAGACTTTAAACTCTTTTTGCTCAGCTAACGTGTTCGATTGTACTCTCCCTAGCGCTCTGCATAGAGTATTCATTCATTAATTCATTCATTTATTCAATCGTATTTATTGAGCACTTACTATGTGCAGAGCACTGTACTAAGCACTTGAGAAGTACAAGTTTGCAACATATAGAGACAGTCCCTACCCAACAGCGGGCTCACAGTCTAGAAGAGTAAATGCTCAAAAAATACCTATTGATGACTGTTTACTTGTTTTGATGCCTGCCTCCCCCCTCCTAGACTGTGAACCCAGTGTGGGCAGGGATTGTCTCGCTTTGTTGCCAAATTGTACTTTCCAAGTGCTTAGTATAGTGCTCTGCACATAGTAAGCATTCAATAAGTATGATTGAATGAACAATTGATTGATTAATTGATGGAGAAAACAACACAGCAGAGTTAGTAGACATTTTCCCTGCCCACATAGAGTTTACTGTCTAGCAGGTTACAGATAAAATAAAATAAATTTTCAGTTAGGAGAATGGGAGAGTATGAGGATATGTATAAAAGTGAAGCAGCATGGCTTAGTAGAAAGAGCACAGGCTTGGGAGTCAGAGGATGTGGGTTTTAATCCCAGCTCTGCTGCTTGTCTGCTATGTGACCTTGATCAAGCCACCTAACTTCTCTGGGCCTCAGTTATCTCATCTGGAAAATGGGGATTAAGACTGTGAGCCCCACGTGGGACAACCTGATTACAGTGCTTGGCAAATAGTAAGTGCTTAACGATCAATCAATCAATCAATTGTATTTATTGAGCACTTACTGTGTGCAGACCACTGTACTAAGCACTTGGGAAGTACAAGTTGGCAACATATAGAGACAGTCCCTATCCAACAGTGGGCTCACAGTCTAAAAGGGGGAGACAGAGAACATAACCAAACATGCTAACAAAATAAAATAAATAGAATAGATATGTACTAGTAAAATAAATAAATGAATAAATAGAGTAATAAATGTGTACGAACATATATACATATATACAGATGCTGTGGGGAAGGGAAGGCGGTAATATGGGGGGGATGGAGAGGGGGATGAGGGGGAGATATTCATTATTATTATTATAAGTGCTGTGTAGTGGAGTAGGAGATCTAAGTGCATAGGCAATGCAGAAAGGAGGGCAAAAAGGAAAAATGAGGGCTTAGTCTGGGAATGTGGGAAATAATTGTAGTATTTAATAATTGTGGTATGTGTTAAGCCCTTATCTGTGCAAAACACTGTTCTAAGTGCTCAGAAAGATACAAGGCAATCAGTTCAGATATAGTCCCTCCCCAACAGGAGTTCACAATCTAAGTAAGAGTAGGAACAGGTATTTGAATGCCCATTTTACAGATAAGTTAACCGAGGCACAGAGAAATGAAGTGACTTGCCCAATGTCACACAGCAGACAAATGGCAGAACTGGGATTAGAACCCATTACCTCTGACTCGCAGGCCCGTGCTCTTTCCACTAAGCCACGCTACTCCTCTAGACATCTGTTAAAGACAGCCATCTATTATTCATCGATAAAAGGAGACAGAAAACAAGGATATAACAGGTATGGGCATAATCACGGAATAGCTGAATAAATAATTGATTGTACGATTGAATAGCTGTAAGTGCTGACATGTAAGTGTAAGTGCTGAGGGACAGATAAGAGCAGCTCTTTCATTCATTCAGTTGTATTTATTGAGTGTTCACTGTGTGCCCTGTACTAAGCACTTGGGAAAATACAAAAGTAACGAGAGATAATCCCTGTCTACAACAAGTTCACAGTCTAGAGATGGAGAGAAAGACATCAATACAAATAAACAGACATCAATATAAGTAAATTAAATGACAAATTTATACATAAGTGCTGTGGGGCTGGGAGAGTGGAAGAGCAAAGGGAGCAAGTCAAGGTGATGCAGAAGGGAATGGGAGATGACGAATAGTGGGGTTTCATCTGGGAAGGCCTCTCTTGGAGGAGATGGGACTTCGGTAAGTCTTTGAAGCCAGAGAGAGTCATTGTCTGTTGGGTTAGAGGAGGGAGGGCATTCAGGCCAGAGGTAGGACGTGGGCCAGGGGTCGGCAGTGGGATGGGTGAGATGGAGGCCCAGTGAGAAGGTTAGCGGCACCAGAGGAGTGGAGTGTGTGGGCTGGGCTGGAGAAGGAGAAAAGCGAGGTGAGGCAGAAGAGGTTCAGGTGATGGACAGCTTTAAAAGCCAATGGTGAGGAGGTTTTGTGTGATACAGTGGTGGATAGGCAACCACTGGAGATTTTTTTTGGTGGGGTGAACATGCCCTGAACATTTCTGTAAAAAGATGATCCGGGCAGCAGAGTGAAGTATGGAATGGAGTAGAAAGAGTCAGGAGTTTGGGAGGTCAGAAAGGAGGCTGATGCAGTAATCTAGGCGGGATAGGATGAATGATTGTATTAATGTGGTAGCAGTTTGGATGGAGGGGAAAGAGTGGATTTTACCGATGTTGTGAAGGTGGGACTGACAGGATTTAGTGAGGGACTGAATATGTGGGTTGACTGAAAGAGAAGAGTCAGAAGACAGGAATAAAATCTCGTTATACAATCTTATCCTATACCCAGGTGAAGATGTGAGAATCATTTGCATAGAGGTGGTAGTTGAAGCCGTGGGAGTGAATGAGTTCTCCAAGGGGAGTGGATGTAGATGGAGAAGAGATGGGGACCAAGAACTGAGCCTTGAAGGACTCCTACAGTTAGAGGGTGGGAGACAGAGGAGGAGCCCAGCGAAGGAGACTGAGAACGAATGGCCAGAGAGCTAGGAGGAGATCCAGGAGAGGACAGTGTCAGTGAAGCCAAGATTGGATAACATTTCCAGGAGAAGGGGGCAGGCCGCAGTGTCGAAGGCAACTGAGAGGTCGAGGAGGATTAGGATGGAGTAGAGGCTGCTGGATTTGGTGATGAACATAAAGGTGAATGTAACCACATGATCACATGTGACTGACAAACCCCAAGTCACTCTAAAGGGACCCAGTTGGATCAGGAATTTCTAACGATAACTCAGATGTATTTATTGAATGCAAGCTAGGTGCGGAGCTCTTGATTTTCTAGTAAGGGAAGTAAGGGAAGCAGCGTGGGTCAGTGAAAAGAGCACGGGCTTTGGAGTCAGAGGTCAGGGGTTCAAATCCCAGCTCTGCCAATTGCCAGCTTTGTGACTTTGGGCAAGTCACTTCACTTCTCTGTGCCTCAGTTCCCTCATCTGTAAAGTGGGGATGAAGACTGTGAGCCCCCCATGGAAAAACCTAATCATCTTGTAACCTCCCTAGCGCTTAGAACAGTGCTTTGCACATTGTAAGCGCATAATAAATGCCATAATTATTATTATTAGTAGTAGCAGTAGAGGTGAAAGTGTTTGCCCTGGCCCGAATCATCAGGTAAACTTAGATCGTGGTAAATTATGCAGAACACATCCAGGACACTTTTTCTTTCCAAAGTTGGTTCATTAAGCCACGATTCAGGCAAGCTCACTGCAAGTAGTAGGGCAAATTATCAATATCCCAAGGAGTGCTTTTGTCAGTGAAAAGAAATGTGAAATGCGATGGTGGAAGTGTAAATAGGGAATGAGAATCCAGCCTAGGGAATGGTATTTTTCACTGAGAGTTCTCAGCCTCAGGCATGCTTTCTCATTTTCTGCTTAGCCCCCCTGCGTCAAACTCTTTTACCATCTCCCTGTTTCTCCTTATATCCGACAGACAATGACTGTCCCTGCTTAAAAGCCTTATTGAAGGCCCATCTCCTCCAAGAGGCCTTCCCTGACTAAGCCCTCCTTTCCTCTTCTCCCACTCCCTCTGTGTCACCCTGACTTGCTCCCTTTATTCATCCTCTCTCCCAGCCCCACAGCATTTATATACATAACAACAATTTATGTATTAATATTGATGTCTGTCTTCCTCCCTTTGACCCCATTGGTAAGCTCATTGTATAGGCAGGGAATGTTTCTGTTATACTGTTATGTCAAACTCTCCCAAGCACTTAATACAGTGTTCTGCACACAGTAAGCGCTCAATAAATACGATTGACTGGTCATGGCATCTTCTAAAGCTCTTCCTTGGGTCCTTTTGGCTTACCTATGCCTGAATCAGAACCCTGGGCCTGGAGTTGTTCTCCCTCCTACTTAGACTATTAGAGGGTTTGTTTCCAAAAGGATTATCTTGTATCTACCCCAGTGCTTAGTACAATGCCTGGTACTTAGTTAAGTGGTTAACAAATATCATCAAACAAACAAAAAAAAAGAGGACATGCTCATAGATGCCAAAGTGAAGGAGCTTGCTTGTGGGGAAGGAAATTAATTCAATGACAAATGAGAGGTTATAAAGAATTAATTAGGATGAATTGGTTAGAACACAGACCGTGGCCTATGAATGCGTTGAAATAACCAGAATACAAATTCTATTTTATAGCAACAACAGTAGTGTTTACTGAGCATCCAAGAAGCCTTAATAATAATAATGATAGTATTCGTTAAGTGCTTACTATATGCCAAGCATTGCTCTAAATGCTGGAGTCCATCTCCTCGCCCCCTCCTACCTCACCTCCCTTTTCTCCTTTTCCATCCCAGCCCACACACTCCACTCCTCTGGTGCCGCTGACCTTCTCACTGGGCCTTATTCTCGCCTGTCCTGCCGTCGACCCCCGGCCCACATCCTACATCTGGCCTGGAATGCCCTCCCTTCACGCATCCACCAAACTAGCTCTCTTCCCCCATTCAAAGCCCTACTGAGAGCTCACCTCCTCCAGAAGGCCTTCCCAGACTGAGCCCCCCTTTTCCTTTGCTCCTCCTCCCCTCCCCATCGCCCCACTCCCTCTTCTCTACCCCTGTCCCCGCCCCACAGCACTGTGTCTATATGTACATATTTATCATTCCATTTATTTTATTAATTATGTGTAAATATCTATAATTCTATTCATTTACATTGATGCTATTGATGTCTGTCCACTTGCTTTGTTTTGTTTTGTCTTCTGTCACCCCCCGTCTAGACTGTGAGCCTGTTGGGTAAGGATTGTCTCTATTTGTTGCCACATTGTACCTTCCAAGTGCTTAGTACATTTCATTCATTCATTCATTCATTCATTCAATCGTATTTATTGAGCGCTTACTGTGTGCAGAGCACTGTACTAAGTGCTTGGAAGTACAAGTTGGCAACGTATAGAGACGGTCCCTACCCAACATGGGGCTCACATTTCTCTGCACACAGTAAGCGCTCAATAAATACGATTAATTGAATGAATGAGTACAAGGTAATCAGGTTGTCCCACGCTGGGCTCATGGTCTTGATCCCCATTTTACAGAGGAGGGAACTGAGGCACAGCAAAGTGAAGTGACTTGCCTAAGGTCACAGGGATTAGACCGCACACCCTCTGATTCCCAAGGCCATGTTTTTACCTCTAAGCCACGCTGCTTCTCGTAGCCTTCTCTGACTGACATCTCATCTCCCCATCCTAGTCACCCTCCCTTCTTCAAAACTTCAGAACTTTGGTCTGAATCCCTTAAGTACTTTGATACTTAAGCCACCCAGCACTTAGAGAGAAGAGGGTCAGAGGTCACGGGTTCTAATCCCGGCTCCCCCACTAGTAACTTTGGGTAAATTACTTAACTTCGCTGGGCCTCAGTTACCTTATCTGTCAAATCGGGATTAAGACTGTGATCCCCTCGTAGGACAATCTGATAACTTTGTATCTATCCCAGCATGTAGAATAGTGCTTGGTACATAGTAAGCACTTAACAAATGCCATCATTACTATGTCCACGTCCTGATTCTCTGTTGCTTCCGTTATATGTAATTTATTTGAACAACCATCTCTTCAAATAGATTGAAAACACCTTGAGAGCTGGGAATGTGTCTATCACATTTTTTGTATGCACTCTACCAAGCGCTTATTACAGTCCTCTGCACACCATAAGTGCTCAATAAATAGCACTGATTGATTGATTGGTACTAAGCTCTTGGAAGGTTTATATGTTTTGTTTTGTTGTCTGTCTCCCCCTTCTAGACTGTGAGCCAACTGTTGGGTAGGGACCATCTCTATATGTTGCAAACTTGTACTTCCCAAGTGCTTAGTACAGTGGTCTGCATACAGTAAGCGCTCAATAAATACGATTGAATGAATGAATGAATGAATGAATATACAGAACAAGAGGCAGCATGGGGAGGCAGCAGGGAGCCATGAAAGAGCCGTGGGCAAGAAAGCCGGAGGTCCTGGGTTCGAGTCCTTGTTCTGACTCCCATTTCCTGAGTGGCCTTGAGCAAGTCACTTTACTTCCCCATGACTCAGTTTCCCCAACTGTAAATTAGAGGTAATTGTACCTGAACACTACATTACTTGTGAGGAGTAAATAACTAAATAATGTAAGGCACTTTGGTAATAAAATCACCACCTAGAAACTGCATGGCTTAGTGGAAAAAACATGGACTTGGGAGTTAGAGGATGTGGGTTCTAATCCCAACTCCTCCACTTCTCTGGTGTGTGACTTTTGGCAAACCACTTCACTTCTCTGGACCTTAGTTCCCTCGTCTGTAAAATGGAGATTAAGACTGTGAGCCACCCATGGGACAACCTGATTTCTTTGTATCTACCTCAGCGCTTAGAACAGTGCTTGGCACATAGTAAGGGCTTAACAAATACCATCATTATTATTATTACAGAACAAGAAAGTGACCCATTCATTCCCCAGAAGGAGTTGGCACTCTATGGGGAAGATGCAAAAAATATTTTAAAACAAATTAATCAAGATCACTATCTTGTGAATTCCTTCCAGAATTCAAGGAACCTAATTATTTGCAGAATTCAGATGAAACATGCATTTGGTCCCAATTTTCCATAAATGACAGCACGATGCTCTCTTCTTCCACTCCACCTCAATTTACAGTCTTAGTTTCTCCGAAAATCATTTTTCACTCTGCCTCTCATTATCGACTCTCTCACGATCAACAGCACGCTCACACCTTTCCTCCTATCTGGAACTCCCCTAATAGTAATAACTGCGTTATCCATTAACTGCTTACCATGCTCCAAACACTGTGGTAAGTGCGGACACAGATACAATTTAAGCACATAGAACACAGACTCATTCCTTCACGGGGCTCACAGATTAATGGAGAGAGAGAACAAGTAATTCAGTCCTGATTTTACAGACAAAGAAACTAAGGCATGGAGAAGTCAGTTGTCTTCACCGAGGTGATGCAGCAGACAAGTGGTGGGGTCAGGTTTAGAACCCAGGTCCTCTGACTCCCAGCCCCGTGCCCTTTCTACTATGCCATGCTGTTTTTCAGCGTCCTGCGTCTTTCCTCCCCATTTCAGATCTGCCAGTCCTAGTTCTCACCACCTTCAAAGCCCTTCCTAAATCACCGTGCCTTTCCTAAAATCATATTGCCTTCTGTCAGTCAGTCAATAGTATTTATTGAGTGCTTACTGAGTACAGAGCACTGTACTAAGCCTTGGGAGAGCAGAATATAACAATAAATGGACATATTTCCTGCCCAAATAAATTACAGATATGTCCATAAATTCTGTGGGGTTGGAAAGGGGGGATTTATCTTCCCTCCCAAACCCTGCCCTCTCCCTGACTTTCCCGTCACTGTAGACAGCACTACCATCCTTCCCGTCTCACAAGCCCGCAACCTTGGCGTCATCCTTGACTCCGCTCTCTCGTTCACCCCTCACATCCGATCCATCACCAAAACCTGCCTGTCTCACCTCCGCAATATCGCCAAGATCTGCCCTTTCCTCTCCATCCAAACTGCTACCTTGCTGGTTCGATCTCTCATCCTAACCCGACTGGATCCAACCCGATTTGCTTGTATCCACCCCAGCGATTAGTACAGTGCCTGGCACATAGTAAGTGCTTAACACATACCATGAGCTCAGAGTCTGGGGTTGGGGGCAGGAAGACAGACAACAGCACAACTAAAAATACATCAAGACATCAAAACGAGTATACAAGAGAAATGAATAAAATGACAGCTATGTAATAAACTCTCTGGGGCAGGGAAGGGGGGAAGAGCAAAGGGATTGAGTCAGGGTGACGTGGAAGGGAGTGGGAGATGAGGAAAATTGGGGCATAGTATGGCCCTCTTCTCTCCTCTCCTTGAGAAGCAGTGTGGCTTCGTAGCAAGAGCCCGGGCTTGGGAGTTCTAATCCCGGCTCAGCCAATTGTGTGCTGTGTGACTTTGGGCAAGTCACTTCACTGGGCCTCAGTTCCCTCCTCTGTAAAATGGGGATAAAGACTGTGAACCCCATGGGGGACAACCTGATAACTTTGTATCTACCCTAGTGCTTAGAATAGTGCTTGGCACACACAGTAAATGCTTAATACCATTATTATTATTATTATTACTATTTGTGGATAGATGTGTCAGTCAATCATCAATCAATGTTATTTACTGAATGCTCACTGCATGCAGAGCACTGTACTGTGTTTAAGGAAAGTAGACATGGTATTGTAGTCTCCCAAGTATTTAGTGCCGTGTTCTGCACACAGTAAGCGTATAATCACTGGGAAGGAGGCCTTCCCAGACTGAGCCCCCTCCTTCCTCTCCCCCTCCTCATCCCCCCCGCCCTACCTTCTTCCCCCCTCCACAGCACCTGTATCTATGTTCGTACAGATTTATTACTCTATTTATTTTACTTGTACATATTTACTATTCTATTTATTTTATTTTGTTAATATGTTCTGTTTTGTTGTCTGTCTCCCCCTTCTAGACTGTGAGCCCGCTGTTTGGTAAGGACCGTTTCTATATGTTGCCGACTTGGACTGCCCCAGCACTTGTTACAGTGCTCTGCACACAATAAGTGCTCAATAAATACTATTGAATGAATGAATGAATAATCACTGTGTTTGATTGATTGATTTGGCTTCTGAATACTCTTCCAGGCACTTAGTTCCTTGCTGATTGAGCCTCACGTGAAGCTACGGACTGTCTATATAATATGAAAATAATCTCTCGAGCAAGTTATCCACAGTCAGTTAACTTCCTAGCAGTGAAGATTGAAACTGGAATAATTTCTTGAAGAAAATCATAGTCTCCTCAGAGATTCCAGGTTGCTTGACACCAACACAAGTGTTTTCAGAAGGAAATGATTCTTTTGGTGTGGGAGGGATGAATTATCCATATCTTTTAATGGGATGAGGAAATGATCTTCAACTCTGAATTACTCACGGAAAGAGGAGATCGGGATAGCATCGTTAGGCGAAATCTGCAAAAAATATGGAAACCCAAATTTGGCCTCATTTCAATCCAGTTCTTGATCCAACCTTTTCCCGAAACTCCTGACTAATAGCCCAAGACACCTCCTTTCCCTTTCCTCTGCTTAACCTTGGTTACAAGTGCCAACTTCGGTGTGACCATCAAAATGCAGTATTCATGAGGACTAAGAGGGGAAGACAATGCGAAAATGAAATGAGTCTTTTCCTAATAATTGAGCCTGACCTGACAGACTGGCTCCCCGTAGAGTAAGCGCCTGATAAATGCTATCGATTGATTTTTATTGAAGCGGTGGAGCCAGGATGAGAACTTAGATCCCATCTTCAAACTCTGCTGCTTCCCTCTACCCATAATTTATTGTAGTGACAGTCTCTCTGCCTATGCTGTGAGCAGGGATCATGCCTGTTCCCTCTGTTGTACCTCTCCAAACACTCAATTCAGTGCTCTGTGCAGATAAAGCTCTCGATAAATACTTTGATCGATCATACTCTATACACAGTAAGCACTCAATAAATGCCATGGAGTGATTGACAGATTTTGCCTAGTCTTAGAATCAAAGCTGTCTTCCGGAGAACTTAGGATAACCAGGGGTGAATTCATTCATTCATTCATTCATTCATTCAATCATATTTATTGAGTGCTTACTGTGTGCAGAGCACTGTACTAAGTGCTTGGGAAGTACAAGTCGGCAACATTTAGAGACAGTCCCTACCCGACAACGGGCTCACAGTCTAGAAGGGGGAGATGGACAACAAAACAAAACATGTAGACAGGTGTGGAAATCGTCAGAACAAATAGAATTATAGCTCTATGCACATCATTAACAAAATAAATAAAATAGTAAATATGTACAAGTAACAAATAGAGTAATAAATCTGTACAAATATATACAAGTGCTGTGGGGAGGGGAAGGAGGTAGGGCGGCAGGAGGGGGGATGGGGAGGAAGAGAGGATGAGGTGAACTGAATTTTGTCCATAGGCAGAGAGGATTAAAAGACATCTCACATCAGCTTACAACTTGTTTTTTTTTATGCTCTTGCAGACCTCCGATAGTTGACTTGGAAACCATGAAGAAAATAAGCCTTCATGGAGGGAGATATCGTTTGGAGCCAGATTTGTTTTAAGCGAAAGGAACACCATCTGAGGAAATGTCAGAAACGATTTGGATTTCAGGACTCATCTAATTAAAACATCAAGGTGACTCTCCCATCACAAAGCTATGATAAATGTGCCCTCCTAGTTCTTAATTAAAATAGCATAGTCCGGGAATCCAGATACCTGAGTCATAGATATCTTCAGAAATGGTGACATCAATCGATCAGTCATCTACTGAGTGAGCAACTCCTTACTTAGTTCAGAGCACTGTACTAATTGCTTGGGAGACTACAACATAGTCAAGACTGGGAGCTTATTATCGAATAGGAAAGACAGAAGAGAATTATGTACATTACTATGGGAAAAAAGGAGGAAGTAGAATGTGTCAGAAATTAGTAGTAAACTTTACCATCGGTGGAATCTTCAACAAATGTATGATTCTTCAGTCAGTCAATCAATGATATTTATTGAGCATTTGCTATGTACAGCGACTATGCTAAGTGCCTGGGAAAGTATAATACAACACAGAAGACCTGTTACCCACCCACAGTGAGCTTACAGGCTAGAGAAGGAGACAGACATTAATGCAATATAAAGATGTGTACATGAATGCTGTGGGATTGAGAGTAAGGTGAATACCAAATCCCCACAGATTACAGATCCAAGTGGATCAGGATTCAGAGGTGAGAGGGAGCCCGGGAAAAGAGAGCTTAACTGGGGAAAGCCTTCTGGAGGAGATCTGACTTTAGAAATGCTTTGAAGGTGGAGAGGGTGCCCATTGTTGGGTAGGGACTCTCTCTATGTGTTGCCGACTTGTGCTTCCCAAGAACTTCGTACAGTGCACTGCACATGGTAAGCGTTCAATAAATACAATTGAGTGAATGAATGAATGAGGGAATTCCAGGCTAAGGGTAGGATGTGGGAAAGAGATTGGTGGCGAGATAGATGAGATCTGGACACAGTGAGGAAGTTGGCGCTGGAGGAATGAAGCTCTAGGGCTGCGCTGTAGTAAGAAATCATCAAGGTAAAGTATTCACTCATTCATTCAATCATATTTACTCATTCAATTCATTCAATCGTATTTATTGAGCGCTTAGTGTGTGCAGAGCACTGTACTATGTGCTTGGGAAGTACAGGTCGGCAACATATAGAAACGGTCCCTACCCAACAATGGGCTCACTCATTCATTCATTCAATCATATTTATTCATTCAATTCACTCAATCATATTTATTGAGTGCTTACTATGTGCAGAGCACTTGGGAAAGTACAATACAACAGTCAGCAGTGACATTCCCTGCCCACAACGAGCTCGTAGTCCAGGGTAGGGGAGATAGACAACAATAAAAAATAAATAAAATTACAGATATATACAGAACGGCTGTGGGGCTGGGAGGGGAGAAGAGCAAAGTGCTCAGTAAAATTACAGATATATAAATAAGTGCTTTGGGGAAGGAGGGGACAAGGTAAATGAGGGTTTTAAAGCCGATGGTAAGGAGTTTCTGCTCAATGCAGAGGTGGATTGGCAACCACTGGAGGTTCTTAGGGAGTGGGAAGTGAACTGAACATTTTTTTGGAAAAATCCAGGCAGCAGAGTGAAATGTCAATCAATCAGTCAATCAATCATATTTATTCAGCGCTTACTGTGTGCAGAGCACTATATTAAGTGCTTGGGAAGTACAAGTTGGCAACATGTAGAGACAGGCCCTACCAAACAGTGGGCTCACAGTCTAAAAGGGGGAGACAGAGAACAAAACCAAACATACTAACAAAATAAAATAAATAGAATATGTCGACTGGAATGGGGAGAGATTTGAAAAAAGGAGGTCAGTGAGAAGGCAGAGGCAGTAGTAAAGGGAAGAAGTACCATAGATCTACTGATAAAGGGTACAAATCCAAGTGCCAGGATAATACAGAAAGGAAAGGGAGTAGGGAAAAGAAAAACAAATAAATTACAGCTATGGACATAAATGTTGTGAGGCTGGGATGGGGGAATGAATAAAGGGAGCAAGTCAGGGTGACATAGAAGGGAGTGGGAGAATAATAATGATAATAATAATAATGATGGCATTTATTAAGCACTTACTATGTGCAAAGCACTGTTCTAAGCACTGGGGAGGTTACAAGGTGATCAGGTTGTCCCATGGTGGGGCTCACAGTCTTAATTCCCATTTTACAGATGAGGGAACTGAGGCACAGAGAAGAAGAGAGGAGGTGTTAATCAGTGAAGGCCTATTGGAGAAGATGTGTCTTCAATAAGCGCTCAATAAATATGATTGATTGATTGATTGATTGATTGATTCAATAAAGCTTGGAAAGAGGGAAGAGTCATTGTCTGTCAGATATTCATTCAGCCGTATGTATTGAGCACTTACTGCATGCAGAGCACTGTACTAAGTGCTTATGAGGAGGGCAAGGTGTTCCAGGCCAGAGGCAAGATGTGGGTGAGGGGTCGGAGGAGAGATAGATGAAATCGAGGTATAATGGGAAGGTTAGCATTAGAGGAGCAAAGTGTGTGGGCTGAGTTCATTCATTCATTCATTCAATCGTATTTATTGAGCGCTTACTGTTTGCAGAGCACTGTACTAAGCCCTTGGGAAGTACAAGTTGGCAACATATAGAGACGGTCCCTACCCAACAGTGGGCTCACAGTCTAGAAGGGGGAGACAGAGAACAAAACAAAACATATTAACAAAATAAAATAAATAGAATAAATATGTACAAATAAAATAAATAAATAGAGTAATAAATATGTACAAACATATATACATATATACAGGTGCTGTGGGGAGGGAAAGGAGGTAAGGCAGGGGGATGGGGAGGGGGAGGAGGGGGAGAGGAAGAAGGGGGCTCAGTCTGGGAAGGCCTCCTGGAGTTGGAATTAGGGGTCTAGAGGGGGAGTCAGACAATTAATCAAGAGAAGCAGTGTGGGTCAGTGGAAAAGAGCACAGACTTTGGAGTCAGAGGTAATGGGTTCAAATTCTGGCTCCACCAATTGTCAGCTGTGTGACTTTGGGCAAGTCTCTGGGCCTCAGTGACCTCATCTGTTAAATGGGGATGAAGACTGTGAGCACCCCGTGGGACAACCTGATCACCTTGTAACCTCCCCAGCACTTAGAACAGTGCATTGCACATAGTAACTGCTTAATAAATGGATTATTATTATTATTAATATGAATAAATGGAAGCAGGACATCTCCTTGATTTGTTGTTCCCATTTTCCCGGCCACAGCATTTTAAACCTTTTTTCTTTAGGAAGAAATTAATCTCAACAAAATATTGAGCCCAAATGTTCCATCAGTGGGAAGCTTTAATTCCATTATTATTGGAAGGTGTAGTACATTTCAGTGGTTCCTTTTTAGTTTAACACTCCTTTCAAATCATAACGCATGCTCAATAGAATAATAATAATAATAATAATAATAATAATAATAATAATAATAATAATGGCATTTATTAAGTGCTTACTATGTGCAGAGCAGATTTCTAAGCGCTGGGTAGATTACAGGGCGTTCAGGTTGTCCCACGTGGGGCTCACAGTCTTAACCCCCATTTTACAGATGAGGTAACTGAGGCCCAGAGAAGTGAAGTGACTTGCCCAAAGTCACATAGCTGGCAACTGGTGGAGGTGGGATTTGAACCCATGACCTCTGACTCCCAAGCCCGGGCTCTTTCCATTGAACCACTCTGCTTCTCCAGCCACTCTGCTTCTCCATTTCATTTTTATTGGAAGGTGAAGTATATTTCAGTGGTTCCTTTTTTAGGTTAACACCTCTCTCAAATCATAACGCGTGCTCACTATGAAATGGCAAGACAAGGTGAAGAACAATAAAGCGTTGGAATATAGACGATCTCCTAACATCCAACCTCCGCTCGCTTCAACCCAGCTACCCTGGGTGAGATGTCTGAGCCAAATTAGCCACAGCAGGTGACCCAAACAGCTGCTACGTGGAGATCTAAAACTGGGAAGACGATAACCAGGAGGACAGAGGCGGCACTTTGAGAACATGATAAAACAAAATCTTAGAAAACACTTCATCCCAGCTGAGAACTGTGAGTTCCCTGGCTTAGGATGGTGCATTGCCATGAAGAAAGAATCAGCTCTTTTTGAGTAAAAACTTTATTCCTTCATTTTATCGTATTTATTGAGTGCTTACTGTGTGCAGAGCACTGTACTAAGCGCTTGGAAAGTACAATTCAGCAACAAATAGATACGATCCCTACCCACAACGGGCCCACAGTCTCAAATATATTTATAGTTCTTTTTGATTCTAGTTCTAATTGAATGTAACAATAATAATAATGATAATAATAAACCTTCTCGCTGTGCCGCGATCTCATCTATCTCCCCGTCAACCCCTCACCCACGTCCTGCCTCTGGCCTGGAATGCCCTCCCTCCTTCAAATTCTTATTGAGGGCAATTTCCTCCAAGAAACCTTCCCTGACTAAACCTCCCTTTCCTCTTCTCCCACTCCTTTCTGCATCGCCCTGACTTGCTACCTTTGTTCATACCCCCTCCCAGCCCCACGCCACTTATAATAATAATAATAATGACATTTATTAAGCAATTACTACGTGCAAAGCACTGTTCTAAGCTCTGGGGTGGTTACAAGGTGATCGGGTTGTCCCACATAGGGCTCACAGTCTTAATCCCCATTTTACCGATGAGGTAACTGAGGCACAGAGAAGTGAAGTGACTTGCCCAAAGTCACACAGCTGACAATTGGCGGAGCTGGGATTTGAACCCATGACTTCTGACTCCAAAGCCCTTGCTCTTTCCACTGAGCCACACTGCTTCTCACTTATGTATGTACCTGTCATTTATTTATTTATATTAATGTCTGTCTCCCTTCTTCTAGACGGAAAGTTCGTTGAGGACATGGAATGTGTCTGTATACTGTTGTATTGTACTCTCCCGAGCGCTTAGTACAGTGCTCTGTACATAGTGAGTGCTTGATAACTTTGATTAAATGAATGAATAATGATAGTAAACACTGAGGTAGGTAGAAAATAATCAGGTTCCACATGGGGCTCAGTGTCTAAATAGAAGGGAGAACAGGCATTGAATCCCCATTTTGTAGATGAGGGAACTGAGACACAGAGAAGTGACTTACCCAAGGTCACACAGCAGATCAGTGGCAGAGCTGGGGTTAGAACAGACCTGGGAGAAAGAAAGATCTGGGTTCTAATTCCAGCTCTGCCATGTCTTCTGTGTGACTTCGGGCAAATCACTTCATCCCTTCAGGTCTCTGTACTTCAGTTACCTCGTCTGTAAAATGGGAATTAAGACTTTGGGGAGGGAGGGTGTTTGAGGCCAGAGGCAGGACGTGGGCTAGAGGATGGCAGCAAGATAGACGAGATGGGGGGACAGTGAGGAGGTTGGCACCAGAGGAGCAAAGTGTGTGGACTGGGCTGGAGAAAGAGAGAAGGGAAGTGAGGTAGGAGGGGGCACGGGGATGGACGGCTTTAAGCCAACGATGAGGAGTTTTTGTTTGTTGTGGAGGTTGATGGGCAACCCCTGGAGATTCTCGAAGAGTGGAGAAACATGGTCTGAATGTTTTTGTAGAATGACATGTGGACTGGAGTGGGAGACACAGGAGGCTGGGAGGTCAGCAAGGAGGCTGATGCAGGAATCTAGGCGGGAGAGGATAAATGCTGGGATTAACTCTTCCTCTAGACTGTGAGCTCACTGTGGGCAGGAAATGTGTCTGATGCTTTATTGTACTCTCCCAAGCACATAGTACAGTGCTTTGCACGTAGTAAGGGCTCAATAAATACGACAATGAAATGAATTAACGTGGTAGCAGTTTAGATGGAGAGGAAAGGGTGGACTTTAGTGATGTGAAGGTTGAACCAACGGGATTTAGTGATATCTTGAATATGTGGGTCGAATGAGAGAGAGGAATCAAGGACAATGACAAGGTTATGAGTTTGTGAGGCAGGAAGGATTGTGGTGCTGTCTACAGTGATGGAATAGACGGGGGAAGGGCAGAGTTTGGTTAGGAAGATAACGTGTTCTGTTTTGGACGTCTTAAGTTTGAGGTGATGGGAGGACGTCCAAGTAGAGATGTCTCAAAGGCAGGAGGAAATGCAAGATTGCAGAAAGGAAGAGAGATATCAGGCCTGGAGAGGTAGATTTGGGAATCATCCGCATAGAGGTGGTTGTTGAAGCCATGGCAGTGAATTTAGTTCTCCAAGGGAGGGGGTGGAGGTGGAGAATAGAAGAGAACCCAGAATTGACCCCTGAGGGACCCCCACAGCCAGGGCCTGGGAAGCAGAGGAGGAGCCTATGAAAGAGACTGAGAATGAGCAGAGCGATAGGAGGAAAACCCAGAGAGGACGGTGTCAGAGAAACTGAGGTTCAATCAGTCAATCGATCAATCATATTTATTGAGCATCTACTGGGTGCTGAACACTTACTAAGCATTTGGGAGAGAACAGTATAATAATAAGAGACACAGTCCCTGCTCACAATGAGCTTATTCCCCCAAGCACTTAGTACAGAGCTCTCTGTAGCCAGTGAGTGGTCAGTAAATACCTTTGATTGATTGATCATCTAAAAAGTAGGGATAATCAAGATAATAATAATAATATTAATAATTGTGGTATTTTGTTAGGCACTTACTATTTGCCAGGCCCTGTTCTAAGCACTGGAGTAGATACAAGATAACTGATTTGGACAAAATCCCAGTCCCATGTGGGACTCACAGTCTCAATCCCCATTTTATAGTGAGGTAACTGAGGCCCAGAGATGTGAAATGACTTGCCCAAGGTCACCAAGCAGACAAGTGGTGGAGCCGGGATTTGAATCCAGGTCCTTCTGACTCCCAAGCCCTTCATCTATCCACTAGGCCATGGGTGGGACCAGTGTGGAACAGGGACAGTCTTCTAGACTGTGAGCCCACTGTTGGGTAGGGACCGTCTCTATATGTTGCCAACTTGTACCTTCCAAGCGCTTAGTACAGTGCTCTGCACACAGTAAGTGCTCAATAAATACGATTGATTGATTGATTGATTGATTGACCACATCCCATGTCTTAACCTTGTATCAATCCCAGAGTTTAATGAGTGCTTAGAAAACATACCAGTTATGATTGTAGAGAGACAGCATGGCATCATGAGAAGCAGAGTGGCATAGGGGCTACAGCCTGGGCCTGGGGGTCAGAAGGTCATGGGTTCAAATCCCAGCTCCCATTTTAGTCCACATTTTCCAGATGAGGTAACTGAGGCACAGAGAAGTGCAGTGACTTGCCCAAAGTCACACAGCAGATAGGTGGCTGAGCTGGGATTAAAATCCATGACTTCCTGACTCTCAAGTCCGGGCTGTAGCCACTATACATACTCCTTTTACAGATAATGAGATCCTTGAGTCTTCTAGATTGTAAGCCCATTGTTGGGTAGGGACCATCTCTATATGTTGCCAACTTGTACTTCCCAAGTGCTTAGTACAGTGCTCTGCACACAGTAAGCACTCAATAAATTCGATTGAATGAATGAATGAATGAATGAATGAGTGAGTGCAGGAGTTGTTTGTATTATTTCTAGTACTATGTGCTCTGCACATACTAAATGTTCAGTAAATACTACTGTTATAATAATTGTAATATATTTGGCCTGCAATCTCACCATTGGAGTTGCTGTTTTTGAACTGAAGAAAACACACTACTAGTATTATAATAATAATGGCATTTATTAAGCACTTACTATGTGCAAAGCACTGTTCTAAGCGCTGGAGGGGTTACAAGGTAATCAGGTTGTTCATTCATTCATTCATTCATTCAATTGTATTTATTGAGCGCTTACTGTGTGCAGAGCACTGTACTAAGTGCTTGGCAAGTACAAGTTGGCAACATATAGAGACGATCCCTACCCGACAGCGGGCTCACAGTCTAGAAGGTTGTCCCACGGGGGGCCCACAGTCTTTATCCCCAGTTTACAGATGAGTAACTGAGGCCCAGAGAAGTGAAGTGACTTGCCCAAAGTCACACAGCTGACAAGTGATGGAGCAGGGATTTGAACCCATGACCTCTGACTCCAAAGCCCGGGCTCTTTCCACTGAGCCACGCTGCTTCTCTACTAATAATACTACCATTATTATTACTACTACTATTACCACTACTGCTTCTAGTACTAATACATCTGACCTCTAGAACAGTCAGACCTCCATACACATATGATTAGCAAATTGATTTTTTTCTCATTCACCGCACCAAATAATAGCCCGTGAGTGTGTCAGTAGGATTCTGTATTCCCTTTTGTTTGGCTCCAATTGCCTTCTGACTTTCTCTCTTTGGTAACTGACACAAAACAGAATTCTGACTATTTGGTGAGAGGTTTTCCGTACAGTTAAAATGCCTCCTCTTTAATTGCAGCTTTTTAGAGTGAAAATAGCACGACACCTCTATCCGGCTCGCCGTCTCACGCGGCGAATTAATTTCAATACGCAGCGTTCACCTTTAAAGGGAATAAAGGAGATCCTGAGTTGGGTTTTAAATATTCATAAAACGGCTTAATTTTTATCCAAATCAAAATAAGGGAAAACCGGTGGCCCGCCTTAAGGGCAGGGAATAAAGGAAAGACTTGAATCCCCGAAAATGTCAATTTCAAATGGTTCCTATATGTCAGAGCACCGCAGGGGAGACCGCAACGGGAGAAGGCGGAAACAGAGGAATGGGAAAACTGAGCAGCTTTCTGAGGTCAGATGGTAACGCTTGACAAGCAGAGTACATTTACAAAGAATCACTTGGATTTTAGCAGTTCTCCTGTAGGAGCCCAGATTTTCGTTTTCTGTGGCGTTTTTCCTTCATGCGGTTAACGGTTCTCCTCAGACGCCCGTGGCACCATGGATAGAGCCTGGGCCTCGGAGTTAGGAGGACGTGGGTTCTAATCCCTGCTCCACCGCTTGTCTGCTGTGTGACCCTGGGCAAGTCACTTCTTTTCTCTGGGCCTCACTTACCACATCTGTAAAATGGGGATGAAGATTGTGAGCGCCACATGGACTGTTCCGGTGGATTAGCTTTTATCGACCCCATTGCTTAGAACAGTGCCTGGCACATAGTAAGTGCTTAACAAATACATCTAAGAGAAAAACAAAAAAACAAACTATTGGCTTATAGTTCTGTACCAAATAGGTGCGAATTCGTGGGAAATGATGAGGTCTCTTCCATGAAGAATGAAGTTCATTCATTCATTCATTCATTCATTCGTATCTATTGAGTGCTTACTGTGTGCAGGACACTGTACTAAGTGCTGCACTATTGTACTAAGAGTACAATATAACAATAAACAGACCCACCTCCTGCCCACAACGAGCTTACAGTCTAGACAGGGGAGACAGATAATAATATCTGGAGAAGCAGTGTGGCTCAGTGGAAAGAGCACGGGCTTTGGAGTCAGAGGTCATGGGTTCAAAATCCGGCTCTGCCAATTGTCAGCTGTTTGACTTTGGGCAAGTCACTTCACTTCTCTGGGCCTCAGTTACCTCATCTGTAAAATGGGGATTTAGACTGTGAGGCCCCTCTGGGACAATCTGATCACCTTGTAACCTCCCCAGCAATTAGAACAGTGCTTTGCACGTAGTAAGCTCTTAATGAATGCCATTATTATTATTATTATTATTATTATTAATATAAATATCAGCCTCAGTCTGCAGAGTTCAGGATCAAAAGCAGGGTAGCCTAGTAAGAAGAAGTGTGGCTTAGTGGATAGAGCAAGGGCCTCAGTGTCAGAAGGGCCTCAGTTCTAATCCCCTTTCTGCCACTTGTCTGCTGTGTCTGTCTGTCTGCTGCTTGTCTGCTATTCCTTCTAGACTGTGAGCCCACTGTTGGGTAGGGACTGTCTCCATATGTTGCCAACTTGTACTTCCCAAGCGCTTAGTACAGTGCTCTGCACACAGTAAGCACTCAATAAATACGATTGAATGAATGAATGAATGAATGAATGAATGAATGAATGAATGAATGTGTGGTCTTGGACAAGTTGCTTCAATTCTCTGGTCCACGGATACCTCATCTGTAAAATGGGGATGAAGACTGTGAGCCCCATGTGGGATATGGACTGCATCCAACCCGATCATCTTGTACCTACCCCAGCACTTAGTACAGTGCCTGGCACATAATAGGTGCTAAATAAATACCATCAAACAGACAGTGTCTGTGGTTCGGGTGGCGTAAATTGATTTCCCTTGTCACTGCCCACTGTTTCCCAGTGTTTTGGTCAGGGGTTCAGGGCCTGGCAAAGGACTCAGAAAAGGCCCGCCTACTTATAGTCAAAGTGTCCAGAGCATAGTGCCAACCCTGGGCCGGAGTGCTGTGACCGGACCAGTGGTTTTCTTGGTAGCTGCTGTAATCTTTTAAAAATTATTATTATTAACCATAATAATAATAGTAATAAAAATAATAACTATGGTACTTGTTCATTCATTCATTCAATTGTATTTATTGAGTGCTTACTGTGTGCAGAGCACTGTACTAAGCGCTTGAGAAGTACAAGTTGTCAACATATAGAGACGGTCCCTACCCAACAGTGGGCTCATAGTCTAGAAGGGGGAGACAGAGAACAAAACAAAACATATTAACAAAATAAAATAAATAGAATAAATATGTACAAATAAAATAAATAAATAGAGTAATATATATGTACAAACATATATACATATATACAGGTGCTGCAGGGAGGGGAAGGGGGTAAGGTGAGGGGGATGGGGGGAGGGGGAGAGGAAGGAGGGGGCTCAGTGTGGGAAGGCCTCCTGGGGGAGGTGAGCTCTCAGTAGGGCTTTGAAGGGAGGAAGAGAGCTAGCTTGGTGGATGTGCGGAGGGAGGGCATTCCAGGACAGGGGAGGACGGGGGCCAGGGGTCGACGGCGGGACAGGCGAGAATGAGGCCCAGTGAGGAGGTGAGTGGCAGAGGAGCGGAGGGTGTGGGCTGGGCTGGAGAAGGAGAGAAGGGAGGTGAGGTAGGAGGGGGCGAGGTGATGGACAGCCTTGAACCCGAGGGTGAGGAGTTTTCGCCTGATGCGTAACTTGTTAAGCACTTATTATATGCCAAGCACTGTTCTAATAAAAATAATGTATTGAAGGCAGGAGGAGATGTGAGACTGGAGAGAGGGGGAGAGATCAGGGCTGGAGATGGAGATTTGGGAATTATCTGCATAGAGGTGGTCATTCAAGCCATGGGAGCAAATGAGTTCTCTAAGGGAATGGGTGTAGATGGAGAATGGAAGGGGACCCAGAACTCAGCCTTGAGGGACCCTCCACACAGTTTGGGGGTGGGAGGCAGAAGAGGAGCCCACAAAAGAGATGGAGAATGAACGGCCAGAGAGGTAAAAGGAGAACCATGAGAGGATGGAGTCTGTGAAGCCAAGGTTGGATAGTGTTTCTGGGACAAGGGGTTAGTCCACAGTGTCAAAGTCATCTGAGAGGGCCAGGAGGATTAAGATGGAGTGTTTAAATGCTGTGTGCCAAGCACTGTTCTAAGTACTGGGATAGATTCATTCACTCAATCACAATTATTGAGCACTTACTGTGTACAGACCACTGTACTAAGTGTTTGGGAGAGAACCATACAACAATACAAGTAAACAACAATACAACAATAGATACGATCGGGTTGGACACAGTCCCTGTCCTACATGAGGCTCACAGTCTCAATCTTCATTTTTGCAGATGAGGTAATTGAGGCCCAGAGAAGTGAAGTGACTTGTTCAAGGTCACACAGCAGATATGTAACAGAGCTGGGATTGGAATCCAGGTCCTTCTAACTCCCAGGCCTGGGCTCTTTGATGTTTGGTAAATTCTTCATGATGTTTGGTAAGCGCTTACTATGTACCAGGCACTGTTCTAAGCACTGGGGTAGGTGTCAGTCAATGTCAGACAATCATATTGATTGAACACTTATGGTGTGCAGAGCACTGTAGTGAGCACTTGGGAAAGTACAATATACCAATATGCATTCATTCATTCATTCATTCAATAGTATTTATTGTGCGCTTAATGTGTGCAGAGCACTGTACTAAAAGCTTGGGAAGTACAAGCAGCATGGCTTAGTAGAAAGAGCCCAGGCTTGGGAGTCACAAGTTGTGGTTTCTAATCTCGGCTCCACCACTTGTCTGCTGTGTGACTTTGGGCAAGTCACTTAGCCTCAGTTCCCTCATCTGTAAAATGGGGATTAAGACTGTGAGCCCCACATGGGACAACCTGATTACCTTGTATCTACCCCAGAGCTTAGAACAGTGCTTGGCACATAGTAAGCACTTAACAAATACCACCACTATTATTACTAATCAGCAACAGAGGCAATCCCTACACAGCAATGGGCTCACAGTCAAGAAGGGGGAAACAGACAACAAAATGAAGCAAGTAGACAGGCATCAATATCATCAGAATAAATAGAATTATAGCTAGATACACAGCTATAGCAGGCGCATTCCCCACCCACAATGAGCTTACAGTCTAGAGGGGGAGACAGACATGAACATAAATAAATAAAATTACATATATGGACATAAGTGCTCTGGGGCTGGAAGTGGGGATGAATAAAGGAAGAAAGTCAAGGTGACACAGAAGGGAGTAGGAAAAGAGGAAAGGAGGGTTTAGTCAGGGAAGGCCTCTTGGAGGAGGTGTGCGTTCATTAAGGCTTTGAAGTGGGAGACAGTCATTGTCAGATTTTAGGAGGGAGGGTGTTTCCGGCCAGAGGCAGGATCGGGGAGAGGGGTTGGCGGGGAGATTGACAAGATGGAGGAACAGTGAGAAGCTTGGCATTAGAGGAGCAAAGTTTGCAGGCTGGGTTGGAGTAGGAGAGGAGTGAGAATCAAGTTACAAGGTACAAAGTAATCAGGTTGGACACAGTCCATATCCTTCATCATCATCAATCGTCATCATCAATCGTATTTATTGAGCGCTTACTATGTGCAGAGCACTGTACTAAGCGCTTGGGAAGTACAAATTGGCAACATATACAGTCCCTACCCAACAGTGGGCTCACAGTCTAAAAGGGGGAGACAGAGAACAAAACCAAACATACTAACAAAATAAAATAAATAGATATGTACAAATAAATTAAATAAATAAATAGAGTAAAAAAATATGTACAAACATATATACATATATACAGGTGCTGTGGGGAAGGGAGGGAGGTAAGATGGGGGGATGGAGAGGGGGACGAGGGGGCTCCCAATCTTACCCTCATTTTCCAGATAAGGTAACTGAGGCAGAGAGATGTGGAGTGACTGGCCCAAGGTCAAACAGCAGACAATTGGCAGAGTGGGGATTAGAACACAGGTCCTTCTGACTCATAGGCCTGAGCTCTATCCACTAGGCAACGCTGCTTCTCTTCACCGACCATGTTAGCCAGTTGCTTCCCAAATGGCTGATGGGTCCGTACACCTCACGAAACAACCTAGGTAGCTTTTCAGTCAGAGGAAGGCCTAGTCCCAGCAAACGGAACCAGGCTAGAACCTAGGATGATGGAGAAGCATTACCTAGTAGAACAAAGCATAGGCCTGAGAGTCAAGGGTCCTGGGTTCTGATTCCAGCTTCAGTACTGGCCTGCTGAGTGATTTTGGGCAAGACACTTCAGTTCTCTGTGCCTCAGTTTCCTGATTTGTAAAATGCAGATTCGGTATCTGTTGTCCTTCCTCCCTGCCTGAGCCCCTTCTGGAATAGGGACTGTGAGACTGTGAGCCCCACGTGGGACAACCTGGCTAGCTTGCATCTACTCCTGTGCTTTGTACAGTGCTTGGCACATAGTAAGCACTTAATAAATGATGATGATGATGATGATGATGATGATGGCATTTGTTAAGTGCTTACTACGTGCAAAGCACCATTCTAAGTGCTGGGGAGAATACAAGGTGATCAGGTTGTCCCACATGGGGCTCACAGTCTTAATCCCCTTTTTCCAGATGAGGGAATTCAGGCACAGAGAAGTCAAGTGACTTGTCCAAGGTCACAGAGCTGACAAGAGGCAGAGCCAGGATTAAAACCCATGACCTCTGACTCCCATGCCCGGGCTCTTTCCACTGAGCCACGCTGCTTCTCAATAATAATAATTATTATTATTACTGTGTCTCACCAGGTTATCCATAATACTTTTAGAACAGTAATGGACACAAAGTAATAATTTACAAATACCACAATTATCATTAATTCCCAAAGCTGGGCTTTCTCAATTACAGATATATTCCACAATAATGAAGCTCTACCAGCATGCCTTCATACGCGATCAATCGCATTTATTGAGTGCTTACTGTGTGCAGAGCACTGCACTAAGCATTTGGGAGAATACATTATTGAGAAGCAGCGTGGCTCAGTGGAAAGAACACGGGCTTTGGAGTCAGAGGTCATGGGTTCAAATCCCAGCTCCGCCGCTTGTCAGCTGTGTGACTTTGGGCAAGTCACTTCTCTTCTCTGGGCCTCAGTTCCCTCATCTGTAAAATGGGGATGAAGACTGTGAGCTCCCCGTGGAACAACCTGATCACCTTGTAACGACCCCAGCACTTAGAACAGTGCTTTGCACATAGTAAGCACTTAATAAATGCCATCATTATTATTATTATAACAGAGTCATAGACAAGTTCCCTGCCCACAGCAAGCTTATCAAGTCTAGAGGGCGAGACGGGCATTAATATGAACGATGGTTATGGACATAAGTGCTGTGGGGGAGGATGAGGTGAATAAATAGTACAAATCCAAGTGAAAGGGCCGTGCCAAAGGGAGAGAGAGTAGATGAAATGAGGGCTGAGTCAGGGAAGGCCTCTTAGAGGAGATGGGACTTCAATAAGGCTTTGAGGAATGAGAGGGTGGCGGTCTGCCAGATATGAAGGGGGACGGAATACCAGGCCAGAGGCAGGGCTTGGGTGAGGGTTTGGTGGAGAGATAAACGAGACTAAGGCCCAGTGATTTGGTTGGCATTAGGGGAGTGAAATGAACTTGCTGGGTTGTAGAAAGAAATCAGTGAGGTAAGATAGGGTGCTCGTGGGGCTGGAAGCCAGGCGCTTCGCGGTGGGTATGTAACAAATGAATGGATTCCTCCTAAATGAAAAATCCTTGTGGGTGGGAGCTAAGGGCTTCCCCCATGGGTGTGTGAACTCATTCACTCCCATGGCTTCAACTATCATCTCTACGCTGATGACACCCAAATCTACATCTCTGCCCCTGCTCTCTCTCCTTCCCTTCAGGGTTGTGTCTCCTGCTGCCTTCAGGACATCTCCATCTGGATGTCTGCCCGCCATCTAAAACTCAATATGTCCAAGACTGAACTCCTTATCTTCCCTCCCAAACCCTGCCCTCTCCCTGACTTTCCCATCACTGTGGATGACACTCCCATCCTTCCCGTCTCACAAGCCTGCAAACTTGGTGTCATCCTCGACTCTGGTCTCTCGTTCACCTCTCACATCCAATCCATCACCAAAGCCCACCAGTCTCACCTCCGCAACATCACCAAGATCCACCGTATCCTCTCCATCCAAACCGCTACCCTGCTGGTTCAATCTCTCATCCTATCCCGACTCGATTACTGCATTGGCCTCCTCTCTGATCTCCCATCCTTCTGTCTCTCCCCACTTCAGTCTATACTTCACACTGCTTCCTGGATCATCTTTGTGCAGAAACGCTCTGGGCATGTTACTCCCCTCCTCAAAAATCTCCAGTGGCTAACAGTCAACCTATGCATCAGTCGAAAACTCCTCACTCACAGCTTCAAGGCTGTCCATCACCTCGCCCCCTCCTACCTCACCTCCTTCCTCTCCTCCCTCCCAGCCCACACCCTCTACTCCTCTGCCGCTAACCTCCTCACTGTGTCTCATTTTCGCCAGTCCCACCGTCGACCCCCGGCCCCCGTCCTCCCCCTGGCCTGGAATGCCTTCCCTCCGCACATCCACCAAGCTAGCTCTCTTCCTCCCTTCAAAGCCCTACTGAGAGCTCACCTCCTCCAGGAGGCCTTCCCACACTGAGCCCCCTCCTTCTTCTCCAGCTCTCCATCTCCCCCGCCCTACTTCCTTCCCCTCCCCACAGTACCTGTATATACGTTTGCACAGATTTATTACTCTATTTTACTTGTACATATTTACTATTCTATTTATTTTGTTAATGATGTGCGTCTAGCTTTACTTCTATTTATTCTGATGACTTGACACCTGTCCACATGTTTTGTTTTGTTGTCTGTCTCCCCTTTCTAGATTGTGAGCCCATTGTTGGGTAGGGACCTTCTCTATATGTTGCCAACTTGTACTTCCCAAGTGCTTAGTACAGTGCTCTGCACACAGTAAGCACTCAATAAATATGATTGAATGAATGAATGAATGAATCTAGCTTTAATTCTATTTGTTCTGACGACTTGACACCTGTCCACATGTTTTGTCTTGTTGTCTGTCTCTCCCTTCTAGACTGTGAGCCCATTGTTGGGTAGGGACTGTCTCTATATGTTGCCACCTTGTACTTCCCAAGCACTTAGTACAGTGCTCTGCACACAGTAAGTGTTTAATAAATATGATTGAATGAATGAAGGAATGAATAAGACAGGGAAAAATGAGGGCTTCAAAGCTGAAAGGTGAGGAGTTTCTGTTCATCTGGGCAGAAGAATGAAGTATGGACTGGAGTGAGGAGAGGCAGGAGAGGTGAGCAAGGAGGTTGATACAGTCATCTGGGTGGGACAGGACAGGTGCTTGGATCAACATACTAGCAGTTTGGTTGGAGAGGAAAGGGCGGATGTTGTGAACGTCAAGCCGACAGGATTTGACAACAGATTGAATATGTGGGTTGTAAGATACGGGTGAGTCAATGAGCCTTTATACAATCCTCTCACACCACAGTGTTGCTGGAACTGCAGGGTGGGAAAAAGAGCTTCCTTCTCCCCTTGATTCTTTCATTCATTCATTCAGTCATATTTATTGAGCGCTTACTGTGTGCAGAGCACTGTACTAACTGCTGGGGAAGTACAAGTTGGCAACATATAGAGATGGTCCCTACCCAGCAGCGGGTTCACAGTCTAGAAGGGGGAGACAGACAACAAAAGAATACATATTAACAAAATAAAATAAATAGAATAAATATGTACAAGCAAAATAAATAAATAGAGTAATAAATATGTACCAACATATATACATATATACAGGTGCAGTGGGGAGGGGACAGAAGTAAGGCAGGGGGGACGGGGAGGGGGAGGAGGGAGAGAGGAAGGAGAGGGCTCAGTCTTGGAAGGCCTCCTGGAGGAGGTGAGCTCTCAGTAGGGCTTTGAAGGGAGGAAGAGAGCTAGCTTGGCAGATGTGCAGAGGGAAGGCATTCCAGGCCAGGGGGAGGATGTGGGCCGGGGGTCGACAGCGGGACAGGCGAGAACAAGGCACAGTGAGGAGATAAGCGGCAGAGGAGCGGAGGTTGCAGGCCGGGCTGGAGAAGGAGAGAAGGGAGGTGAGGTAGGAGGGGGCGAGGTGATGGACAGCCTTGAAGCCAAGGGTGAGGAGTTCTTGCCTGATGCGTAGGTTGATTGGTAGCCACTGGAGATTTTTGAGGAAGGGAGTAACATGCCCAGAGTGTTTCTGCACAGAGACGATCCGGGTAGCGATGTGAAGTATGGATTGAAGTGGGGAGAGACAGGAGGACAGGAGATCAGAGAAGAGGCTGTTGCAGTAATGCAGTCAGGATAGGACGAGAGATTGAACGAGCAGGGTAGCGGTTTGGATGGAGAGGAAAGGGCGGATCTTGGTGATGTTGCGGAGGTGAGACCGGCAGGTTTTGGTGATGGATTGGATGTGAGGGGTGAACGAGAGAGCAGAGTCGAGGATGACACCAAGGTTGTGGGCTTGTGAGACTGGAAGGGTGGTAGTGCCATCAACAGTGATGGGAAAGTCAGGGAGAGGGCAGGGTTTGGGAGGGAAGATAAGGTGTTCAGTCTTGGACATGTTGAGTTTTAGATGGTGGGCAGACATCCAGATAGAAATGTCCTGAAGACAGGAGGAGATACGAGCCTGGAGGGAGGGAGAGAGAGCATGGGCAGAGATGTAGATTTGGGTGTCATCAGCATAGAGATGATAGTTGAAGCCATGGGAGTGAATGAGTTCACCAAGGGAGTGAGTGTAGATAGAGAACAGAAGGGGACCAAGAACTGACCCTTGAGGAACCCCTACAGTAAGGGGATGGGAAGGGGAGGAGGAGCCTGCACAAGAGACTGAGAATGAACGGCCGGAGAGATAAGAAGAGAACCAGGAGAGGACAGGGTCTGTGAAGGCAAGGTTGGATAGCATGTTGAGGAGAAGGGGGTGGTCCACAGTGTCAAAGGCAGCTGAGAGGTCGAGGAGGATTAGGATAGAGTAGGAGACGTTGGATTTAGCAAGCAGGAGGTCATTGGTGACCTTTGAGAGGGCAGTTTCCGTGGAATGTAGGGGATGGAAACCAGATTGGAGGGGGTCGAGGAGAGAGTTGGCGTTGAGGAATTTGAGGCAGCGCGTGTAGATGACTCGTTCAAGGAGTTTGGAAAGGAACGGTAGGAGGGAGATAGGGTGATAACTAGTTAGGTGAAGTGGGGTCAAGAGAGGGTTTTTTTAGGATGGGAGAGACATGGGCATGTTTGAAGGCAGAGGGGAAGGAACCAGTGGAGAGTGAGCGGTTGAAGATGGAAGTTAAAGCTCACGGAGGACAAGGGATCGTGGTACCCAGTAAGCACTCAGTAAATATCATTGATTTATTGATTGAGTCTTCTCTCCCCGGTGAGTGTCAGAGGTTTTTTTTTTTTACATTTTATGGTATTAGTTCAATGATAGTAATAACAATGATGGCACTTGTTAAGCCCTTACTATTTGACAAGAACTGTTCTAAGCGCTGGGGTGGTTACAAGCAGATCAGGTTGGACACAGTCCCTGTCCCACATGGGGTTCACGATCTTATTCCCCATTTACAGATGAGGGAACTGAGGCACAGGGAAGCTGAGTGATTTGCCCAAGGTCACATAGCAGACATGTGGCAGAGGTGGGATTAGAACACAGGTCCTTCTAATTGCCAGGCCTGGACTCTATTCACTAGGCAACACTGCTTCTCAGGCCACACAAGTTAATCAGGTTGGACACCATCCAAGTCCCACATGGGGCTCACACTCTTAATCCCATTTTATAGATGAGGGACCTGAGGCCCAGAGAAGTGAACTGACTTGCCCAAGATCACACAGCAGTCAAGTGGTGGAGGCGGGATTAGAGCTCAGGTCTTCTCACACACATCATCATCATCATCAATCGTATTTATTGAGCGCTTACTGTGTGCAGAGCACTGTACTAAGCACTTGGGAAGTACAAGTTGGCAACATATAGAGACAGTCCCTACCCAACAGTGGGCTCACAGTCTGAAAGGGGGAGACAGAGAACAAAACCAAACATACTAACAAAATAAAATAAATAGAATAGATATGTACAAGTAAAATAAATAAATAAATAAATAGAGTAATAAATATGTACAAACATATATACATGTATACATGAGTGGGCAGCATGGCCTATTGGATAGAGCCCGGGTCTGAGAGTAAGAAGGATCTGGGTTCTAATCCCAGCTCTGCCTCTTGTCTTCTGTTTGACCTTGGGCAAGTCACTTCAATTCCTTTTGCCTCAGTTTCATCATCAATTACACCAAATACGTTAAATGAGGATTAAGACTGTGAAATCCACGTGGGACGGGGACTGTGGTTTACCCAATTTGCTTGTATCTATCCCAGTGCTTAATACAGTGCCTGGCACATAGTAAGTGCTTAAAACATACCACAGTTATTATTATTGCCACATGCTGCTGAGAGCAAAAATGTTCCGAGGGATATATATTCAAGTGACATTTCATGAGAAGCAGGGTGGCTCAGAGGAAAGAGCACGGGCTTGGGAGTCAGAGGTCATGGGTTCTAATCCTGGCTCCTCCGTCTGCTGTGTGACCCTGGGCAAGTCACTTCACTTCTCTGTGCCTCAGTTACCTCATCTGTAAAATGGAGATTAAGACTGTGAGCTCCACATGGGACAACCTGATCTCCTTCTATCCCCCCCAGCGCTTAGAACAGTGCTTTGCACATAGTAAGCACTTAACAAATACCAACATTATTATAATCAATGGTATTTTGTCTCATAGACGATTTCTGTAAGAATAAATATATATTTCCCTGAGTCAGGTGTACATTTTTCAGATTTTATTCTGGTTTAATAAGAATTGTGGTATTTCTTAAGTACTTACAAGATCTGTGCAAGTCACTTATCTTCTCTGTGCCTCAGTTACCTCATCTGTAAAATGGAGATTAAGACCATGAATCCCATGTGGGACATGGACTGTTCCAATCTGATTATTATGTATCTAGTTCAGTCTTTAGTATGGTGCCGGGCACATAGTAAATTCTTAAAAATGACCATAAAAAAGGCAGTTCCTGGACCACGTGGTACTCACAGTCTAAGCAGGAGCAGGACAACCTAATAACTTTGTATCTATCCCAGCACTTAGAACAGTGCTTGGCACATAGTAAGCACTTAACAAATGTACATATTTACTATTCTATTTTGTACATAATTACTATTCTATTTATTTTGTTAATGATGTGCATCTAGCTTTACTTCTATTTATTCTGATGACTTGACACCTGTCCACATGTTTTGTTTTGTTGTCCCTCTCCCCCTTCTAGACTGTGAGCCCATTATTGGGTAGGGACCTTCTCTATATGTTGCTGACTTGTACTTCCCAAGTGCTTAGTACAGTGCTCTGCACCCAGTAAGCGCTCAATAAATACGATTGAATGAATGAATAAGTATTGAATTCCCATTTTATGGATGAGCAGTCTAGGGCACAGAGAAGTGAGGTCATTTGCACAAAGTCACATAGCAGACAAGTGGCAGAGGTGGATTTAGAATCTAGCTCCTCTGACTCTGCCTGTGCCCTTTCGACTAGACCAATCGCAAAACGTTAGAGTGTCTGGTTTCTAATCAAGTCTTTCTGCCCATCTGAGCTGTCTAAATGGCATTCTGGAACTCCAGAGAGCCACTCAGAAATGCTGAGCTTGAGATATTCTAGGAAGGGAGTTAATTGAACCTGAGATCCTTCTGAGCCTTTGGAGAACAATTCACTTGTTTGGAGAGAGCTCCCACTCTCCATCCCCCACATCTTACCTCCTTCCCTTCCCCACAGCACCTGTATATATGTATATATGTTTGTACATATTTATTACTCTATTTATTTATTTATTTATTTTATTTTTACATATCTATTCTATTTATTTTATTCTGTTAGTATGTTTGGTTTTGTTCCCTGTCTCCCCCTTTTAGACTGTAAGCCCACTGTTGGGTAGGGACTGTCTCTATATGTTGCCAATTTGTACTTCCCAAGCGCTTAGTACAGTGCTCTGCACATAGTAAGCGCTCAATAAATACGATTGATAATGATGATGATGAGAGAGACAGTGGAGTCTCGGTGGAATGGTTCTCTTGATTCTTTTCTTAAAAGCGATTCAGCTGGATAATGGCGCATGCATCCCTCCAAACTGTGATTATTTACTCTGGCATCAGTTAAGATAATTCCTTCTGCCTTAAAAGTGGTTTATCCTTAATTGCATTAATATGAAACCTGTATGCCGGACAGGGGGCTACAATAAGAACAGAATATGAAGAAACTGATTGGTTTCCCATTAGTAAGGGTGAAAGGCAAGGATGCATCTTATTGCTTCATCTGTTCACCCTTTATGCTGAAATACGTAATGGGAGAAGCCCGATTGGATAAAGATGAATGGGGAGCAAAGATTGCAGGAAGGAATATAAACAACTTTTGTTATGCTGATGATACTACCCAGCTAGCAGCAAGTGAAGAAGTTTTGAAGGGCTTATTATTAAAAATTAAGGAGCAGAGCAAAAAGATGGGCCTGCATTTGAATTTCAAGAAAACAAAGATCATGATAACTGGAAGTTTTAATGCATTTGTAGTGGGTGAAGAGGAGATTCAAATAGTTGACAATGGAACTAGTAGTCAAGAAATATGCCCAAGATTGGTGTTAAGAAGATTTGCTTATGAAGAGCCTGGAAAGAATCGTGAAATGTGCTGATGTAACAATTGCCACAAAAATACAAATTGTCAGTTCTTTCGTGTTTACAGCGACAACGTATGGGTCCGAAAACTGGACAGTGAAAAAACAGGATAGAAAAAGCATCGATTCTTTTGAAATGTGGTGTTGGAGAAGACTTTTGTGAATGCCATAGACTGCCCCAAAACCAAACAACTGGGCTTTGGAGCAAGTTAAGCCAATGTGGCCTTTGGAAGGGCAAATGACATAGATTAGCATATTTTGGACACATCATCAGGAGAACTGATTCTCTGGAGAAGGCACTACTGTTAGGAAAAGTCCAGGGAAAATGTGGAAGAGACAGATTGGCATGCTAGATGGATAGAGACCATAACAATGATAAAAGGTTATGTATTATGGCAGAAGATAGGACATTCTGGAGAAAATATATCCATAGAGTCACTATGAATCAGAACGACTCGACAGCATTTGATAATAATAATGATAGTAATACTTCAGAAGGCCTCTCCTTCCGAATAAAACCTGAGCAAGCCACTTCGTTTCTTTGTCCTTCAGTTTTCTCATCTGTAAATTGGAAGTTCCAACCTCTCCTCCCAACTCCACAGGACTGTGACATGGGGGACTAGGACTGTGTCCTACCTGATTCTCTTGCATCTACTCAGCTCTTATTAGAGTGCTTGGCACCTTATTATTATTAAGTGCCATTGAGTCATTTCCGATTCATAGCAACTCCATGGATGTACTTTCTCCAGAGCCTCCTGTCCTCGGCATAATCCGCAACCTTTCCAATAGTTCTTCTGTTATCATTGTTATGGTCTCTACCCATCTAGCTGCCGGGCTGCCTCTTCTACCTTTTCCCTGGACTTTTCCTAGCATTAATGTCTTCTCCAGAGAATTAGTCCTCCTGATCATGTGTCCAAAATATACTCATCCAAGTTGAGTCATTTGGCCTTCCAAAGACCATTTTGGCTTAATTTGCTACAAAATCCATTTGTTTGTTTTTAGGGCAGTCCATGTTATTCACAAAAGCCTTTTCCAAAACCACATTTCAAAAGAATCAATGTTCTTTCTATACTGTTTTTTCACTGTCCAGTTTTCAGATCCACACATTGTCACTGGAAACAACATAGAATTGACAGTTTTGTATTTCTGTGGAAATTGTTACATCAGCACATTTCATGATATGTGGCCGACTTGTACTTCCCAAGTGCTTAGTACAGGGCTCTGCACACAGTAAGTGCTCAATAAATACAATTGAATGAATGAATGAATGACTTTTTCCAGGCTCTTCATAGCAAATCTCCCTAACATTAATCTTCGGTATATTTCTCGACTACTATTTCCTTTACTATCGATTTGTTATCGATCCCAGGAGAGAAAAATTATCAACTATTTCAATCTTCTCTCCATCCATTACAGTTGTGTTGAAACTTCCAGTTATCATGATCTTTGTTTTCTTGACAAGCAAGCGTAGGCCCATCATTTTGGTCTGTTCTTTAACTTTTAATAATAAGCTCTTCAAATCTTCTTCACTTTCTGCAGGTAGGTTAGTGTTATCAGCATAACAAAAGTTGTTTATATGCTTGGCACCTAGTCAGCTCTTAACAAATGTTATTATTATTAAGGTCATTATTATTAAAACCACACTTCTGTCATTGACCTTCCAGAAGATTCTTCATGACTCAAACTATTCTTTTTTTCCAGTTTTTTTCTACTAGCTCCCATTTTCCTTTGTTCTCTGCCAAGCTAGACAACTCAACCCTGTCAGCTTTCTTCAGAGCTCCTTTAAAATCCTTGTACTTCGAGTCTCGTAGGCTAGTGGAGATAGCCCGGCTCGAAAAAATAGGACACCTGGATTCTAATTCCAGCATTGCCTGCTGGGACTCAGAGGTCAGTGAGGAAAATTTCTGACTGAAGAAGATGATGATGATGGTAGAAGCATCGTGATAGCTTGATAGCATGGTTGATATCATGATAGCCAGAAACAGCATGGCCTAGTGGAAAGAGCATGGGCTTGGGATTCAGAGGCCATGGGTTGTAATCTCGGCTCCACCAGTTGTCAGCTGTGTGACTTTGGGCAAGTCACTTGACTTCTCTGTGCCCCGGTTACCTCATCTGTAAAATGGGGATTAAGACTGTGAGCCCCACGTTGGACAACCTGACCAACTTTTATATACCCCGGCGCTTAGAACAGTGCTTGGCACATAGCAAGTGCTAAACAAATGCCATTATTGTTATTATTGGTTAAGTGCTTACTATGTGCCAAGCACTGTTCTAAAAGCTGTGGTAGATACAAGGTCATCAGGTTATTCCACATGGGGCTTACAGTCTTAATACCCATGTTACAGGTGAGGTAACTGAGCCCTAGAG